>NC_042975.1:37682917-37996917 GCF_901001165.1 Salmo trutta
AAAAAACTCCCTACTCCGTACCGATGACAAGCCTACCCATAACATGATGTAGCCACCACTATACTTGAAAATATGAAGTGGTACTCAGTGATGTGTTGTGTTGGATTTGCCCCAAACATAACGCTTTGTATTCAGGACAAAAAGTTAATTTCTTTGCCACATTTTTTGCAGTATTACTTAAGTGCCTTGTTGCAAACAGGATGCATGTTTTGGAATATTTTCCTTCTGTAAAGGCTTCCTGTTACGGTAGTGTATAGAGACAGACCAAGGCGCAGCGTGCTCTGAGTTCCACATATTTATTTTGTGAAACTTACAAAACAAAAGGAAACAAAAAACTAACCGTAACATCGGCGGTGCTACGTGCACTAACTCAAAACAAGATCCCCCAAAAACCAGTGGGGAAATGGCTGCCTAAATATGATCCCCAATCAGAGACAACGATAAACAGCTGCCTCTGATTGGGAACCATACCAGGCCAACATAGACATAAAACAACCTAGATAACCACCCTAGTCACACCCCGACCTAACCAACATAGAGAATAAAAGGCTCTCTATGGTCAGGGCGTGACACTTCCTTTTCCATCTGTCATTTAGGTTAGTATTATGGAGTAACAACAATGTTGTTGATCCATCCTCAGTTATCATATCACAACTATTAAACTCTGTAACTGTTTTAAAACCCCCATTAACCTCATGGTGAAATCCCTTAGCAGTTTCCTTCCTCTCCGACAACTGAGTTAGGAAGGATGCCTGTACCTTTTTAGTGACTGAGTGTATTGATACACCATACCATGCCTAATTAATAACTTCACCATGCTCAAAGGGATATTCAGCATTTATTTTTTAAATGTTCTTTCAAAAACCTTCCTTGTCATTGTGGTTGAATCTGTGCTTAAAATACACTATTCAATTGAGGGACCTTACAGATATGTGTGGGGTACAGAGATGGGGTAGTCCTTCTAAAATCATGTTAACCACTATTATTGAACATGGAATGAGTCCATGCAACTTTGTTAAGCACATATTTACTCCTGAATTTATTTAGGCTTGCCATAACAAAGGCTTTGAACTGTTTGTTAATTTCAAAAATTCCACTTTGACATTATGGGGTATTGTGTGTAGATCAGTGACACAAAATAAACATTTTAAATTCAGGCTGTAACACAACAAAATGTAGAAAACTTAAAATGGTGTGAATACTTTCTGAAGGCACAGTGCATTACAGCCTTCTTCTAAAATGGATTAAATAGTTTTTTTCCCCCTCATAAATATACACACAATACCCCATAATGACAAAGGAAAAACAGGTTTTTAAAAATCACATTTACATAAGATTTCAATCTCTTTTTACTCAATACTTTGTTGAAGCACCTTTGGCAGCGATTACAGCCTCGAGTCTTCTTGGGTATGATGCTATAAGCTTGGCACACATGTATTTGTGGAGTTTCTCCAATTTTTCTCTGCAGATCCTCTCAAGCTCTGTCAGGTTGGATGGGGAGTGTCGCAGCATAGATATTTTCAGGTCTCTCCAGAAATTTTAAATCGGGTTCAAGTCCAGGCTTTGGCGGGGCCCCTCAAGGACATTCAGAGACTTGTCCCGAAGCCACTCCTGCGTTGTCTTGGATGTGTGCTTAGGGTCATTGTCCTGTTGGAAGGTGAACCTTTGCCCCAGTCTGAGGTCCTGAGTGCTCTGGAACAGGTTTTTTCATCAAGTCTCAATACTTATGTAAATAAGGTATGTTTTTTCATTTTTAATATACACTGCTCAAAATAATAAAGGGAACACTAAAATAACACATCCTAGATCTGAATGAAAGAAATAATCTTATTAAATACTTTTTTCTTTACATAGTTGAATGTGCTGACAACAAAATCACACAAAAATAATCAATGGAAATCCAATTTATCAACCCATGGAGGTCTGGATTAGGAGTCACACTCAAAATTAAAGTGGAAAACCACACTACAGGCTGATCCAACTTTGATGTAATGTCCTTAAAACAAGTCAAAATGAGGCTCAGTAGTGTGTGTGGCCTCCACGTGCCTGTATGACCTCCCTACAACGCCTGGGCATGCTCCTGATGAGGTGGCGGATGGTCTCCTGAGGGATCTCCTCCCAGACCTGGACTAAAGCATCCGCCAACTCCTGGACAGTCTGTGGTGCAACGTGGCGTTGGTGGATGGAGCGAGACATGATGTCCCAGATGTGCTCAATTGGATTCAGGTCTGGGGAACGGGCGGGCCAGTCCATAGCATCAATACCTTCCTCTTGCATTAGGAGGAACCCAGGGCCAACCGCACCAGCATATGGTCTCACAAGGGGTCTGAGGATCTCATCTCGGTACCTAATGGCAGTCAGGCTACCTCTGGCGAGCACATGGAGGGCTGTGCGGCCCCCCAAAGAAATGCCACCCCACACCATGACTGACCCACCGCCAAACCGGTCATGCTGGAGTATGTTGCAGGCAGCAGAACGTTCTCCACGGCGTCTCCAGACTCTGTCACGTCTGTCACATGTGCTCAGTGTGAACCTGCTTTCATCTGTGAAGAGCACAGGGCGCCAGTGGCGAATTTGCCAATCTTGGTGTTCTCTGGCAAATGCCAAACGTCCTGCACGGTGTTGGGCTGTAAGCACAACCCCCACCTGTGGACGTCGGGCCCTCATACCACCCTCATGGAGTCTGTTTCTGACCGTTTGAGCAGACACATGCACATTTGTGGCCTGCTGGAGGTCATTTTGCAGGGCTCTGGCAGTGCTCCTCCTGCTCCTCCTTGCACAAAGGCGGAGGTAGCGGTCCTGCTGCTGGGTTGTTGCCCTCCTACGGCCTCCTCCACGTCTCCTGATGTACTGGCCTGTCTCCTGGTAGCGCCTCCATGCTCTGGACACTACGCTGACAGACACAGCAAACCTTCTTGCCACAGCTCGCATTGATGTGCCATCCTGGATGAGCTGCACTACCTGAGCCACTTGTGTGGGTTGTAGACTCTGTCTCATCCTACCACTAGAGTGAAAGCACCGCCAGCATTCAAAAGTGACCAAAACATCAGCCAGGAAGCATAGGAACTGAGAAGTGGTCTGTGGTCTCCACCTGCAGAACCACTCCTTTATTGGGGGTGTCTTGCTTATTGCCTATAATTTCCACCTGTTGTTTATTCCATTTGCACAACAGCATGTGAAATTTATTGTCAATCAGTGTTGCTTCCTAAGTGGACAGTTTGATTTCACAGAAGTGTGATTGACTTGGAGTTACATTGTGTTTTTTAAGTGTTCCCTTTATTTTTTTGAGCAGTATATTTGCAAAAATTCAAAAAATCTGTTTTCGCTTTGTCATTATGGGGTATTGTGTGTAGATTTGAGTATTTTTATTTATTTAATCCATTTTAGAATAAGGCTGTAACGTAACAAAATGTGGAAAAAGGGGTCTGAATACTTAATAATCATATCTCTGATGATTCTTTTTCTGAGCCTCAGCCTAAACCTATCCAGGCTGTATCACATCCGGACGTGATTTGGCCGGGGTAGGCCATCATTGTAAATAAGAATTTGTTCTTAATTGACTTGCCTAGTTAAATAAAGGTTAAATAAAAATAAATAAATAAAATACACCTCCGAGGCCTTAGCACAAAAAAGACATAACGGTGCGCACTCCTTGTGCCACCAACAAATTAAACTGTGGCACCGTTTGGATTATCAGGATTATAAACACAAAATGTAATCACTGGATAGTATACGCCATTTAGCACACACTTTTATTCAAAAGAGAGAGCAGGCCCTACATATAAAGCAAAAAAACAACATCAGCAATGCACTCACCAGATTTTGTTGTTTGTATCATGCACATGCTCCAACTGATACCATTGCGTGAAGACACAATCTGACAATAACTGCTGTCGTGTCATATTGACACTTATATTCATTATAATGCCATTATTGCTTTTGTGATGATTTTCACTATTAATCAAGCACACTTGGCACTTATACTGTAATGATGTTTCGGCTACTGATGTTTTCATCATTTGACCGAGCATCTTGCTGACCATATTTCTTGGTGGTTGGTGTTTCAACACATATGCTTTCTGTTTGATAGTATTAACAAAAGTCACTAAAATGTATTGAACACTTTAATTTGTGTTTTTGTTTTTACATATCTTACAGTAACGTAAACTAATAAAAATGCTTTTGTGTTATTTGTGTAAAAAATCGTATTCTACTGTTACCTAAGACCTTCACAAACACAACCAAATAGTTATTTTTGCTTTAGCAAATATCACATGTATTAATTACACTGTTAGAATTAGCTTGAAGGGGCGGTTCTAGTTTATTTTTATTTTTTTATTGTGCAGTGTACAAATAAGAGGCCCCGTGAAAAAAACGTTCCCCCCCTATGGAAATCAAATGCACATCCAGCTGATTATTTCTGCCTCCGGCCCTGCAATCACCCTACATTGTTGATTGTGTGAGTATTATTTGTAACAACGATTGCAAACAATACAGCCGCCAACCTGTCATGTTACATAATGTAACATTTGAATATTGAAACAATTTAACAAAGCGATTCACATAGAATTAGGACACTATGGCGATTCCTACCTCACGAGCGCTGTTCGATAAAGCAAAACCAGGTCACCAGTGTGAAGTTATCCTGATCTGTCAAGTATCTGACATCTGACCAGGTCTGCTGTGCTTTCTAGATTGATGTGGGTGTTGTCAGCATACCTGACAAAATAAATTAAATGATGTGATAATATTTTACATTAAGGAACTGCTGTTTGTTCACTGGAAAACAGCAGTGCAACCTCACCTGAACACAAGCTAGCTACAAGCTAAGCTAACACAGATCAACTATTCTGTGATTATCTAACAAAATAGTAATTTTGCAACAGGATAACATTATCTGAAGATCAAATACGTGTATCCCTTACCTAGCCAGACCTTGCTATCTAGCCGGCCGGCCGGATCTAGATTTCTGATATGCTGGACCTTGATATGTAGCTGACCGGCCAGCCGGAACTAGGTGTCTGACCTCTATATGCCCGGCCAGCCGGACCTAGCTTTCTGGCATGCCGGCCGGCAGGACCTAGCTATCTGGCTGGCCGGCCGGACGGACCCAGCTATCTGGTCAGAACTAGGTGTCTGGCTGGCCCGGACGGCAGGAACTAGCTATCTGGCCGGCCGGCTGGACGGACCTAGCTATCTGGTCAGAACTAGGTGTCTGGCCGGCCGGACGGACCCAGCTATCTGGTCAGAACTAGGTGTCTGGCCGGCCCAGACGGCAGGAACTAGCTATCTGGCCGGCCGGCTGGACGGACCTAGCTATCTGGTCAGAACTAGGTGTCTGGCCGGCCGGACGGCAGGAACTAGCTATCTGGTCAGAACTAGGTGTCTGGCCGGACGGACGGCAGGAACTAGCTATCTGGCGGGCCAGCCGGTACTGGGTGACTGGCTGTGCTAACACTACAGAGTTTCTAAACCCAGAGGCACAACATTGCGAGACTTCCGGGAATGCTTGCCACAGACCAGGCCGGGGTTTGAGAAGTCAATGAGAGAATTGAAAAATTCTTCCTTAGTTGTTAATGTCCTCAAAATCTACACATGAGCTTTGCTAGCCAATGTCGCCATGACATCACCTACAAGTGTGATCAGGGATTTCTATTGGAGAAGCAGTTTTAGCTTCATACTTTACCAAATACTTTTATAACGAACCCAAGATAGACCACAGCCTGTTGTTTCCAGTGGGAACACATGAGTCATATTGGGCAGAACAAGCAAGGAGGTGGACAGAGTCAAGCCTGAATTTGCGAGATCCTATTGGCACATTCTAGCAATCATTTACATATTTCCGTTAGGGAACGCCTACTATGTGAGGTGCGCGTGTGCAATAACTCAATTTGCCTTTACCACTCCTTCTAAACTGCATTTTTTTAAACGTTTGGGTAAAGTCTACAAAATGTAGTCCACTATGTAGTCCCCAATTCTAATATTTCTTGAATTTTGAATAAAACCCCAGAAATAATAAGCAAATATAACATGTAATGTCTAGTCTGCTATTCAATCATACAGTAATGAGGTGTAATTTATTCTCATACGCCTGCTGGCTGTTGTGGATTATAGGCCTATACAGGAAATCAAATATATTGTAGGCTACTATTATTATAGCTTTTGTACAGTACAGTCTATCTTACTGGTATCGACATTTGGCCCATATTTGCATGAGTGGTTACTGGCCTTTATATTAGGCCTTGGCCTATCCTATTTCTGTAATTATTTCAGTAGGTGTCCATATTTGTCCATGGGTGTCATAAAAATAGTTCTGCAGGAGGGGTGAAGTCAGGCGCAGGAGACTCAGGTACGTTTAACGTGTTTAATAAAGAAGGCAAGTCCAACACGAACAAGAAAGACGCGGGACGCAGCCCAGCAACCTAATTCCCAAAACGCGTAACGTAACTCAGGAACAGTAACATAAATTCCCCCAAACCTACAGCAAAAGACACGATACAATCCCGCACAACCCCAAACACAAAACAGACAAACTAAATACCCCCACTAATTACTAAACACAAAACAGGTGCTACTCTAACCAGACATTACCAAACGAAACAGAAACATAGATCGGTGTCAGCTAGTAGGCCGGCGACGACAACCGCCGAGCACCGCCCGAACGGGGAGAGGCGCCACCTGTGGATGTTGTGACAGTACCCCCCTGATGCGCGGCTCCCGCAGCGCGTTGACGCCAGCCTCGAGGATGACCAGGAGGGCAAGGTGCAGGGCGATCCAGATGGAGGCTGTGGAACTCCCGCAACATTGCAGGATCCAAGATGTCCTCCACCGGTACCCAGCACCTCTCCTCCGGACCATACCCCTCCCAGTCCACGAGGTACTGCAGGCCCCTTACCCGACGCCTGGAGTCCAAGATGGACCGGACTGTGTACGCCGGGGCCCCCCCCGATGTCCAGGGGGGGCGGAGGGACCTCCCGCACCTCAGCGTCCTGCAGTGGACCAGCTACCACCGGCCTGAGGAGAGACACATGAAACGAGGGGTTAATACGGTAATATGAAGGGAGTTGCAACCTATAACACACCTCGTTTATTCTCCTCAGGACTTTGAACAGCCCCACAAATTGCGGACCCAACTTCCGGCAGGGCAGGCGGAGGGGCAGGTTCTGAGTCGAGAGCCAGACCCTGTCCCCCGGAGTGAACACGGGGGCTCACTGCGGCGGCGGTCAGCGCTCTCCTTGTGCCGTCCCACAGCCTGTTTAAGGGATTCCTGGAGGCACTCCAGGTCTCCTTAGAGCGCTGTACCCAGGAGCTTCAGTCTGGCTCTGATGCCAGGGCACCAGGACCGGCTGGTACCCCAACACCATCTGAAAGAGCGACAGGTTAGTGGAGGAGTGGCGAAGAGAGTTCTGCGCCATCTCAGCCCATGGTACAAACCTCGCCCACTCTCCCGGCCGGTCCCGGCAATAGGACCGCAGAAACCTGCCCACATCCTGGTTAATTCTCTCCACCTGCCCATTACTCTCGGGGTGAAAACCCGAGGTCAAACTGACCAAAACCCCCAGTCGCTCCATAAACGCCCTCCACACTCGGGACGTGAACTGGGGACCTCGATCAGAGACGATGTCCTCAGGCACCCCGTAGTGCCGAAAGACATGCGTAAATAGGGCCTCCGGTCTGTAGGGCCGTAGGAAGACCGGGCAAAGGGAGTAGACGGCAGAACTTAGAGAACCGATCCATAACGACCAGGATCGTGGTGTTCCCCTGAGATGGTGGGAGATCCGTGAGGAAATCCACCGATAGGTGGGACCATGGCCGCTGTGGAACGGGGAGGGGCTTTAATTTCCCTCTAGGCAGGTGTCTAGGCGCCTTACACTGGGCGCACACCGAACAGGAATACACATAGAGCCTCACGTCCTTCACCAAAGTGGGCCACCAGTACCTCTCTCTAAGACCCCAAACTGTCCGCTCAACCCCAGGATGACCCGAGGAGGGTAGCGTGTGCGCCCACCGGATCAGGCGATCGCGGACACCGAGCGGAACGTACTTCCGCCCTGTGGGACACTGAGACTGAGTGGGTTCTGACCGCACTGCCCGCTCGATGTCCGCATCCACCTCCCAGACCACCGGTGCCATCAGACAGGAGGCTGGAAGTTTGGGAGTGGGGTCGATGGACCGCTTCTCGGCGTCGTGGAGGCTAGATAGTGTGTCAGCCTCGACGTTCCGGCAACCTGGGAGGTACGAGATAGTAAACTGGAATCTATTAAAAAACATAGCTGGCGTGGGTTCAGTCTCCTCGCCGCCCTGATGTACTCCAGATTACGGTGATCAGTCCAGATGAGGAAAGGGTGTTTCGCCCCCTCTAGCCAATGTCTCCACACCTTCAGGGCTCTGACCACAGCAAGCAACTCCCTGTCCCCCACATCATAGTTTCGCTCCGCCGGACTCAGCTTCTTTGAAAAGAAAGCACAGGGGCGAAGCTTGGGGGGCGCGCCCGAACGCTGTGACAGCACAGCTCCAACCCCTGCCTCGGACGCGTCCACCTCCACTATGAATGGCAAAGAGGGGTCCGGGTGAGCCAGCACCGGAGCGTCGGTAAACAGGGCCTTAAGCCGACAAAAGGCTCTGTTCGCCTCTGCCGACCACTGCAGCCGCACCGTGCCCCCCTTCACCAGTGAGGTAATGGGAGCCACCACCTGCCCAAAGCCCCAGATAAACCTCCGGTAGTAATTGGCAAACCCTAAGAACCGCTGCACCTCCTTAACCGTAGTCTGAGTCGGCCAATTACGCACGGCCGAAATGCGGTCACATTCCATCACCACCCCGGATGTGGAAGTGCGATACCCCAGAAAAGAGACGGCTCGTTTGGAGAACTCACACTTCTCAGCCTTGACGTACAAGTCATGCTCCACCAGTCGCCCAAGCACCTTACGCACCAGAGACACATGCTTGGCGCGTGTGGCGGAGTAGATCAGAATGTCGTCGATGTACACCACCACACCCTGACCAAGCAGGTCCCGGAGAATCTCATCCACAAAGGATTGGAAGACGGCTGGAGCATTCTTTAACCCATATGGAATGACGGGGTACTCATAATGGCCAGATGTAGTACTAAATGCGGTTTTCCACTCGTCCCCATCTCAGATACGGACCAAATTGTACGCGGTCCTGAGATCCAATTTTGTGAAGAAGCGCGCCATGTGAAATGACTCCACCGCTGTAGCGATGAGAGGTAACTGGTAACTGAAACCCACCATGATGGCATTTAGACCTCTATAGTCAATGCACGGACGCAAACCTCCCTCCTTCCTCTTCACAAAAAAGAAACTCGAGGAGACAGGTGATTTGTATGGCCGAATGTATCCCTGCCTCAAGGACTCAGTGACGTATGTCTCCATAGCCACTGTCTCCTCCTGAGACAGAGGATACACGCGACTCCTGGGATATGCAGCGTTAACCTGGAGGTTTATCGCACAATCTCCTCGTCGATGAGGTGGTAATTGAGATAGCCAAATCGGCATACTCTGAGGGAATGTGCACGGGAGAGACTTGGTCTGGACTCTCCACCATAGTAGCACCGATGGAAACCCCTATACACCTGCCCGAGCACTCCCTCGACCACCCCTTAAGAGCCCTCTGTCTCCACGAAATGTTGGGATTGTGAATGGCTAGCCAGGGAATTCCCAGTACCACCGGAAATGCCGGGGAGTCAATGAGGAAGAGGCTGATACGCTCCTCATGACCCCCCCGCATCACCATAACCAGTGGCGCTGTAACTTCCCTAACCAGGCCCGACCCAAGTGGTCGACTGTCTAGGGTGTGCACGGTCCATAAACTCCCAGCCGCGTCTGAATCGACTAGCGCCTTATACTGGGAGTGCGGGGAAAACTCTGGGAAAGAAACTAAGGCATGCATGTGGCCGACAGGGGGCTCTGGGTGAGACTGGTGCTGACTCACCTGGGGTGTCGACGTGGTATTCTGCCTGCCCTCTGAACTCCCGGGCGAGCCTCTCCAGCACCGATCGGCCGTGTGCCCTCTGCGACCACAGTGGGCACAGGAGAGGCCCTCCCCTCCGGTCCTCCTAGCTGCAGCCCCTCCTATCTCCATGTGCGTTGGAGCAGGAGGACTGTGAGGTGGAACGAAAAGGGCCCGAGGAGAATGCCCATGGGCAGCCAGCAGGTTGTCCAGTCTGATGGACAGATCGACGAGCTGGTCCAGGGTGATGGCAGTGTCCCGACATACCAGCTCCCGACGGACGTCCTCCCTCAGGCTACAGCGGTAGTGGTCGATGAGGGCCCTCTCGTTCCACCCCGCTCCAGCGGCTAGGGTCCGGAACTCCCATGCGAAGTCCTGGGCGCTCCTCGTCTCCTGTCTCAGGTGGAACAGTCGCTCACCCGCCGCCTTGCCCTCCGGGGGATGATCGAATACCGCCCGGAAGCGGCGGGCAAACTCCGCGTAGTCGTCCCTGGCTGAATCTGGACCCTCCCAGACGGCGTTGGCCCACTCCAGGGCTCTACCTGTGAGACAAGAGACGAGGGCACTCACCCTCTCCTCTCCAGAGGGAGGGGGCGAACGGTCGCCAGGTACAGCTCCAGCTGGAGTAGGAACCCCTTACACCCAGCGGCTGTCCCATCGAACTCCCTCGGGGGCGCGAGCTTAATCCCACTCGGGCTGGACTCCGTCGGCGCTGAGGGGGGCTCAGGGTGGTGGACAGTAGCTGCAGTAGGTGGAGGAGCACGTCTCTCCCAATTCTCCAGGCGCGCCAACACCTGATCCATCGCTGTCCCCAACCGATGAAGGATGTTGGCGTGTTGGTTGACTTGTTCCTCCACGGAGGGGGCTGGCGCTTCGGCTCCTGCTGACTCCAAATGTGGTGTGGGATTCTGTCATAAAAATAGTTCTGCAGGAGGGGTGAAGTCAGGCGCAGGAGACTCAGGTACGTTTAACGTGTTTAATAAAGAAGGCAAGTCCAACACGAACAAGAAAGACGCGGGACGCAGCCCAGCAACCTAATTCCCAAAACGCGTAACGTAACTCAGGAACAGTAACATAAATTCCCCCAAACCTACAGCAACAGACACAAAACAATCCCGCACAACCCCAAACACAAACAGACAGACTAAATACCCCAACTAATTACTAAACACAAAACAGGTGCTACTCTAACCAGACATTACCAAACGAAACAGAAACGTAGATCGGTGTCAGCTAGTAGGCCGGCGACGACGACCGCCGAGCACCGCCCGAACGGGGAGAGGCGCCACCTGTGGACGTTGTGACAATGGGGAAGAGGAATGAGGCTGGATGCAATGAGGTATTTGCATACACAAAAATTCACTTCATATGAAATTCAGATGTTTGTATTGCTTGAAAGTCGACTTCAATAGGCCTGTTTTTCATATGGGTGGTACACATGTGTAGTCCTGACTATGTGTCACAAGACAAAACTCCTCTGAGGTTGAATCATTTTTGTAAATCTGTTCTTTATATTCAATCCATTATAGAAATAGAGCTCTAGGTGTTTGTTGAAAAGAATAAGCAATTGGCATTAGTGTCGCGTAGGTGACTTTAAAAATTGCATTATTATAGCTTGATAAACTAAGCCAAATTAAATGGCTACTTAGTAGTCTAGCTGCCTAGTTTTAGGGTATGTGGGAAATTACATCAATCAGAATTCGGAGGGATATCCTGGCTTTAATTTATAGTCCAGGAATTTATACTGAACAAAAATATAAACGCAACATGTTAAGTGATCCCATGTTTCATGAGCTGAAATAAAAGATTCCAACATTTTTCCATACGCACAAAAAGCTTATTTCTCTCAAATTCTGTGCACAAATTTGTTTACATCCCTGTTAGTGAACATTTCTCATTTGCCAAGATAATCCATCCACCTGACCAGGTGTGGCATATCAAGAAGCTTATTAAGCAGCACGACCTTGTGCTGGGGACAATAAAAGGCCACTCTAAAATGTGCAGTTTTGTCACACAACACAATGCCACAGATGTCTCAAGTGTTGAGGGAGGGTTCCTGCTGACTGCAGGAATGTCCACCAGAATTGTTGCCAAATAATTGAATGTTCATTTCTCTACCATATGCCACCTCAAACATCGTTTTAGAGAATTTGGCAGTATGTCCAATTGGCCTCACAACCGACCATGTGTAACCACACCAGCCCAGGACCTCCACATCCGGCTTCTTCACCTTCAGGATGATCTGAGACCAGCCACCCGGACAGCTGATGAAACTGAGGAGTATTTCTGTGCTCCTGCCCAGTTATAAGTGGGGGGGAAAGTACCCCATTATCATACTTGAGTAAAAGTAAACATATGTTATTATAAAATGACTCAAGTAAAAGTGAAAGTCACCCTGTAAAATACTACTCGAGTAAAAGTCTAAAGGTATTTGGTTTTAGATATACTTAAGTATCAAAAGTAAATGTAATTGATAAAATGTAGTTAAGTATCAAAAGTAAAAGTATAAATCATTTCAAATCCTTTATATTAAGCCAACCAGATGGCACCATTTTCTAGTTTAAAATTTTTTATTAACGGATAGCCAGGGGCACACGCCACAACTCAGACATAATTTACAAAGCATTTGTGTTTAGTGAGTCCGCCAGATCAGAGGCAGTGGATGACCAGGGATGTTCTCTTGAGAAGTGTGTGAATTAGACCATTTTCCTGCACTGCTAAGCATTCAAAATGAAACGAGTACTTTTAGGTGTCAGGGGAAATGTATGGAGTAAAAAGTACATTATTTTCTTTAGGAATGTAGTAAAGTAAAAGTTGTCAAAAATAAGTACGTAAGTACTTTACACCACTGCCAGTTATGTGAAATCCATAGATTATTATATATATTTTATTTAACCTTTATTTAATCCGTAATCCATAGATCCATAATTTATTTATTTCAATTGACCGATTTCCTTATATGAACTGTAACTCAGTAAAATCGTTAATTGTTGCAAGTTGCGCTTATATTTTTGTTCAGTAGAGTTAAAATGTTTACGTTTAACAGGAGTTTTACAAAGGCATAACGGGTCATGGGAATACAGGCGGAGTCTGCTGAAAACTACTTTTAGTATGTCTTCATTGCGTTGGGTGTGGTTTTTCAGTCACAGTGCTATTAGCAGGAAATCAAGCTCTGGACCACGACTTTGAGGCGAAACAAAGAAATAGTAAAATACGAGTAGCCTTCTTCAGGTTGTGGGAAAAGTTTGAAATCAAAGATTAACTGAACTGACGCTATTTCAGATTGCGCACCTTATCTAATGGACAAACGTTTTAGTTGACTCCATTGTTGCCTTCATCCAATTCCTGACATCAGTGACTAAAGACCGAGAACTGCAAAAATGCCAAAGACGGTGAGTATTTTTTTTTAGAGTTTGGGAACAGTTTATTTCCAACGTTTACATATACATAGGCGTTATTTAAAACGCCAACTCTGGTCAAAATGTATTCCGGTCTTGTTAGGTCGAGAAAGATAATTTAACCCATGATAGAAGGTGAAATGTTTGGATTGACTACACTATATGTCTTCATAAGCATCTATTCGACGCAATAAACTAAGTTAGGATACTGAATTTGTCTGACTTTGTATCCTAAAGAAACCTCGGGCTATAGGTTCTGAAAAAGTTTCGCGCGCATCAAATGAATGAAACGTTTATTGTCTATATCGCTGTTAGCTATATTTTCCCTGCAGCATCTCCAAAACTTGTTTTATTAACGATTTCAATGAATTGATAGCTTACAGTGTTGCCCAGAGTTATTTTTTGTTAACCTATGTTTGTGTCAATTCTATTAACCGTTATTTTGTGTCAACCTATGCGCTATCGACAATCCCCCTCTTCCTGGAACGTGATTGGCTTCCGAATGAACTTTAAAAGAAGTTCAATGACGCTTCGTTGTGTTCATATCGACTCTATCCCTGTTCATAAACAATTATGTCAGACATTCTTTACGTTATTATTCATATCAATGCGGCCTATTAGTTTAGGTTTTGTTTGCTGTGTGTTTACCGGAGGTTCCCATGGCCCATTCGTTGACGTTGTGTTTGTCTTTGTGGTACCCAGTAGTACAACAGCTGGCCTGACAGATGCACTCTTCAACAGTGAACTCCTATGGTAGTCTGTCCTATAGGATTGCTATTGAATGATGCAGGTCAGGTCACATGCAATCTGCTCTATCAAAATGTAGTCTATACAGAATCTAATAGTACTTAAAGTTTGATCTATGGCAAACCTTTGTTAAGTTTACCAGGCCTGTGTGATTAGGTTTTTCCTACATAGCCCAGCCCAGGGAAATTTAGTTCAATGTAGAATCCACTGAATCAGTTCTATTGATGTAACATTGCATTGCATCTGTAATTGATATAATTTCTACATTATCTTTATCAAGTATTTACATCAAATTAGGAACATTGAATATGCCATTATGTGTAGCATCATAGCATAGGCCTACTACATGATTCAGAAGACAGAAAAGTAAGACACCAGGATTTAAAAAGAATCACTGCGATCAAATGCACCTCAGGTAATGACAGTAAAATAAAGTGTGGTGTTGTGACAATTAGCTTATAAGACTTTAACTCATGAGAAGATTATAGTTTTATTTATTTTTTATCTTTGTATTTGTATTAACATGTCTTTTCACACCAGTCATTCATGTGTCCCCCTACCATTAGTGTAGGCTTTGCTTCTTTTGGCATTGTTAGTTTCCCAAGGAACTGTAATCTAGTGACTCAAGGTTTCTGAGATTACGTCAGTTCCTTTTTAGCTATTTCCTGGCCTGCAGTCTCTTGA
The DNA here is from genome assembly GCF_901001165.1 of Salmo trutta. Taxonomy (NCBI): domain Eukaryota; kingdom Metazoa; phylum Chordata; class Actinopteri; order Salmoniformes; family Salmonidae; genus Salmo; species Salmo trutta. The sequence continues at coordinate 37,697,719 of NC_042975.1, forward strand.
CACTGCCACTGAAAGCCTTATTTGGTGTTTCACAGCACAGACTCCCCCTTCTCCGCCCTGCACAACTGCAACTGCGCGGTCCTCAGCCATCGTTTCAGCACTTGAGTCGTTCCATGTAATTTCAGCAAGCCATGACGCCCACCATCTCAGATTGTTCTGAAATTGCTTCTGTAGTTAGAAACAGATAAGATTGGTATTTCTGCAACATTATGTATTGCATTATTTACCATAACTTTAAGGTAGTTGATTGTCCCCGAATTGGCACTTTTAGCCATATCAGTCCCGATACCCCAGCAAAACCCAGGCTTTTCATTTATCTGCAGCCCTTATATTTAGCCTCACACTGAAGTGTTTTACCATTTTCTTTCTAGGACAGCCAGGGTTTTTAATTTTTAATTTTATTTAACCTTTATTTAACTAGGCAAGTCAGTTAAGAACAAATTCTTATTTCGAATGACGGCCTACCAAAAGGCAAAAGGCCTCCTGCGGGGATGGGGGCTGGGATTAAAAATACAAATAAATTAAATAAAAATATGGGACAAAACACACATCATAACAAGAGACAACACAACACTACATAAAGAGAGACCTAAGATGACAACATAACTTGGCAGCAACACATGATAACACAACATGGTAGCAACACAACATGGCAGCAGCACAACATGGTACAAACATTGTTGGGCACAGACAACAGCACAAAGGGCAAGAAGGTAGAGACACCAATACATCACGCAAAGCAGCCACAGCTGTCAGTAAGAGTGTCCATGACTGAGTCTTTGAATGAAGAGATTGAGATAAGATTGGGTTACTAGTAGAACGCAAAACAATTTGACATAAACAGTTGCAGTCATGGTCTGCCAAAGCAAAAACCTGATAAAATACATTAATATGAATGCTGTAAGTACAGAAATTGTTTGCTCAGTGGGAAATGAATATCCAACTAGTCAGTGACAACTGTGTGGAGTTTATGACAGCAACTATGTGAGCTTATTACAGTATTATGACACTATGTCCTGAGGTTTCCTATGGTGTTCTATGTAGAAGAACCCCTTACCTTGTAATAATTCTTGTGTAGCTTGTGAGCGTCATAGAGCAAACATGTTACACGTACGTGTTCGTGAGAGTCTCAGCTTTTCATAGATAGCGTAATAGTTTTTAGCTCAAAGACTCGGGCCCCTTCGGGATCAGCCCTTGTCTCACAAACACCTCTCTATCTCAGCCCCCAATGGATACAGAAGAAAAAGATGAATCCAATTGTACAACCAATAAGTCTGTAGCTCAAACACACAATGTTAAAAATGTTGTTAAAAGTCTTAAATCACGCCCGCACAACGGGTGTGATTCCCATAATATTCCCATAATATTTAATAATTATAGTACTAGATCAAACTTCTTCCTACTATTGAGTAAGACACGAGGAATACAATAAAATGGCCACCAGTGGACCACCCACACCCCACTGCTATCCCACCCCAACAACCAGTTTACAGTATAAGGTCTCTATGTCTGACAAGTAGAATGGAGCTGCAGCTTGGAGTATTACTTCTTCATCCTATGAAATGTATTTCCTTTGAATCTGGTGTTGTTTTTTTCTCCTGTTAAAAGAGATTAGCCATTGTATTCGCATTAGTGTGAAAGCACCCATTTTTTTCCCGCTAGGTGCCGCTGTTCCTGCTACCGCTACATAATTTTATCAATGTTGCTGGTCTTTTGTGTTTATTAGATGGAACACAACATTTTCTTTGCGACTTTGGGTAGAAAACAAATAGCTTTTGCTAATGATGAAAATAAATTGTGTAGTCATCCTCACAAGTCAAGCCAGTCCTCCATGAAACCATCACCAGATTCACAGGAAATACATTACATAAGATGAAGACCAATCCTTCAAGCCACAGCTCTATACTATTTGTTAGACATAGCGAACTGATACTGTATACTGGTTGTTGTGGTGGGTTTGGCATGTGGTGTGGTGTGTCCGGGGTTGGTTTTTGGTAATTTTATTGGCTTCCTCAAGTCTTATTCTTTGTTGAGAATCAGATGTTAGGTACTATATTTGTTTAAGATTACTTAAGAATCCTATAAATTAAAAGGACAATTTGGGTGCAAATAGAGGTGCACTGATATTACATTTTTGGCCGATACCGATATCCGATATTTTCCTTGACAAAAAACCTCGATACCGATAACCGATATTTACAATTTTAGCGGCCTTTTAAGCATTCTAGTACAGTTAAATAGTTAACACATGGACACAGCGGTCTAAGGCGCTGCATCTCAGTGCAAGAGGCGTCACTACAGTCCCTGGTTCGAATCCAGGCTGTATCACATCCGGCCGTGATTGGGAGTTCCATAGTGCGGCGCACAATTGGCCCAGCGTCGTCCGGGCTGTCATTGTAAATAAGAATTTGTTCTTAACTGACTTGCCTAGTTAAATAAAGTTTACACACACACTGGCCAAAAAGTTATTTTGTTGGCATTTACGTATGTCCCCATTACCAGTAAACCATAATCCAAACCTATTTCTTTCACTTACTTGCTGTGCTGTTTCGTTGTTCATTTGTTCAGTTGTTTCATTCTCAACAAGGATTTCTATGGAATGCCGTTTGGGTCTTTGCATGTCAAAAACGATACACGTCAAATAACACTTTCACGTGTCAAATAACGCAACATCGCTTTCAATAGCTATAGTTAGCTAGCTAACTATTTAGCTAGGTGTCATCTAAAATAACCCTAGTTTATAAGAGAGTTCTTATTAGATTAATGGTGGTCGGACCCATCTATGTGAAGCTAGCCACAATAATGATTAGACACAATAGTGGACTTCAAAATAAAAGTATGGCATAATTCTACTATTTGTATTCATTTGCATTACTGTCAATGACATACTTTTACTTGGAAGGCAAACCGCAAATTCCACTGTTGTGCCTAATCCTTATTGTGGCTAGCTTCACAACACATAACCTGGTGCGGTCAAGCCTCACTAGCCAGATGAAGCTAGCTGGCTGCTTATAACGTTAGCTTTGGGCAACAGAGTTAAGTTGCTGACTAGCTATTTATTTTCATGAACTGAAGTTCAATTTCAATTGGCGAACAACAAGTGGGAACCTAGCTAATACTTACTCACAAGGATTCCTAAATCACTGGTCATTGTTTTCAGGCTGGTTGTATTGGTGCTAGCTAGGTACCAAGCTAAAGCTAGCTACCCCAGAAGTTGCGGTTGAACAAATTATTCTTTATTACCAACAGGGTATTGTAAACACATCGTGGCCGGTGTTTGCTTGTTTGCAGACTTTTTTGTACAGCTTTGACAGTGCTACAGTATCTTTTTTGACACGCAAAGACCCAAACGGCGTTCCGTAGTGTGTATGTCGTGAAGCTAATAGCAGTGACGCCATTACTGTGTAACTCCGGTAGGGCAACATCTGAAAAATAGCACACCTGTGTACCGGTGCTCGACCAGTCGGTGAAAGCCAACATCACCCACGACAGAGAACGGTTGATTGTGAAGGACAATATCTTGGCTTTAATGGGTTTCGCCTTTGAGTTGTCTCGCTGAAATTTTGTTACTCTTTCAAATGACTGCTCGATCCACACAGCAGACATTGTGGGCTAGTTTAGGAATGCTGTGTTGCACGTATAGCGCAACATTTTACGTGGCATCATTACGTCATGCACCGACGTTATATAGGTATGCACGTCAGATTTGACATCGGTTTTGCACATCAGGGCATTAAACTAGACATCTGCCAATACCAATGTTGGCATTTTTAAATAATATCGGCCGATTCCGATATGCACTACCGTGCATCCCTAGGTGCAAATCAATTAGCTTAATTTCTCAGAGATCAAATTATATTTAAATAAAATGCTAATCTTATTTGTCTCTAACTACAGAAACGATTTCAGCACAATCTGAGGTGGTTGGTGTCAAGCCTCTTTCTTGTGCTTTTTGATGTGGAATGACCCTTAATGTTTTTAAGCACTTCTACAGGTCACCCCATGTCAGAAACCAAATTGACTCCTGTCTCGTTAACAGATTACCCAGATAATGTTATAGTACATATGTTATAATATGCTATTTTACATCAAATAAAACATCTTATTACATTCATAAGACCCTTTCATCAATAAAAAGTGACTTGCACTCTGGTTAACTTTCCTTTTGATGTACCTTTAGACTCTATAACTCTACACATCACTAAGAAATGTGTTGGTATTCTATGAGGTTACTTTCCTTCAGAAATATGATATTCTAATCAACAGCCATTTCTACTTCTTACCATCCATGAAGTGAACTACTATATTGGCTTGAGTATAATTGTGTTAGCTGAAGTGTTAGTTCTTCACAAATAACAAGAAACAGAAACAAATGAAGTGGAAAGACCAGTGCTATGTAAGAAAGAGATTAAGCAGCTCTGTAAACGCACATAGCAGAGTTGAGATTAACAATTTGTAATAAACTAAGCCACAGGCGGTAGAGTGTGTGAAAGGCAGAAATTATGCAAACCTTTGGGGGGCTTTAGCCTGTAAATGGAGAGTAACTGTGTGGCAGGTCTGAAACTTCTCTTCCTGGCTGCAGAAAACCAACCAGTGAGTTGTCTTTTGTTGTTTTTTGTGTTTTTTGTTGATTTAGATGTAGTTTTGTTTCTAACAAACCTCATGTTTTACATAGGATCTCACCCTTGGTTAGCATAAAGCACTGCATTATTGCTTAGTAAGTGAACAATAATGATTCTGATAATGACCTTATCAATATGTGCTGAAGTAGTTGCTTTTAAGATGTTTGAATACACAGGAGATGGCATTATCTGTGATTCATGAACCTGTTTTGGAAAAAGGATAAGTCATAGTACAGTGAGTTTAACAAACTTGAATCTAATAGAGACTCACACATTAAACCTGAAAAAAATCTACATCATTGAAAATGTATTGATTCTGTAAAACTGACTTTAGTAGTAGTTTAGAACATGTTTGCTCTATGGAGAAGAGAGGTAATAGTTTGAGGCTAACCTAAATCTCAGAATTTCGTGGAATTAGAGTGAGCTTTTAGCTTCTACTTTGTGAATGGTTAAAATTCACCCCAAAACAGATAAAAGTATATGTTACCAAGAATCTAACCACATAGTACTGTATAGGGATTATCCATCAGTTCCTGACTTCCACATATTTAGGATTTTTAAAATCCCATTCGAAGTTTATTTGTTTGTATTTCAATCATCATATCAGTGAAATAGTTGGCTTTTTGGCTTTGCCGAATTGAAAAAGACAGATGTCTCGAGGAGATAGTTAAAAGGAGGAGGCATTCCGAAATGTTGGAAAGAAATGTTTTATTTTTTTCTAGTGATTGGTGTCCCAGTTTATAATAATTTGCTATCATAAAGTGTGCATACTTTACTGAAATACAGTCTATAGCTAAGGTTTGTTATAGCTTTGTTTTCTGCTCAGTATGATCAAACTCCCTTTACAAGACAGAAAAGGCATTGAATGTTCCGAAGGGCAAAATGGAAACATTAACGTGTATCCTTGGTCCTCTTATGATGAGTGATGTTTTGCTGCTGTTCTAATAATAGTGTGTGAGAAGTTTTCTGAACTCTGGCCATGTGAGACCCACCCTTACCAGGCAGAACTGCACATTCTTAGTTCCTTTTTCACTTGAGAGATGAACTATTTTTACCCAGAAAAGTCACTTCTTAACAATGACTGGCAGCCAAGAACCTGTTGGCCTGAACTACACAATGAAATGATGTCTAATCAGTAGGCTATGTCATGTTAAGCAGTCTGTCTGGTTGGCTGGGAAAATAGACAGTATCGTGTATGATTTAGGTGATTCATCAAATCATGAATACAAATCCATTTTTAACATAGTGAGTGGGACACAATGTAGGTCTTACATGCAATCTACTTTTATCAATGTTTTACTGGATCTTGTAGGGCAATTAACAAAGTTCAAAGAATCACTGAATTTAGATTCAACTCACATTTGTGGTGTGACTCAGTTCATAGTTTATACTGTAAAATAAATGGCTATGGTAATAGATAGTTATAGGCCCTAACTTGTTTATAAATATGTTATCACTCATGGAATAGCCTTGTATCTTAATCATGGTGAAATATTTCCCAGTGCGCTGCAAATGCACTTAAAGCTTAATTTCACTGGCAAATGTTATGTTCATGTTGCCAAGACATGGTAGAGGAAATTATGAAACATCCTCAGGCTAACCACTCCATAGAAAACTGGGCTCTGACTTTGTCAGAAATACACAGTTGCTTTATTCATCTCTCCCCCTACAAAGTTAGGTAAAACCTTTATGAGAAATGTGTCCCAGATATTGTTAAATCATACATTTGAAGAAAACAAGGAATTCAAATATGCACTGCTGAAGTAGAGTTGTATTTGTTTGAAAACCAACCATGTCAAGGGTTTGTACTATTCACTTGTAGATGGCTGAATGTGTCTGGGTCCTAGTTAGTTCCTGCTCCTACAGACCTTGGCCCAGTCACAGCTCTACTATACAGCCCTCTTGTCTGTATGACACCGCCAGGCCTCATTCCAGCCAAAGCTTTACCCTCTCCAGCCCTCTGCTCTGTCCCACCGGCCCGCCGGTGATGACAGGAAGTGGCAGGGTGACAAGTGGCCTGACCAGCGAATCGGGGCCTGCTGACACAGAGGGGAAAGAACGCAGCACTAATCAGCCACACAACTGGAAAATAAGGCATGCTGTTGTGGCTCAGCTCAGGCGTACTGTCCCGTCCCCCCACACACTGAAATACAGGCTGGCTGATTGTGCATTTACATTTTTGAGAGGAAAGAGAACGTGGAGCCTTGTCAATATAGCTGTATTAATCACTCTCACAGCATAGGAAATATGTTTAGGATACACAGCAGGAGAAAGCTTGAATACCATAAAACAGACATAAGACTTACACACTTTTTTGCATTCCTTTTATGGGCATACTGGTTAAGTCTTCTGTGAGTGTTGGGCTATGATGTACAGCGCATTCGGAAAATATTCAGACCCCTTTACTTTTTCCACATTTTGTTACGTTACAGCCTTATTCTAAAGTGGATACAAAGAATCCTTGTCAATTTACACACAATACCCCATAATGTCAAAGCAAAAACAGGTTTTTAGACATTTTTGCTAATATATTACAAATAAAAAAACATATCTTATTTACGTAAGTATTCAGACCCTTTGCTATGAGACTCGAAATTGAGCTCAGGTGCATCCTGTTTCCATTGATCATCCTTCAGATGTTTCTACAACTTGATTGGAGTCCACCTGTGGTAAATTCAATTGATTGGTCATGACTTGGAAAGGCACCAACCTGTCTATATAAGGTCCCACAGTTGACAGTGCATGTCAGACCAAAAACCAAGCCATGAGGTCGAAGAAATTGTCTGTAGAGCTCCAAGACAGGATTGTGTTGAGGCATAGATCTTGGGGAAGGGGTATCAATAAATGTCTACAGCATTGAAGGTCCCCAAGAACACAGTGGCCTCCATCATTCTTAAATGGAAGAAGCTTGGAACAACCACGACTCTTCCTAGAGCTGGCTGCCCGGCCAAACTGAGCAATCGGGGGAGAAGGGCCTTGGTCAGGGAGGTGGCCAAGAACCTGATGGTCACTCTGACAGAGCTCCAGAGTTCCTCTGAGGAGATGGGAGAACCTTCCAGAATGACAACCATCTCTGCAGCACTCCACCAATCAGGCCTTCATGGTAGAGTGGCCAGACAGAAGCCACTCCTCAGTTAAAAGCACATCACAGCCTGCTTGGAGTTTGCCAAAAGGCACCTAAAGGATTCTCAGACCATGAGAAACAAGATTCTCTGGTCTGATGAAACCAAGATTGAATTCCAAGCGTCACATCTAGAGAGAACCTGGCACCATCCCTACGGTGAAGCATGGTGGTGGCAGCATCATGAGGTGGGGATGTTTCTCAGCGGCAGTGCCTGGGAGACTAGTCAGAATCGAGGGAAGATCAACGGGGCAAAGTACAGAGAGATCCTTGATGAAAACTTGCTCCAGAGCGCTCAGGACATCAGACTGTGGCAAATGTTCACCTTCCAACAGGACAATGACCCTAAGCACACATCCAAGACAACGCAGGAGTGGCTTTGGGACCAGTCTCTGAATGTCCTTGAGTGGCCCAGCCAAAGCCTGGACTTGAAACCGATCGAAAATCTCTGGAGAGACCTGAAAATAGCTGTGCAGCGACGCTCCCCATCCAATCTGATATAGCTTGAGAAGATCTGCAGAGAATAATGGGAGGAACTCCAAAAATACAGGTGTGCCAAGTTTGTAGTGTCATACCCAAGAAGACTCGAGGCTGTAATCACTGTCAAAGGTGCTACAAAGTACTGAGTAAAGGGTCTGAATACTTACAGTACCAGTCAACAGTTTGGACACACCTACTCATTCAAGGGTTTTTCTTTATTCATACTATTTTCTACAATAGAATAATATTGAAGACATCAAAACTATGAAATAACACAAATGGAATCAGTTAACAAATCAAAATATTTATTTTTGAGATTCTTCAAAGTAGCCACCCTTTGCCTTGATGACAGCTTTGCACACTCTTGGCATTCTCTCAACCAGCTTCATGAGGAATGCTTTTCCAACAGTCTTGAAGGAGTTCCCACATATGCTGAGCACTTGTTGGCTGCTTTTCCTTCACTCTGTGGTCCAACTCATCCCAAACCATCTCAATTTGGTTAAGGTCAGGTGATTGTGGAGGCCAGGTCATCTGATGCAGCACTCCATCACTCTGCTCCTTGGTCAAATAGCTCTTACACAACCTGGAGGTGTGTTGGGTAATTGTCCTGTTGAAAAACAAATGATAGTGGGACTAAGAGCAAACCAGATGGGATGGTGTATCGCTGCAGAATGCTGTGATGTGCCCTGAATTCTAAATAAATCGCTGACAGTGTCACCAGCAAAGCACCAGATTTCCACCGGTCTAATGTCCATGGCTCGTGTTTCTTGGCCCAAGCAAGTCTCTTCTTCTTTTTGGTGTTGTTTAGTAGTGGTTTCTTTGCAGCAATTCGACCTTGAAGGCCTGATTCACGCAGTCTCCTCTGAACAGTTGATGTTGAGATGTGTCTGTTACTTGAACTCTGTGAAGCATTTATTTGGGCTGCAATCTGAGGTGCTGGTAACTCTAATGAACTTATCCTCTGCAGCAGAGGTAACTCTGGGTCTTCCTTTTTTGTGGCTGTCCTCATGAGCGGCAGTTTCATCATAGCGCTTGATGGTTTTTGCGACTGCACTTGAAAAAACTTTCAAAGTTCTTGAAATGTTCCGTATTGACTGACATTCATGTCTTAAAGTGATGATGGACTGTCGTTTCTCTTTGCTTATTTGAGCTGTTCTTGCCTTAATATGGACTTGGTCTTTTACCAAATAGGGCTATCTTCTGTATACCACCCCTACCTTGTCAGAACACAACTGATTGGCTCTAAGCATTAAGGAAAGAAATTCCACAAATGAACTTTTAACAAGGCACACCTGTTAATTGAAATGCATTCCAGGTGACTACCTCATGAACCTCAGTGCTCCTGAGTGGCGCAGCGGTCTAAGGCACTGCATCTCAGTGCAAGAGGCGTCACTACAGTCCCTGGTTCGATTCCAGGCTGTATCACATCCGGCCGTGATTGGGAGCCCCGTACGGCGGGGCAAAATTGGCCCTGCGTCGTCTGGGTTTGGCCGGGGTAGGCCATCATTGTAAATAAGAATTTGTTCTTAATTTAACTGACTTGCCTAGATAAATAAAGGTTAAAAAAAGTTGGTTGAGAAAATGCCAAGTGTGTGCAAAGCTGTGATCAAGGCAAAGGGTGGCAACTTTGAAAAATCTCAAATATAAAATATATTTTGGTTTGTCTAACAGTTTTTTGGATGCTGATTTCTTTTTTTTATATATATTTGCAAAAAAATTACTTTGGTATTTTGCTTTGCTTTGGGGTATTGTATCATTAGGCGGTATTGTATGTAGATTGATGAGGAAAATTTTGTTTTAATACATTTTTGAATAAGGCTGTAACGTAACAACATTTTGAAAAAGTCAAAGGTTCTGCACACTTTCCAAATGCACTGTAGTTGTCTGGATCGAGGTATCCATGATGGCTAACTCATCAGGTTTTGTATGCCTGCTGTTATATGAATCATTCTAGAAATATGGTCAAATTTGTTCATTTTTTAAATTCCAGTTTTGGTGTCATGATTAAGATAACCCAATACTAATATATGTGTTGAATGACCCAAAGCTAGTATAAGTGTTTTTTTGTTACTTTGCTCATTTATATGACTCTGTAGATAGTCTTTCATCATGTGTTTCAACATTCCAGAGGTAAAAACAGTCTTTAAATAGGCTACTATTCCTTATAATGCTTGTGTAATTACAGAAATGGTACAGCTTGCTGTTACAAAAAGTATCATATTATTACTGTGTTACTGCACAGGTATTAGAGCAACGTTTTTTCATAATCACATATTAGTCTACAGTAAATATCGAATGAGGGCAGAACCGTGAGATAGAGAGCTATCCTCTTTGCATGCATGTACGTGTGTGTGGGTGTTAAAAAAATCTAAAAGAGAAATTGTGCTGGTGTAATCACTGAGCACAAGTGATCTCTTGAGAGGCAGGCAGGCAAGCAGAAATGTGATGAATTACAGGATGCAGTCTCAGTGAGCTCCATGTTGGGTGGCTTGCTCTCGCCTTGCGAGGCCCAGCTACCAGAGGATGTGGTTACTTCCTGTAGTGGAGCAGCTTGGTAGAGAAAGAGAGCTGGGGGAAAACATGTCTCCTTAGTATGCTAAAACCAAAAATGTTTTTCTGCTGAAGCTACTCATTCGGAGAGGTATACTCAGTGGCTAAACTCTTTCATTTGACACAGTGTCAGTATAGTAGCTATATAGAGATTGTTTTTACTTCTGTGTAAAATCTTCTCCCAATAAATTCTGTTCAATGTTCTGTTATCAAATTTCTGTTAGTGGACAAGTTTTAATTATTAAGAGAAAAGACTGATATATTTTCCCTTTGGTTTCTGTGGAGTCAGTGTGCCTCTTTTTCTAATATAAGCTGATAATACCTCCCTCAGTAGATTTCCTGACATTATTATTATAACATTTTTGGGGGGTTTGAGGCTGATCAATAATTTTAGTGCAATCTCCTCTCTCCCATGCCTTTGAAACATTGTTATTGTCTGCCCCACCCTCCCCTCTCTAGTGAGTAAGGGAGTGTAAATTAACATGCAAAGAGTATTTAATGGAATAGTATGAACATGCAAAAAGTATCTCGAATTAAGACAAATGTTACATGCTGCTTTGATTAAAGTTGTGGTTGAATATCAGCCTAAATCGTATCAAATCAAATTTATTTATAAAGCCCTTCTTACATCAGCTGATATCTCAAAGTGCTGTACAGAAACCCAGCCTAAAACCCCAAACAGCAAGCAATGCAGGAGTAGAAGCACGGTGGCTAGGAAAAACTCCCTAGAAAGGCCAGAACCTAGGAAGAAACCTAGAGAGGAACCAGGCTATGAGGGGTGGCCAGTCCTCTTCTAGCTGTGCCGAGTGGAGATTATAACAGAACATGGCCAAGATGTTCAAATGTTCATAGATGACCAACAGGGCCACTGTGGCCTCATCCGACGATACACCCGGACAGGGCCAAACAGGCAGGATATAACCCCACCCACTTTGTCAAAGCACAGCCCCCACACCACTAGAGGGATATCTGTATGATCTGTTATGGTTGTATTATGGCTTTTGGTTACCGCCGTCGAAGTGGTATTTGGAACCTAACTGATGTACTATGATGCATTAGCTGCCTGCTCATTAATCTGTTCCACTGTGATATTTTGGACACCATTTATTCTGGAACTATGTGTATCCACCCTGCTATAACTGTAAATCTTTCAAGAGATGTTATAAGTTACTCTGACAAAATGTTTAATCAAAAATAGTTTTTGCGAAGTTAGTGTGCTTATTTTCCTGGCCCTGTATTGTCATGTAGGTCCACTCCTGACCTGCTGTAAAAACCCTAATGCCTGGGGTCATAGGCAGGTGATGGTTCATGCTAATGCCTATAAGGCCTATTCCCCATTGATCAATCAAAAAAGTACTTTTGTATTTGCATAAATCACTGTAAGGAACTCTATAACAGTCTCTATAATGTAGATTGATTCTCAAATCAATCTCAAATTCTCAGTCGGCGGCATCAAATTTATAAGCAAATTTGTTGTAAATCAGTTATACCATCACATGTAAAAAGAAACATTTATTTTGACAGAATTCATTGGTTGTCAGTCATAGCGTACTAACTATTATTTTGGTTTCCTCAACAGATTAGTGTGCGAGTTACCACAATGGATGCAGAGTTGGAGTTTGCCATCCAGGCCAACACAACGGGAAAGCAACTCTTCGACCAGGTAAGAACATTGCTTGCTCTACTGAAACAAGGCAAATTACATGTTCTTGCTGTGCTTTCATTCATTGCCAATCAGTGTAAATTGCAAGCAGGGGAATGGGAGCCCAGTGGGGGGACTGGAGTGGTCTATTTTAAGAGGAACTCTCACTCTCTCACTGTTCCTTTCATTGAGTCAAGCTGTGCTCTATGGCGTAGGCTCTGGTCTCTCTTCAGCTGCAGACAGAATGTTAGTCATAGAATCCACTGGCAGCACAAAGGAACTCCATTTCCAAGACAATAAAGGCACGCTTTGTCCTGTTAACTTTTCATTTGCACTTGCTTTCCATGTGGGCGGAGTAATCTCCCCTGGTGAACATGTGCTCTCTCATTGAAATTACACCATTAGAAATATGCTTCATGGGCATTAATATGGTCCCCTCTTTTATTTATTTGTATTTTTTTACTTAACCTTTAACTTGGCAAGTCAGTTAAGAACAAATTCTTATTTTACAATACAGTACACCCTTTGCAGCTATAACAGCCTCCACTCTTCTGGGAGGCTTTCCACTAGATGTTGGATCATTGCTGCAGCGACTTGCTTCCGTTCAGCCACGAGAATTAGTGTCACGCCTAGGGTTGCACATTTTGGGGAATATTCAGAGGTGGAAAATTTCCCTGTGAATTAACGGGAATATATGGAAGTAACGGGAATATATGGGAATTAATAGGAAATATATGCAAATTAATATCAATACCATTTAAATGTAGATGTTCTTTTGCATTGGATATATTTATCATATCATATAGAGACAGAAACATAAACCTTTTAGCTTATCATAAGTAGACATAATTGCAAATTATGAAATCCTTCCAATAGAAATAAAAAAAAACATTTTAGTTACGAATTAAACTTTAATTAAGTGAGTTGACTCTTCACATGGGATGATTTCACTGAACAACAAAAGAAAGAGAATATTGAATGATCCCCAATGATCCATTGTATCTCCCAAAAAGGTTTTCAACATACATCTGTAAAATGATAGTCTAGAAACTAAGGCTTTGGTTGTCTTCCTCTCATGTCTTCTCCCTGGACCTCTTCAATGTCCACCTCTTGAACATCAGACTCTGAGGCCTCATGTTCACTGTCACTTTCCAACCTTGTTGAGGATGGCTCGTTGTCAGGCTCAAAAAGCCTCAAATTTGCCTGGATGGGCACCTGAAACAAGGACCAGTTGCGCTCTGAGGCAGCTGATGTTGGTGGGATTTGGAGGATGAATGGAGGCAACAGGAGAAAGAGCCTCAGATCCACAGTCGCTTTCACCAGGTGGCTGATGAGATATGTTGGCACGACTGCCATATTGCATCTCCATCACAAAGCCCTTGCTTGGAAGTGTACTTCTCCAGACTGCCAAGAACCTTGCCCTCATCCAGGCCAAGGTGGCGAGACACAGTAGTGATGACACCATAGGCCTTGTTGATTTCTGCACCAGACAGGATGCTCTTGCCAGCATACTTGGGGTCCAACATGTACGCTGCGTCGTGTATGGGCTTCAGGCAGAAGTCTTTTTGATGTATTTCAGAACTGCAGTTTCCTCTGCTTGGGGCAACAGTGGGCAGGGCACTACGGATTTCTTCTCTTACAAGCAGATTTTGAACATCAGACAGGATGGCATTGTCTCCCTCAATCCGTACAATGGCTACTGCTATAGGTTTCAGGAGTTTCAGGCTGCTTATCACTCTCCCAAAATACATAATCCAGGAAGATCCTCTTGATGGGGCTGTCCATATTGGCAGACTATGATATGGCCATTTCTTGGAGAGACTCCTTCCCCTCCAGGAGACTGTCAAACATGATGACAACACCACCCCAACGGATGTTGCTGGGCAGCTTCAATGTGGTGCTCTTATTCTTCTCACTTTGCTTGGTGAGGTAGATTGCTGCTATAACTTGATGACCCTTCACATACCTAACCATTTCCTTGGCTCTCTTGTAGAGTGTATCCATTGTTTTCAGTGTCATGATGTCCTTGAGGAGCAGATTCAATGCATGAGCAGCACAGCCAATAGGTGTGATGTGAGGGTAGGGCTCCTCCACTTTAGACCAAGCAGCCTTCATATTCACAGCATTGTCTGTCACCAGTGAAAATACCTTCTGTGGTCCAAGGTCATTGATGACTGCCTTCAGCTCATCTGCAATGTAGAGACCGGTGTGTCTGTTGTCCCTTGTGTCTGTTTTCTTGTAGAATACTGGTTGAGGGGGGGAGATGATGTAATTTATTATTCATTGCCCACGAACGTAGTGAGTGTTGCAACCGAGGACAGACAATTGTTACGTGCTTCAGCACTCAGCGGTCCCGTTCTGTGAGCTTGTATGGCCTACCACTTCGCAGCTGAGCCATTGTTGCTCCTAGACGTTTCCACTTCACAATAACAGCACTTACAGTTGACCAGGGCAGAAATTTGACGAACTGACCTGTTGGAAAGGTGGCATCCTATGACGGTGCCACGTTTAAAGTCACTAAGCTCTTCAGTAAGGCCATTCTTCTGCCAATAGTTGTCTATGGAGATTGCATGGCTTTGTGCTCAATTTTATAAACCTTCCAGCAACGGATGTGGCTGAAATTGCCAAATCCAATCATTTGAAGGGGTGTCCACATACTTTAGTATATATATTGTACATCGTGATTCTAAACTGCCTTGACTGAGTTTTGGTGATGGTGTGATGTGCAGGCAGTGGTAGTGTGTATAAACATTGTCTTCTTAATGGGAAACATCCCTACCAGGCTGTTTACACAGCCAATGTAAACACAGCAGATGTGTCTTGAAGGCAGTCAGTTGTACAACTGACTAGGTATCCCCCTTTCCCTTTCCTTTCTCCAAGGAATGTAATGCATGGGTGGTTATCAGTCCCTAACCGTCTCAAACTTTTCTGCCATGCCGGTTTGTGTGAGGAGAGGAGAGGTTTTGGTCCCACCAGTTTTACAGTGGCTCTCTCAGACAGAAATATGTCATGGCTATATGGCAGGCCAGCCTGGCCTCAGAGAATGTCTCTATTGTTTTAGCAGAAGGGCCAGACTCTCGAATCACCCCCAAGGCATCCATCACCAATCTTATTATGGCTGTTGTGTCATCCCTATTTCACTTCATGCTTATAATCAGATTTTTTTTGTTTCTCTTACTTTTATTATGAGAGATTTTTAAATGAAGTGTGGACTTTGCTGTCCTGACATATCTGTGTCAGGACGGCCTACAGACCCCTCCCTGTAAGTGGCAGTTGGTGTAGTGGGCAATCTGGGCAGGGGACTAGATGACTCCCTCCACAGCCATTAGATAAGAGTTTCCACTGTATTTTTACTCGGTCTATCAGACAGAGAGCTGTAAGGGGAGAAATGCTGGAGCACGAAGTTTAACGTGTGACTTAATTCTTATTTCAATCTAGTTTTGATAATACAGACAATGGGTGCCTTTCACTAGTTAGCCTAATGGATCCAAATCTTCTGTTTGTTTGTGTGTGTGTGTGTGTGTGTGTGAGAGAGAGAGACGATCTACTGATATAACAAAGAGTACCAATGTCTAGGGTAGAACATGAGGAGTTAAGTTATGTTGAGCTTAAACTGTTGTTAACCATGTAGGTCCAAGCAATTACTCTTAGGAAATGGCTGGCAACTGCATTATCCCTCAGGCCAGCATTTAATCATTTATATCCAATTTTGTGAATGAGTTCAGTGTGTTTAAAAATTCAAGCAGTTAGCTTACTATTTTAGCATTGTTGATAGGTTTAGCTTTGAAATGGGTATTTGATTCTGTATTTTTGTTTTCATCTGAAAATGAAATCAAGCACGGTATTAATTTGAAAGATAAGTTGAATATCTAAGTACTAAGCTAAGATGCTTCTGTATTCATTTCCTCAGTATAATTTGATATAACTGTATAGAAAGACTAAACTTGAGAGGATTAAATCTTTCGATTATTTTAAATTAATGACTCAACCATCATGCACCATTACCTAAGTTAAAACCTGACCTGAAACAAGAATGTCATGTAACACTGTTTTCACAAACAATTTAACACAGTTAACCCCTGTTAAGAGTTGGGTTACATTTAAAAAAAATGGTGTGCCCTAAGGTTGTGAAGACAATCGGACTGCGGGAGGTGTGGTTCTTTGGTCTGCAGTACCAGGATACAAAGGGTTTCTCGACATGGCTCAAGCTCAATAAGAAGGTGAGCGCCTCCATTTAAACAAGGATATAGTGAACAAGGCTTCCATGCCACCTTAAGTAAAAGAGAAACTGCTCCTGGCGCCTCCACTCATCTTTATGACCCCTGACCCTAGGTGACAGCCCAGGATGTAAGGAAGGAGAGCCCACTGCTGTTCAAGTTCCGGGCCAAGTTCTTCCCTGAGGATGTGTCAGAGGAGCTGATCCAGGAGGCCACCCAGAGGCTGTTCTTCCTGCAGGTAAAGGAAGGGATCCTCAACGATGACATCTACTGCCCCCCGGAGACGGCTGTGCTGCTGGCCTCCTACGCCGTGCAGGCCAAGTACGCCGATTACAACAAGGACATTCACTTGCCAGGATACCTGTCCAGTGAAAAACTGCTGCCTCAGAGGTGAGGCCTCCACCATCTATAGAGTCTACATAACACTTTTTGATTGCACCTTCGTACTCTCTCATGTTTTTATGGTGTCATATAATTTTGTCTTTGTGTTTTTAGGGTCCTGGACCAGCACAAGCTCAACAAGGAGCAGTGGGAGGAGAGAATCCAGGTGTGGCATGAGGAACACAAGGGCATGCTCAGGTACTGAATCACACACACACAGACATTACTTACTCACCCCTCCTAGCTCTGTTGTCCCTGGCCTGAGAAACATCTCTATTGGTTTCAATTGAAAGTTGAGTATGTCTGCACAGTAGGACATACCACATCATGGTGAAAATTGCTTAAGCTTCTCTCATAGAGTGCAAATCTATTCACTCTGAGAGCTTGATTATGTGAAAGCATGTGCTGTGATGTTTTGAAGCATCTTGACCATCAACTCCTATTAACAACTATGGCAGCTACCTAGCTGGTAGTCTTCAAATAACTTAACTGCTTGTGTTCCTTCTGTGCTTACTTTGGTGCATTTTTTTAGATGTAAGTGGCATATTTTCTAAACTCTTGAAGGCCCAGTGCAGTCAATAACGTGATATTCCTGTGTTATATGTACAGTATATTTCCACACTATGAGGTTGTGAAAATAATGATAATGCCCTTTTTGTGTAAGAGCTGTTAGAAAAGACCGGCTGAAATTTCAGCCTGTTTTGGTGGGATGGAGTTTTGGCCTGCCTGGTGACATCACCAGGTGGTAAATTAGTTAATAGACCAATAAGAAAGAGTGTTCCAAATCTCTTTGCCAATAATAGCTAGATTTCACTTTTTCCCTCCCCACTTAGACCACTCTCAGATTTTGTAAATTATTTTTACCATTTTAATTGAAATCAATCACAGTAATGTACTTAATTGTTACCTGGAAATGATTTGATTGTTACGGTTGTATGGAGAGACGGACCAAGGCGCAGCGTGCTCTGAGTTCCACATCTTTTATTTAATGAAACTCACAAAACAAAAAAGGAAACAAACAACTAACCGTAACGACAGCAGTGCTACATGCACTAACTCAAAACAAGGTCCCACAAAACACAGTGGGGAAATGGCTGCCTAAATATGATCCCCAATTAGAGACAACGATAAACAGCTGCCTCTGATTGGGACCATACCAGGCCAACATAGACATAAAACAACCTAGATAACCCACCCTAGTCACACCCCGACCTAACCAACATAGAGAAAAAAAGGCTCTCTATGGTCAGGTCGTGACATTGATATTGAGATCAAAGCGTCTGCATTGGACCTTTAAAAACCCTAAACTAGTGATGGGAAATCAAGGCTTTCTAAACCCTTTTGGGGCTTTCACCAAATTGTAGTGACATTTTCTTTTATTACACTGATCTTTTAACACATTATTGACATCTGCTGAACAGGAATAAATTAGTGTTTTTTTATGTTTATATAGACTTGTTTTCCCATTGCATCTATCAAAACTTTGTGGCACAATGGATAGGTGTGAGTGTTGGTAAACTAAATTTAGTTAGAATATGGGGTTTGCATCCCACATTCTACTTACCCTTTTTGCCTCCTGGTACTCTATGTTTTCCAAAACTGTGCATCCGTGGTATTATTTAGGATGCTGAAGACAGAAGATGATCATAGGCTACACTAAATAAAACAAATTATTTGAACAACAGTGGGAAGATGGTTCACAGTAAATTCTTTTTTAACTATAGCCAAGATTCAATCTTGTACCTATGCTGATGTCTTATCCCAAATCTCCATCCCTACCTGCTGAGCTACCGTTTAGGTGCTGTAAACGGAAAAATATCTAAGTAAATTGGTAAATAAGGTGTCCAGTAGAGGTTGGTGTTTGAAAGCAACTTTGCATCAAAGAAAGCACCACAGCGAAATCAGTGGAATCTCGCATTTTGCAACACCTGTTTCGAAAAAGCATGTGATCAACCGAAGCTTCGGATGCCATTGATCATGTGGTAATGTTATTTTGAAACTATCCATCATTGGTATATGCTTCGAAACGAGTAATAAATCAGTAGTGTATCAGTATCATCATGTGGTATTGTTACTTTGATACAAGCATCGCTACATTGTGTCCAATCAGTAGTGCTTTGAAAACTGCATCGGAGCGTCGGAGCTCTGGTATCAATCGTCCAATCACTACTCTAAACTGATAACACTTGTAATGCCCCCTATGTTATGTTCAAAACATTTGATTGTGTATTCATTGGCGTTTAATACATCTTTCACCCCTGAGTCATTCATGCAAAATCTAGGTTTTTGTGAATCTTTTGTGAAATACCATGAGAGCATTTTACCATAACTTGACATGCACAGTTATTTGTTTGCAAACCACAATTTTTATCATTTTAATCCAATGACATGTTGTGAGCATGTTGAAAAATACAGTTTCATTATCCTACTAGGGGTATTGTTAAGTAGTTGGCTATGGTAAAAACAGGAGTTTGGATGACTGATGAGCTTTCTAAACCTCCCATCCATATAGAAATTAAATATGAAATGAAATTACTCGGGATCTATATGCAATGCCTTCGGAAAGTATTCAGACCCCTTGACTTTTTTCACATTTTGTTAGGTTACAGCCTGATTGTAAAATTGATTAAAATGTATTTTTTTCCCCCTCATTCTACACACAGTACCCCATAATGACAAAAGAAAAACAGTTTTAGCGATCCCCCCCCCCCCCCCCCCCCCCCCCCCCAGAGATGTTTGATCTGGTTTAAGTCCGGGCTCCGGCTGGGCCACTCAACTATATTCAGAGACTTGTCCCAAAGCCTCCCTTCCCCTGCCCCTGCAGTCACCTCCTTGACCAAGGCCCTTCTCCCCCGATTGCTCAGTTTGGCCAGGTGGCCAGGTCTGTTCCTAGACACAATCCTGGTCTTCCCCAGGTCTGTTCCTAGACACAATCCTGTCTCAGAACTCTACGGATAATTCCTTCGACCTCATGGCATGGTTTTTGTTCTGACATGCACTGTCAACTGTGAGACCTTATTTAGACAGGTGTGTGCCTATCCAAATAATTTCCAATCAATTGAATTTACCACAGGTGGACTCCAATCAAGTTGTAGAAACATTTCAAGGATGATCAATGAAAACAGGATGCACCTGAGCTCAATTTCGAGTCTCAGCAAAGGGTCTGAATACCTACAGAAGCAAAAAAAAGTATGTGAACCCTTTGGAAATACCTGGATTTCTGCGTAAATTGGTCATAAAATTTGATCTGATCTTCATCTAGGTCACAACAATAGACAAACACAGTCTGCTTAAACTAACAACACACAAACAATTATACGTGTTCATGTCTTTATTGAACACACCGTGTAAACATTCACAGTGTAGGGTGGAAAAAGTATGTGAACCCTTGGATTTAATAACAGGTTGACCCTCCTTTGGCAGCAATAACCTCAACCAAACGTTTTCTGTAGTTGCGGATTAGACCTGCACAACGGTCAGGAGAAATTTTGGACCGTTCCTCTTTACAAAACTGTTTCAGTTCAGCAATATTCTTGGGATGTCTGGTGTGAACTGCTCTCTTGAGGTCATGCCACAGCATCTCAATCGGGTTGAGGTCAGGACAGATAGTCTAACATTCTCCTGTCAAATGTCTTTATAAACTTGGGAATTCATTTTTCTGTCGATGATAGCAAGCTGTCCAGGCCTTGAGGCAGCAAAGCAGCCCCACACCATGCCGCTCCCTCCACCATACTTTACAGTTGGGATAAGGTTTTGATTTTGGTGTGTTGTGCCTTTTTTTATCCACACATAGTGTTGTGTGTTCCTTCCAAACAACTGAACTGTAGTTTCATCTGTCCACAGAATATTTTGCCAGTAGCGCTGTGGAACATCCAGGTGCACTTTTGCAAACTTCAGATGTGCAGCAATGTTTTTTTTAGACAGCAGTGGCTTCTTCCGTGGTGTCCTCCCATGAACACCATTCTTGTTTAGTGTTTTACGTATTGTAGACTCGTCAACAGAGATGTTAGCATTTTCCATAGAATTCTGTAAGTCTTTAGCTGACACTCTAGGATTCTTCTTAACCTCATTGAGCATTCTGCGCTGTGCTCTTGCAGTCATCTTTGCAGGACGGCCACTCCTACGGAGAGTAGCAACAGTGCTGAATCCAGGCTGCATCACATCCAGTCGTGATTGGGAGTCCCATAGGGCGGCGCACAATTGGCCCAGCGTCGTCCGGGTTTGTAATTAAGAATTTGTTCTTAACTGGCTTGCCTAGTTAAATAAAGGTTCAATTAAAAATAAATTAAGTTCAGATCAAATTTTATGACCAATTTATGGAGAAATTCAGGTCATTCCAAAGGTTTCACATTCTTTTTCTTCTCACTGTATATAAATAAGGTATTTCTGTTTTAGTTTTTTAGTTTATATTTTTATGCAAACATTTCTAAAAACCTGTTTTCGCTTTGTCATTATGGGGTATTGTGTGTAGATTAATGAGGATAAACACTTTTTTTTTTGAATAAGGCTGTAATGTAACAAAATGTTGAAAAAGTCAAGGGGTCTGAATACTTTCCGAAGGCATTGTACGTCCATTCATTTTTTTAAACTGGTACCGTTTACCTTCAGACAAGTCCCGTGACACGGGTGCGTCAATAGACTCTTAAGGATTCTGGAACAGTGACTCGAACAAAACTATTTATAAAGTGATATCTGATTAAATGTATGGTGGTGAAGTTGCATACCGCAACCCTGATCCCTGCAGAAACTAAAGAGTGCATTCAAAATCTACTCAGTACACAATTGACAGAGATACTGCATGGTTGATTTCTGTACAACGTTTACCAGTGCGGGCTGTAGTAAAGTGGAGCTGTTTTGCTAAAAGTACATTTTGTCTTATGCCTAATTGTCTTGATGAAGAGAGTTTAGAACACTTTTTATGCAACTGCTACAGAACTAAAGAAATATGGGATCTGATGACAAGTTTTGATTTTGATGTAGGTGTCTTCGATACTCATAGATGACAATACTAAAGAATGATGGTGGACAATAATATGCATTGTGAACAATAAGATTTGGAAGACAAGATGCATTGACTATAAAACAACTTTTTGTTCCCTCGAACTCTATTTTTAAACAAATCAACACAGAACTAGGGTGGCAGGTAGCCTAGCGGTTAAGAGCGTTGGGCCAGTAACCGGAAAGTTGCTGGTTCGAATCCCTGAGCCGACATCTGTCGATGTCCCGTTGAGCAAGGAACTTAACCCTAATTGCTCCTGTAAGTTGCTCTGGATAAGAGCATCTGCTAAATGATTTAAATGTAAACTAAAAAGAAGAAAGCTGGCCTACAGAAACTTCCATGGACACTATTAAATATGTAAACCATGTAATGTAATTATGAACGCATGTATTGATGTGAAAGCTAAATTGTATGTATATGAACTAGCCTATTATGATTGTAAAATGTGAAAACTTAAATAAGTGATTTTAAAAATGTATGTTTGTGTAGCATGGTGTTGAATGCTATTTCTGCCCCATGCAACATTGTACAAGAACCTTTTCTACATGACTTGACAACTGATAGATACAGTATCGCCTTTCTCTCTAACTGATTCATCAATGAAATTCAGATGAGTGGAATATATTGCTATATACAACCATTTATTTCAGCAGTACATTGTACACCACACTATAATTCCAAATGCTAGCACATACAGTGACTCGTTCCACTTTGTCCTATTGAAACACACTGGCTGATGGATAATTATGATGTAGTATTTACAGCCACACCCATATATGATTTGGTTTTACTTTCCAACATAAATTGACGTCAAATTGATAGTTATTTTACAGTGTTCAGCAGTTATCAAACTATGTACATGTACGTAAACTAGGCACTACATAATTTTGGTTCAGTAGTTATCAGTTTTGAACAGTTTGATTAAGTGATAGTTAAATGTATTGTTAACAAATGACAAACAAATTATATCAAAAGTAATGTGAATATTACATTTTGAAAAGCAGATACCTAGATTGAATATGTATGCAAATTGAAAGGGTGATTTGGTGCAGTGAACAAATTACTTTGACTTAGTTTTTTTGTACTCAGTCAATTGAAAATGTACTTAGTTTTTGAAACATCTGTTTTGATTTTTTGTGCTTACCGTTGTGAAAATGTACCACATACTTGTGAACATTGCACCAGTCATTGAAAAAAAAAGAAAGGATTTAATGTAATTTGTAATACTTCCACAGAGAGGATTCAATGATGGAGTACCTGAAGATCGCCCAGGACCTGGAGATGTACGGTGTCAACTACTTCAGCATCAAGAACAAGAAAGGATCAGAGCTGTGGTTAGGAGTAGACGCCCTGGGACTCAACATTTACGAACAAAATGATAAGTGAGTGATTAATGTCGAAATATACACCACAGGGGTACTCACACATATGGGACTGAAATATATTAAACATATGCTGTACAAACTTAGGTACAATGGTTGTTTTCTGATTATGACTAAGTGCAAATATCACTGTTTATATGTTATTTTTGCCTCAACAGGATGACACCTAAAATTGGATTCCCATGGAGTGAAATCAGGAATATTTCCTTCAACGACAAGAAATTTGTCATCAAACCCATTGACAAGAAAGCACCAGTATGTAACCACCAATGCCCTCTCTGTACTCATCCATAGTTTATAAGGTTATACAGTATTATACAGTATCTCCTAGAGACAAAAAAATAATTATTGTTGCCATAATTCTTTTTAGAAAGATTACTGGTATGGACTGGTCTCATAGATCAGACATAACGTAGTAAACATACATCTCGGACACTGTAATTAGTATATGTTACATTTGGTATGGTTACATAAGTTACATTTGGTATGGTTACATAAGTTACTTGAGGCAAAAACGAATGTCTAGCAACCCAAAGGTTGCATGTTCGAATCTCATCAAAGACAACTTTAGCATTTTAGCTACTTAGCTACTACTTTTTAGCTACTTAGCAACTACTTAGCATGTTAGCTAACCCTACCCCTAATCTTAACCCTTTTAGCTAACCCTTACCCTAACCTTAACCTAACTCCTACCCCTAACCCCTAGCCTGGAGCTAGCTAATGTTAGCCACCTAGCTAACATTGGCCACAACAAATTGGAATTCTTAACATATATACTGCTCAAAAAAATAAAGGGAACACTTAAACAACACATCCTAGATCTGAATGAAAGAAATAATCTTATTAAATACTTTTTTCTTTACATAGTTGAATGTGCTGACAACAAAATCACACAAAAATAATCAATGGAAATCCAATTTATCAACCCATGGAGGTCTGGATTTGGAGTCACACTCAAAATTAAAGTGGAAAACCACACTACAGGCTGATCCAACTTTGATGTAATGTCCTTAAAACAAGTCAAAATGAGGCTCAGTAGTGTGTGTGGCCTCCACGTGCCTGTATGACCTCCCTACAACGCCTGGGCATGCTCCTGATGAGGTGGTGGATGGTCTCCTGAGGGATCTCCTCCCAGACCTGGACTAAAGCATCTGCCAACTCCTGGACAGTCTGTGGTGCAACATGGCGTTGGTAGATGGAGCGAGACATGATGTCCCAGATGTGCTCAATTGGATTCAGGTCTGGGGAACGGGCGGGCCAGTCCATAGCATCAATGCCTTCCTCTTGCAGGAACTGCTGACACACTCCAGCCACATGAGGTCTAGCATTGTCTTGCATTAGGAGGAACCCAGGGCCAACCGAACCAGCATATGGTCTCACAAGGGGTCTGAGGATCTCATCTCGGTACCTAATGGCAGTCAGGCTACCTCTGGTGAGCACATGGAGGGCTGTGCGGCCCCCCAAAGAAATGCCACCCCACACCATGACTGACCCACCGCCAAACCGGTCATGCTGGAGGATGTTGCAGGCAGCAGAACGTTCTCCACGGCGTCTCCAGACTCTGTCACGTCTGTCACGTGCTCAGTGTGAACCTGCTTTCATCTGTAAAGAGCACAGGGCGCCAGTGGCGAATTTGCCAATCTTGGTGTTCTCTGGCAAATGCCAAACGTCCTGCACGGTGTTGGGCTGTAAGCACAACCCCCACCTGTGGACGTCGGGCCCTCATACCACCCTCATGGAGTCTGTTTCTGACCGTTTGAGCAGACACATGCACATTTGTGGCCTGCTGGAGGTCATTTTGCAGGGCTCTGGCAGTGCTCCTCCTGCTCCTCCTTGCACAAAGGTGGAGGTAGCGGACCTGCTGCTGGGTTGTTGCCCTCCTACGACCTCCTCCACATCTCCTGATGTACTGGCCTGTCTCCTGGTAGCGATTCCATGCTCTGGACACTACGCTGACAGACACAGCAAACATTCTTGCCACAGCTCGCATTGATGTGCCATCCTGGATGAGCTGCACTACCTGAGCCACTTGTGTGGGTTGTAGACTCCGTCTCATGCTACCACTAGAGTGAAAGCACCGCCAGCATTCAAAAGTGACCAAAACATCAGCCAGGAAGCATAGGATCTGAGAAGTGGTCTGTGGTCCCCACCTGCAGAACCACTCCTTTATTGGGGGTGTCTTGCTAATTGCCTATAATTTCCACCTGTTGTCTATTCCATTTGCACAACAGCATGTGAAATGTATTGTCAATCAGTGTTGCTTCCTAAGTTGATAGTTTGATTTCACAGAAGTGTGATTGACTTGGAGTTACATTGTGTTGTTTAAGTGTTCCCTTTATTTTTTTGAGCAGTGTACATTTTGCAAATGTATAACATATTGTACGTTTTAGAAATTTGTAACATATTGTACGAATTGCAATTCGTTACATATTATACAAAATGGATGATGGACATCCACAATTTAATACATACCGTACGAAACGTAACAATTCATACTAAATGGAGTGTCTGAGATTTATGTATAAAATAATACGAAATGCTCTGAGACCACGTTGGATAGTCAAACATGCTTTCTCTTCTAGGACTTTGTATTCTATGCTCCACGACTGCGTATCAACAAGCGCATCCTGGCACTTTGCATGGGCAACCATGAGCTGTATATGCGTCGCCGCAAACCAGACACCATCGAGGTACAGCAGATGAAGGCCCAGGCCAGAGAGGAGAAGAACCACAAGAAGATGGAGAAGTCAGTGTCGCCACCACCACACACTCAAGCTACTGCTAACATGAGTCTATTTCAAGACGTCAGACCTTTGGTTACTCCTGCCTCTGTATTTGTGTCGTCCTTGTACAGGCCCAACAGCAATGCTCAAAAAGAAAGCTGAACATGAAGGGCATTTGTGCATCAATTGATAGTTTATAACATTAAAATCAGCAGACTGTTGTGGGTGTCAACTGGTGGCCACTGGCCACACATGAGGGTCTTTGTTATGAGAGGATTTTTCTTAAGAAATTCCCTCTAACTTCAGTAGCCATCAGAACAATGACAGATCTATTTAGCTAATGTTTAGGTTGGCCTATTGTCTGATAAAGAAGGCTTGACAATGTTAGGAAGTTGTCCATGTTCCCTCCCTTCTATATCCCTGTTTACTCTATGGCCTCTGTCCACCAGGGCACTGCTGGAGAACGAAAAGAAGAAGAGAGAACTTGCTGAAAAAGAAAAGGAAAAGATTGAAAAGGAGAAGGAGGAGCTTATGGAGAGATTGAAACAGATTGAGGAACAGACAAAAAAAGCTCAGCAAGGTTGGAAATACCCTATTTCTGTAGTATGAACAAACTATTATCTTTACTCTTAAATCTGGGAGTCTTAAGTGTGGTTGTTCATGGCTTTTTATTGATTGTTGTCTAAATATGCATAAGTTGTGTGTGTTCACCTCATACAATGTAAAGCACTGTAAGGCCTAATTTAACCTTTATTTATGCAAGTTAGTCTTGTTGAGGTAAAACATATTTTGCAAGAGAGATTAATGAAGCCCTAGCTACAGTACACGTAATTCATTCTGTCTATTATCATCATTACTGTGTGTGCAGAGTTGGAGGAGCAGACACGGAGGGCCCTGGAGTTGGAGCAGGAGAGGAAGCGTGCTCAGGAGGAGGCAGAGCGTCTGGAGAAGGAACGCAGGATGGCTGAGGAGGCCAAGACCGCCCTGCTCCAGCAGTCTGAGAACCAGATGAAGAACCAGGAACACTTGGTGAGTTACACACACACATTAATGAACAGCACACGCAGTGTCAGCACGTAGCATTGTGCTACAAAGTGATGAGCTGATTAAAGTGATGATTATTAATTACTGTAGTTCATTCATTGGAATATAACACATCAATTATTATTTGTATTGTATAGAAACATCTATTATCATGATAGTTAATATTATTCTAGAAATTGTGACATGTACGGAAATCATTGTTTAACTTCTAGTTTTCTAACTGTGGTAGTCTTCACATGGTTTGGAAATGAAAGTAAGCAAACATCTGTTGAAACTTTCAAATCCAAATTCATGGAAAGAAAGTGAAAATAAAAAAATTGTTTCCACAGGCCACGGAACTGGCTGAGCTGACCTCAAAGATCTCCCTACTGGAAGACGCCAAGCAGAAAAAGGAGGATGAGGCAACGCAGTGGCAACAGAAGGTGTGGTCTCAGCTACTGCTCTCTTCATTCACTCTGACCTCCCCCACCTTCTCAAGTGGTTTAGTCCCATGTGTCATTAAACTATAGTCAATGTTATAGCAGTTGGGCACTGTTTGTTTTAAGATACCATACTTAGACTCCCTCTGGTGCAGGGCATTGCTCCATAGGAAGGGCCCCTCCTCTCCTCCCTGTGAGCATGGTGACTCATGCTGTGGTGTGGGCCTGGCTGTAAGGGGAGGGTTCTCTGTCTTTACGTTAAGGAAATCCTGTTTGCCTGGGAGGATATCTTTCACCCCATTGTGCTATTTTCCCTATTTTAGCATTTGAAAGAATGCAAATCTAAATGGCAGGTCCCAAATGTCCTGTGATTGTGCTGTCTAGAACAAACCCATTTTCATGCGATGGATTAATGAGCTTAGACTGTCACTGATTGGTGCACCTGTCACCCAGGGAATGAATGTATATTTTGGGTCCATTAGGACTGTAGAATCTTATAGACCTCATATTTCTTCTGCCAGGGGGCAACAGCAAGATGGCGCCGACAGAGAGGGTCGCCTCGCTTCTAGTCCTTACGAAACTATGCAGTATTTTGTTTTTAATGTATTATTTCTTACATTGTTAGCCCAGAATATTGTAAGTGTTATTACATACAGCCGGGAAGAACTATTTGATATCAAAGCGACGTCAACTTACCAACATTACGACCAGGAATATGACTATCCCAAAGCGGATCCTTTGTTCGCACCACCACCCAGGGCATTTGATGTGATCCCAGAGGCTGACCCAAAACAATGTTGCCGCAGAAGAGGTAAACTGAACGGCCTCCTGGTCAGACTTCGGAGGTGTGCACTCCACCCACCGCTTCCGGGTATACTACTCGCCAATGTCCAGTCTCTAGATAACAAGGTGGACGAAATTAGGACAAGGGTTGCTTTCCAGAGAGACATCAGGGATTGTAACATACTCTGTTTCACGGAAACATGGCTCTCTCGGGATATACTGTCGAAGTCGGTACAGCCACCGAGATTCTTTATGCGTTGCACCGACAAAAATAAAGATCCCTCTGGGAAGAAGGGCGGGGGTGTATGCTTCATGATTAACGACTCATGGTGTAATCATAACAACATACAGGAACTCAAGTCCTTTTGTTCACCTAACCTAGAATTCCTCAGAATCAAATGCCGACCATATTATCTCCCAAGAGAATTCTCGTTGGTTATTGTCACAGCCGTGTATATCCCCCCTCAAGCCGATACCACGACGGCCCTCATGGAACTTCACTGGACTCTAAACCATATCCTGAGGCTGCATTTATTGTAGCTGGGGATTTTAACAAAGCAAATTTGAGAACAAGGCTCCATAAATTCTACCAGCATATTGATTCTAGCACTCATGAGGGCAATACACTGGATCACTGCTACCTTAACTTCCGCGGCGCATACAAGGCCCTCCCCCGCCCTCCCTTCAGCAAATCTGACCACAACTCCATTTTGCTCCTCCTGTCCTATAAGCAGAAACTCAAACAGGATGTACCCGTGACAAGAACTATTCAATGCTGGTCTGACCAATCGGAATCCACGCTTCAAGATTGTTTTGATCACACAGACTGGGAAATGTTCCGGGCAGCCTCCGAGAATAATATTGATTTATACACTGATTCGGTGAGTGAGTTTATAAGGAAGTGCATTGGAGATGTTGTACCCACAGTAACTATTAAAACCTACCCTAACCAGAAACCGTGGATAGATGGCGGCATTCGCGCAAAACTGAAAGCGTGAACCACCGCATTTAACCATGGAAAGATGACTGGGAATATGGCTGAATACAAACAGTGTAGTTATTCCCTCCAAAAGGCAATCAAACAAGTGAAATGTCGGTATAGGGACAAAGTGGAGTCGCAATTCAACGGCTCAGACACGAGACGTATGTGGCAGGGTCTACAGGCAGTCACAGACTACAAAAAGAAAACCATCCCCGTCACGGACACTGACGTCTTGCTTCTAGACAAGCTAAACACCTTTGCCTGCTTTGAGGATAATACAGTGCCACCGACGCGGCCCACTACCAAGGACTGCGGGCTCTCCTTCTCCGTGGCTGACATAAGACATTTAGAAGTGTTAAACCTCGCAAGGCTGCCGGCCCAGACGGCATCCCTAGCCGTGTCCTCAGAGCATGTGCAGACCAGCTGGCTGGTGTGGTTACGGACATATTCAATCTCTCCCTATCCCAGTCTGCTGTCCCCATATGCTTCAAGATAGCCACCATTGTTCCTGTACCAAAGAAGGCAAAGGTAACTGAACTAAATGACTATCACCCTGTAGCACTCACTTCTGTCATCATGAAATGCTTTGAGAGACTAGTCAAGGATCATATCACGTCCACCTTACCTGCCACCCTAGACCCACCTCCATTTGCATAGCGCCCCAATATGTCCACAGACGATGCAATCGCCATCACACATAACGCTGCCCTATCCCATCTGGACAAGAGGAATACCTATGTAAGAATGCTGTTCATTGACTACAGCATTCAACACCATAGTACCCTCCAAGCTTATCATTAAGCTTGAGGCACTGGGTTTCAACCTCGCCTTGTGCAATTGGGTCCTGGACTTCCATGACGGGCCGCCCCCAGGTGGTGAAGGTAGTAAGCAACATCTCCACTTTGCTGATCCTCAACACTGGGGCCCCACAAGGGTGCGTGCTCAGCCCCCTCCTGTACTCCCTGTTCACCCATGACTGCGTGGCCATGCACGCCTCCAACTCAATCATCAAGTTTGCAGACAACACATCAGTAGTGGGCTTGATTACCAAGAACGACGAGACAGCCTACAGGGAGGAGGTGAGGGCACTCAGAGTGTGGTGTCAGGAAAACAACCTCTCAACGTCAACAAAACAAAGGAAATGATTGTGGACTTCAGGAAACAGCAGAGGGAGCACCCCCCTACCCCCCTTTTTGGCTTGTCAGCTAAAACCCTCCCAAACGTTTACATAATGCTCAATTAAGAGCATCCTATCACCGCCTGGTACGGCAACTGCACCACTCACAAACGCAAGGCTCTCCAGGGGGTGGTGCGGTCTACGCAACGCATCACCAGGGGCAAACTACCTGCCCTCCATAACACCTACAGCATCGATGTCACAGGAAGGCCAAAAAGATCATCAAGAACAACAACCACACGAGCCACTGCCTGTTCACCCCACTATCATCCAGAAGGCGAGGTCAGTACAGGTGCATCAAAGCTGGGACCGAGAGACTGAAAAACAGCTTCTATCTCAAGGCCATCAGACTGTTAAACAGCCATCACTAACACAGAGAGGTTGCTGCCTAAATACAGACTGGAAATCATTGGCCACTTTAATGAATGGATCACTAGTCACTTTAATAATGCCACTTTTAATAATGTTTACATATCTTGCATTACTCATCTCATATGTATATACTGTATTTTATACCATCTATTGCATCTTGCCTATGCCGCTTGGTCATCGCTCATCCATATATTTATATGTATATATTATTATTCCACGCCTTTACTTAGATTTGTGTGTATTAGGTAGTTGTTGTGGAATTGTTAGAATACTGTTAGATATTACTGCACTGTCGGAACTAGAAGCACAAGCATTTTGCTACACTCGCAATAACATCTACAAACCAAGTGTATTTGACCAATAACATTTGATTTGATTTTAACAGAATCAGACAGGTGAAAGATTGGCTAATACTGTGTTGTGGTGACACAAAATCCTTTATGGATATATTAGATTATACTGGACTCGGCTAAACCATTAGCTAACACTGTAGTTCACCTGAAGTTCACCCCTATGTTTGTTTGTATCACATAACCTATTGATTGATATTCCTTCTCCTGAATCAGTTCATACCATGAGTCATTAACATTAGTGGCTGCCCCCTTAGGCCTGCATGGTGCAGGAGGACCTGGAGAAGACCAAAGAGGAGCTGAACAGCAAAATCATGGCATCACACATACAGGAGCCAATGCAGGCCGAGAACGAGCATGACGAGAACGACGAGACCAGCGACCAGGCCAGTGCCGAGTTCACGGGCGGCATCTCCTACAAAGACCGCAGCGAGGAGGAGCGTATGACCGAAGCCGAGAAGAACGAGCGTGTGCAGCAACACCTGCTGGTGAGTGACCAACTGTGGCTGCTGTCTACATCAAACACCTCCAGCACTAGAGACACAGCTGTTTATAGGGGTTGCATCACTCTTTATGATATTGTAGAGATTACAAGAATGGGGCCTATAAACATGTCCTGGATGCCTGTGTTGTTGTGTGAGCCGTAGTGAGACTTGGCAATAATGTTATCTTTCCTCTACCAGGCTTTGAGCTCGGAGTTGGCCATCGCTCGGGATGAGACCAAGAAAACCGCAAATGACATCATCCATGCGGATAATGTGAAAGCGGGACGGGACAAGTACAAGACCCTCCGGCAGATTCGGTCGGGCAACACCAAGCAGCGTATAGACGAGTTTGAGTGTATGTGATGTATCTTGTTTGCAACTACTATAACCCCCACAGCGGTGCCATACTTGGTCCATTCATTCTAGACTGCAGACCTGCCTCACACAAGCTACAGTGCAGTGCCTTTTACCCAAACAAGACCAGAATACATATCAAAAAGCACAAAAAAAGTACAGCAAAATGTATATGAATAATAGTGCACAAATCACATTACAAGTAATGTTATTCAGAATGATGAAATAAGTGGATGCATCAGGGACATTTTTTATAGAAGAATGGTTTAAAGTGAATAAAATTTGATTATACATTTTTCCAGCCTTTGAATTTGGGTTATAGTTGGGTGTTTTTATTGATTATAATTTAGTTATTTTTAAGTGATTCATCTCTCACACTGTTTTAAACTAAAAATGAACAAAACAACTCAATGCAGGACAGCTGCAATTACGTTATGGTTGGCCACATTTTAGGTGTCATTATTTCAGAGCAGGCTTGTTTGTTTTGAAGTGGACCTATTACTGTAAGCATTTTCCACAAATTAAGAGAAAACATCAAACTGTAATTAGATTTTAGTTTTTTATTATATTCTAATTTTAGGCATTTAAAGAGATTGTTGTCTTTCTAAGAGAAGGACATCTTTGTTTGGAAACTCTCAACAGTATTACTTTTACATAAGATTTTATTAAGTCCATATGAAATAAGCGCTGGAATACCACATTTTCCATTTTCAGAGAGACGCATACCTCTGAATGACTCTTTATAGACCAAGTGTATCTGCTATGACATATAGCCATGCACACTAGTAGCTACCATGATTAGGAGTTTCTTTTTGTATATCAATCCTTTGCTAAATATTTTATTATATGGCATTTGAAGAAATATGATTCTAAGGCCTGCCTTGAAGGATTTATTTTGTAATTTGGATTTTTCAATAAAACAGGTTATGATGTGCAAAAAGATGGATGTCTTATGAAATGTAAAGTTGTCTGCATGCTTCCCATCCCGAAACAGTTCAAAATAGTTTGTGTATATATTATGACGACATGTTGTGACGTTTTGGTCTTCTGCAATATTTTTTGGGGGGCAGTTCGTGCACACAATTTTAGTTTCTTGAGGTAAACTGAAATTCCGTAACTGAAGTCTATGCGCCTTCATCATTGGTCAACAGTAGGGATTCTTCAATCAAGTGTTTGTTTGCAGTCAGCGTGAGACAACTCGTTTTCATGCAAAACAAAATCACTTGAGAAATACTACAACAAACATCTTAGATGTAAAATTGCGCCACTAAGACCTCCTCGCCACTAAAACCTTAAGATTAATTCAGATTATTTTGAGAAATTGTACACTGGCTACGGCGCCCAAGGGGGACAAAGAGTAGTGTAACGACCCTGGCTTTATAAGAGGGGAAATCGACTCTGCCGCTTGAGCATGCTTTTGCGCCACAGTCGATAGCGCGCTGGACTTCGGGCTGGAAGGTCGAGGGTTCGAGACCTGCTCCCTGGCAGTTTCATTACATTATAAACCCAGGGTCGTTACACTACTTCCACCTTTCAAAGAGCGCGTCCTCGCGCTAGTTTGCGACTCAACGTGAGATAGGAACGCGCTCACATGTCACGTGCCCATATTGCCGCTACGTTCTCATTTTTCAAGCGAATGTCTTTTAAAGGGAGTATGCGAGGCACAGACGTTCACTTCGCCTTGGAGCGATCCGAACCTAGTATGCAGATGTCTTAAGTGTCCCGCTAGCCTTTTGTCAATTCAATTATATGCATGACTGGAAGCCACCAGCCAGAATCAAAACAAGGATGTTAAAGTACAAGGCAGTGCTTTGTCTTCAGCAGACATTTGCTGATAGTCTTCATTTCAACTGTCATTAAAAGCAGAAACTACACAGTTTTATGTGTTATGTTTTCCCTTTTCCATTTTTTTTTATGATCTCAGAAACAGGAATTTTGGGCAAATGCCGGATGGGCTGGTCCATCTTTAGCTAGTGGGAATGTCCAAATATGTGTTTTTGTGCAGATGTATCTTTATTTGGCTGATAATTGGGTCTCAAAGAAAAGAAAAATGGTTTGTATGTCAAATTTCTAGGTTACTCCAAATGTCGAATTTCAACGTGTTTTTGACACCGTGGGTTGACTCCTGCTCAGTATCATTCCATTTTTCCAAACATCCATTTTTTGAGTTGGTCCAACCATCGAATTTAAAAGGTTATGGGTTAAGGTTTTGGATAGGGTAAAAAAATAAACTAGTGTTAACCTCTGGGATCAAACAAGCAACCTTCAGATCCAGTCAAGCAGGGGCGGAAATCACGGGGGGGACACGACCCCCACATCCTGGGAAAAATATGATTTGTCCCCCCCTATATATCACTGAAACATAACTATGTAATTTAAATAATATTAATAATACACAATGAAAGCAATTGTGCTGATTATAGACACTTAATAGCACGTTTTTAAGTTTCAAAAGATTGCGAGCCACCCACCCTTTGCCTCACAATGGTTTGATCCACTGCCAGTTCCTTAGTTGGCAAGGTAACAGAGGGGTCGTATCCACTGTCTGAAAGGCACTCAATGAACGTAACTGACGTGAGGTTAATCCAGTCAATCGCGCACACACACTAGCTGAATATGCAGAGCTAGCGCGCAAATATGAACTATTAAGCTAGCTAGTACCTATTCCATTTATGTGGCCTCATCAAAGATGGAATCTTTGCTATCGTCAATTTATTCCAAGATCAGCATGCATATGATGTAAGTTAGTGCTTCAAAGTCCCTGTGATAAGGTTAGCGATAAACTGAAGTCCAAACTGAACAGAACTACACTCTCTTCTACCATTGTCTTAAATATATTTAATGGTCTCGTTGCAAAAGCTAAATTGTCGCAAGGGAACTTTTATTTATTTATTTTATTTCACCTTTATTTAACCCAAGTAGCAAAGATTATAGCAAACACCACTGAAACGGAATTGGTGCTCGCTAGCTTTGCAAATTCAGCTATTGTTGGAAGCCAGCCAATATGAAACAAACTATTAAAATTACAAAAGGTTGCAGCATATGTTGTGTAAATGGTGAACTCATACAGCTGTCAACTCTTGTCATTTTAATCCGTTTCACATTTGCTAGCTACCTTTTAGATCGAAGCCCAAATAGAATGATAAAAGATAAGATTATAGAAGCCCATCTCCTACTGTAAATAACCTACACACTGTGTGTGTGTGTAGCCAGCCAGCCAGGTAGAAAAATGGCAGAAAAATAAAAGACGGACATCAGAGTATTTTTCAGTACACCAAAACGCAAAGTAAGAACCCTAGTAGCCTAATATCTCAAAGACTAGTTGATAAAATGTTCATAAGAAAGAAATTAAATTCTAATGGAAATGTTTCACAATGATGTCATTAGGCAGAGCAGGCAACAGATGGCACACAGACAGCAGAGTTGGGGACAGATATGCAGGGACAGACTGGCAGAGACAGGGAGTCTCAGGTAAGTTTGTTGAGTCTTTGTTTGGCAACATTATGAAAGGTTCTCTGGAGACTTCTCTGGTCTCTGCTCCTCCCGTTGTGGGGTCTGAGACGCCGACGGCTCCCACCATTAGCTCTGACAAATTGAAAACCCTAGTCATTGGCGACTCCATTACCCGCAGTATTAGACTTAAAACTAATCATCCAGCGATCATACACTGTTTACCAGGGGGCAGGGCTACCGACGTTAAGGCTAATCTAAAGACGGTGCTGGCTAAAGCTAAAACTGGCGAGTGTAGAGAGTATAGAGATATTGTTATCCACGTCGGCACCAACGATGTTAGGATGAAACAGTCAGAGGTCACCAAGCGCAATATAGCTTCAGCGTGTAAATCAGCTAGAAAGATGTGTCGGCATCGAGTAATTGTCTCTGGCCCCCTCCCAGTTAGGGGGAGTGATGAGCTCTACAGCAGAGTCTCACAACTCAATCGCTGGATGAAAACTGTTTTCTGCCCCTCCCAAAAGATAGAATTTGTAGATAACTGGCCCTCTTTCTGGGATTCACCCACAAACAGGACCAAGCCTGGCCTGCTGAGGAGTGACGGACTCCATCCTAGCTGGAGGGGTGCTCTCATCTTATCTACGAACATAGACAGGGCTCTAACTCCTCTAGCTCCACAATGAAATAGGGTGCAGGCCAGGCAACAGGCTGTTAGCCAGCCTGCCAGCTTAGTGGAGTCTGCCACGAGCACAGTTAGCGTAGTCAGCTCAGCTTTCCCCATTGAGACCGTGTCTGTGCCTCGATCTTGGTTGGGCAAAATTAAAAATGGCGGTGTTCGCTTCAGTAATCTTACTAGTATAAAGACCTCCTCCATTCCTGCCATTATTGAAAGAGATTGTGATACTTCACATCTCAAAATTGGGTTACTTAATGTTAGATCCCTCACTTCCAAGGCAGTTATAGTCAATGAACTAATCACTGATCATAATCTTGATGTGATTGGCCTGACTGAAACATGGCTTAAGCCTGATGAATTTACTGTGTTAAATGAGGCCTCACCCCCTGGTTACACTAGTGACCAAACCCCCCGTGCATCCGGCAAAGGCGGAGGTGTTGCTAACATTTACGATAGCAAATTTCAATTTACAAAAAAAAAAAACAATGACGTTTTCGTCTTTTGAGCTTCTAGTCATGAAATCTATGCAGCCTACTCAATCACTTTTTATAGCTACTGTTTACAGGCCTCCTGGGCCATATGCAGTGTTCCTTACTGAGTTCCCTGAATTCCTATCGGATCTTGTAGTCATAGCAGATAATATTCTAATTTTTGGTGACTTTAACATTCACATGGAAAAGTCCACAGACCCACTCCAAAAGGCTTTCGGAGCCATCATCGACTCAGTGGGTTTTGTCCAACATGTCTCTGGACCTACTCACTGCCACAGTCATACTCTGGACCTAGTTTTGTCCCATGGAATAAATGTTGTGGATCTTAATGTTTTTCCTCATAATCCTGGATTATCGGACCACCATTTTATTGCGTTTACAATTGCGACAAATAATCTGCTCAGACCCCAACCAAGGAAGATTAAAAGTCATGCTATAAATTCTCAGACAACCCAAAGATTCCTTGATGCCCTTCCAGACTCCCTCTGCCTACCCAAGGACGTCAGAGGACAAGAATCAGTTAACCACCTAACCGAGGAACTCAATTCAACCTTGCGCAATACCCTAGATGCAGTTGCACCCCTAAAAATTAAAAACATCTGTCATAAGAAACTAGCTCCCTGGTATACAGAAAATACACGAGCTCTGAAGCAAGCTTCCAGAAAATTGGAACGGAAATGGCGCCACACTAAACTGGAAGTCATCCGACTAGCGTGGAAAGACAGTACCGTGCAGTATCGAAGAGCCCTCACTGCTGCACGATCATCCTATTTTTCCAACTTAATTGAGGAAAATAAGAACAATCCGAAATTTCTTTTTGACACTGTCGCAAAGCTAACTAAAAAGCAGCATTCGCAAATGGAGGATGGCTTTCACTTCAGCAGTAATAAATTTATGAACTTTTTTGAGGAAAAGATCATGATCATTATTCCTCCAGGGCTTCATTGTCCAGAGTCTGCACAACTCTGCCAGGACCTTGGCTCAAGGGAGATACTAAAGTGTTTTAGTACTATATCTCTTGACACAATGATGAAAATAATCATGGCCTCCAAACCCTCAAGCTGCATACTGGACCCTATTCCAACTAAACTACTGAAAGAGCTGCTTCCTGTGCTTGGCCCTCCTATGTTGAACATAATAAACGGCTCTCTATCCACCGGATGTGTACCAAGCTCACTAAAAGTGGCAGTAATAAAGCCTCTCTTGAAAAAGCCGAATCTTGACCCAGAAATTATAAAAAACTATCGGCCTATATCGAATCTTCCATTCCTCTCAAAAATTTTAGAAAAAGTTGTTGCGCAGCAACTCACTGCCTTCCTGAAGACAAACAATGTATACGAAACGCTTCAGTCTGGTTTTAGACCCCATCATAGCACTGAGACTGCACTTGTGAAGGTGGTAAATGACCTTTTAATGACGTCAGACCGAGGCTCTGCATCTGTCCTCATGCTCCTAGATCTTAGTGCCGCTTTTGATACCATCGATCACCACATTCTTTTGGAGAGATTGGAAACCCAAATTGGTCTACATGGACAAGTTCTGGCCTGGTTTAGATCTTATCTGTCGGAAAGATATCAGTTTGTCTCTGTGAATGGTTCGTCCTCTGACAAATCAATTGTAAATTTCGGTGTTCCTCAAGGTTCCGTTCTAGGACCACTATTGTTTTCACTATATATTTTACCTCTTGGGGATGTCATTCGAAAACATAATGTTAAATTTCACTGCTATGCGGACGACACACAGCTGTACATTTCAATGAAACACGGTGAAGCCCCAAAATTGCTCTCGCTAGAAGCCTGTGTTTCAGACATAAGGAAGTGGATGGCTGCAAATTTTCTACTTTTAAACTCGGACAAAACAGAGATGCTTGTCCTAGGTCCCAAGAAACAAAGAGATCTTCTGTTGAATCTGACAATTAATCTGGATGGTTGTACAGTCGTCTCAAATAAAACTGTGAAGGACCTCGGCGTTACTCTGGACCCTGATCTCTCTTTTGAAGAACATATCAAGACTGCTTCAAGGACAGCTTTTTTCCATCTACGTAACATTGCAAAAATCAGAAACTTTCTGTCCAAAAATGACGCAGAAAAATTAATCCATGCTTTTGTTACTTCTAGGCTCGACTACTGCAATGCTCTACTTTCCGGCTACCCGGATAAAGCACTAAACAAACTTCAGTTAGTGCTAAATACGGCTGCTAGAATCTTGACTAGAACCAAAAAATTTGATCATATTACTCCAGTGCTAGCTTCCCTACACTGGCTTCCTGTTAAGGCAAGGGCTGATTTCAAGGTTTTACTGCTAACCTACAAAGCATTACATGGGCTTGCTCCTACCTATCTTTCCGATTTGGTCCTGCCGTACATACCTACACGTACGCTACGGTCACAAGACGCAGGCCTCCTAATTGTCCCTAGAATTTCTAAGCAAACGGCTGGAGGTAGGGCTTTCTCCTATAGAGCTCCATTTTTATGGAATGGTCTGCCTACCCATGTGAGAGACGCAGACTCAGTCTCAACCTTTAAGTCTTTACTGAAGACTTATCTCTTCAGTAGGTCCTATGATTAAGTATAGTCTGGCCCAGGAGTGTGAAGGTGAACGGAAAGGCTGGAGCAACGAACCGCCCTTGCTGTCTCTGCCTTGTCGGTTCCCCTCTTCCCACTGGGATTCTCTGCCTCTAACCCTTTTACAGGGGCTGAGTCACTGACTTACTGGTGTTCTTCCATGCCGTCCATGGGAGGGGTGCGTCACTTGAGTAGGTTGAGCCACTGACGTGGTCTTCCTGTCTGGGTTGGCGCCCCCCCCTTGGGTTGTGCCGTGGCGGACATCTTTGTGGGCTATACTCGGCCTTGTCTTCGGACGGTAAGTTGGTGGTTGTAGATATCCCTCTAGTGGTGTGGGGGCTGTGCTTTGGCAAAGTGGGTGGGGTTATATCCTGCCTGTTTGGCCCTGTCCGGGGGTATCATCGGATGGGGCCACAGTGTCTTCTGATCCCTCCTGTCTCAGCCTCCAGTATTTATGCTGCAGTAGTTTATGTGTCGGGGGGCTAGGGTCAGTCTGTTACATCTGGAGTATTCTCTTGTCTTATCCGGTGTCCTGTGTGAATGTAAATATGCTCTCTCTAATTCTCTCTTTCTTTCTTTCTCTCGGAGGACCTGAGCCCTAGGACTACCTGGCATGATGACTCCTTGCTGTCCCCAGTCCACCTGGCCATGCTGCTGCTCCAGTTTCAACTGTTCTGCCTGCGGCTACGGAACCCTGACCTGTTCACCGGACGTGCTTGTTGCACCCTCGACAATTACTATGATTATTATTATTTGACCATGCTGGTCATTTACGAACATTTTAACATCTTGACCATGTTCTGTTATAATATCCACCCGGCACAGCCAGAAGAGGACTGGCCACCCCTCATAGCCTGGTTCCTCTCTAGGTTTCTTCCTAGGTTTTTGGCCTTTCTCAGGAGTTTTTCCTAGGGAGTTTTTCCCAGCCACCGTGCTTCTTTCACATGCATTGCTTGCTGTTTGGGGTTTTAGGCTGGGTTTCTGTACAGCACTTTGAGATTTCAGCTGATGTACGAAGGGCTATATAAATAAATTTGATTTGATTTGATTTGATTCTCCATTTTTTTGACTTGTAAAATAGGAACATAATTGGAAAATGCCACTCTCAACTTAAACTGGTGACTGAACTAAGATTTGTTAAAGGCAATGGTATTGCTGTTGTGATTAGTTGTGTAGTTTTGGGTACCGGTAGTTAGGAGTACGGCAAACACCTTATTTCTTTGGTTCCTCAATATACATTTACCATATTACAATGTAGGCTATGTGTTACAGCACTACTTTTGGTGTCCCCCTCAGGAATTGCTCTTGAGAAAATTTCATGTAATTGTCCCCTCCAAAGTTGATATCAGATTTTCGCCCCTGCAGTCAAGCCTACTTGATGGTAATAGCGCTCACAGTTGCCCCTATTGACCGGTTTTGAAGGTATTTCCCGACGTCCTCGGGACATGGATAGACCTCCAATTTCAAAGTCACTCTTGCCTCTGCCTGCACTGAAACATTCTGTGAGTAGCAGCCATAGACTGTAAAAAGCAGGGCATATATGAGTGCATCTGATGTAGATTAGGGGAGATGGGAGCTATACCGGGATATACGTTACTGTATGGGCGGATTGGCCATCTGGCAAATCCAAGATGGACCATCTTTTTGTTTGGTGGGCAGGTCAAAAAAAATAAAAAACGTCCAAAAAACAAAAAGTTATTTTTTATTATTATATTTGCGTGGTTCTCTCTGTCATAATAATATATGTATTTTGAACATTTGCCTGATCAGATGGGCCGGCTCGGTTTTCCGATTGGCTGAGCTGAGGATGCGCAAAAAATTCACATTCATAGTCAGATAATGGATCATGAAACACGTAAAGGTGGTGCATTTTCTTGAGGCCGACGCTGCTAAATATGTGACACTTTTTTTCTTCTAAAAGTTCTTATATTTTTTTATTTAATCTTAATTTAACTAGGCAAGTCAGTTAAGAACAAATTCTTATTTACAATGATGGCCTACCAAAAGGCCTCCTGCGGGGACGGGGGCTGGGATAATAAATAAATAAAAATAGGACAAAACACACATCACGACAAGAGAGACACCACAACACTACATAAAGAGAGACGTAAGACCACGTATGACCAGTTTGCAGAGGAGTAGAGTGCAGTGATGTGTCCTACAAGTAGCATTGGTGGCAAATCTGATGGCTGAATGGTAAAGAACATCTAGCCCTCGAGAGCACCCTTACCTGGCGATCTATAAATTACATCTCCGTAATCTAACATGGGTAGGATGGTCATTTGAATCAGGGTTAGTTTGGCAGCTGGGGTGAAAGAGGAACGATTAAGATAGAGGAAACCAAGTCTAGATTTAATTTTAGCCTGCAGCTTTGATATATGCTGAAAGAAGGACAGTGTGCCATCTAGCTACAATCCCAAGTACTTGTATGAGGTGACTACCTCAAGCTCTAAACCTTCAGAGGTAGTAATCACACCGGTGGGGAGAGGGGGATTCTTCTTACCAAACCACATGACCTTTGTTTTGGAGGTGTTCAGAACAAGGTTAAGGGCAGAGAAAGCTTGTTGGACACTAAGAAAGCTTTGTTGTAGAGCGTTTAACACAAAATCAGGGGAGGTGCCAGCTGAGTATAAGACTATCATCTGCATATAAATGGATTAGAGAGCTTCCTATTGCCTGAGCTGTGTTGTTGATCGAGTCTTCGGGTACTCCCTTGGTGCAGGCAGTGGCTGAGACAGTAGATGTTCTGACTTTATACACTGCACTCTTTGAGAAAGGTTGTTAGCAAATCAGGCCAAAGACCCCTCAGAGACACCAATACTTGTTAGCCGGCCCACAAGAATGGAATGGTCTACCGTATCAAAAGATTCTGCTGGTCCAAGTGCTGTGACTGTGTCTGTGCTGAGAAATTATGCTAGGTTTAGCAGTGACTGATCAGCGGCT
This sequence comes from Salmo trutta, assembly GCF_901001165.1. Taxonomy (NCBI): domain Eukaryota; kingdom Metazoa; phylum Chordata; class Actinopteri; order Salmoniformes; family Salmonidae; genus Salmo; species Salmo trutta. The sequence continues at coordinate 37,739,926 of NC_042975.1, forward strand.
GCTGCAAAAGACCATGCAGTTGAGGTAGGGAAAAAACAGAAAGACACACACACTGACACAGATTAAGCTTGTGTCAGTGTTGATATTTTTGCTGTATATTGTATGAAATAGTAGGCTAATTAACACGTAGGCCTAATTAGGGAACAGGGGATTTGGGAGAACACATATGACAGACAATCAACTTTTTTATTTTACCTTTATTTAACTAGGCAAGTCAGTTAAGAACAAATTGTTATTTTCAATGACGGCCTAGGAACAGTGGGTTATGCCTTGTTTAGGGGCAGAACGACAGATTTCTACCTTGTCAGCTTGGGGATTCAAACCTTTCGGTTACAAGCCCAACGCTCTAACCACGAGGCTACCCTGCCGCCCCAACTTGCAATAGCATAAAAAGTTGTTAGATATACTTTTATAACACATAAGCCATAAGCCATCTTTTATACATTATATACGGTGCTACTGCTTTTTTATTAAATACAAGCAGTGGCAACCCATCATTCAGGACAGGTGGGGCAGAGCCTGTTTTTTATTTTTTTGTTGCCTGTTTTGCATGTTATTTTGGCATTCATACATTTCACATATCAGTTTGCAAACAATGTAAAAAAATGGAGTTAATAAAGCCGAATACAAACATGGTCTCTTTTTTACTTTCTTGAGTAAGGCAGCTCCGAAATGCAGGTGTTTCAGCCTAGTTCAGTGCTTTCTGTGGTGGTGGGGCAGCAGCGGAAAATACGGAGCATAAGGGTTGGTAATGTTCTCTAGTTGCGCCGTGATTGGCTCAGTGTTCTGTCACTCATGGGGACACTACGTCACCGCAAAATCTACGGGGATAGCAAAAAAATGTAACTCCCTTGGGTGCTGCCATAGATTTACATTAGAAATGCCCATACAAGAAGGCTCAAGGTCATTGGCCACAGATAAAATGACGTCAAATCACGTTATATCTACCGTAGCTTTGCTTGGACTGATCATGTCAACATCATACTTTCAAAATCTTAGCTAGCAAGCTAGACAACCAGTCATCATCATGAATCAAATTGTCAATCCTTGTCATATGACGAGAAATTATAGATAAAACGTATCAGTGCTCATCGGCCGTTGGACATAAACATTGCACAACAAGTTGGAAATCGCAAATTCAGCAATGAGTGGTTTGGAAGGAATCAGTGGCTAACTGCAAGTGTGGCAAAGCAATCACTAGCCTGCTATTCAGTGGAGTGGGTGTGTGGTCCAAGTCTGAGTTTCCAAGCTTTAAAGGATAAACATTCACATGCAATGCCTTGGGTCAGAAAAGGTTGAATACATTGGGCATGCTGTCAATCCAGCATGACTTCTGCAGCGTTCAAAACAACAGAAAATTCGGAACTGCGAAATTTCAGACTTCAGTTAGTTCAAGACAACTAGGAACTCAGAAAAAAATTAGCTCCAACTGGGAAAATACGTTTTGAATGGTCATCCAGCTCAGAATTCCAAGTTGTGAATTTTGGCCTCTTTCTAGATCTCAGGCCTGAAGATCACTGATGTCATGATTTGACCTTGTTTTTTCATAATTCCCAGTTTTCTTGAAAGCATCATAAATATTGAGAATGCCAGACTTTGAAGACAAAGTTTGCCCACGAAGGACCGCCGCACCAACTTCCTAGTCAAGTGAGCACAGCACAACAAGGTGAGACCAAAAAGGTATTGTATTCTGCTGCATAAATTATGTAATATGCCAGGGAGATATGTATTCTGTAGCTAAGAAAGTAATACTAAGTATGTTGTGTAGTAAGCTGTTAGTAACCCATGTGCCTCACCCTAATCATTTGATCCCTTTCCCCCTCTTAACTTAGCCTACTGTTCTGACTTGGTGGTGCACATGTAGTCTATAGCCTGTTTCAGAGAAATGTAATCATTGAGAGCTTTTATTGTCTGCTTACATGACCCCTTTATTTATCCTACGGTTATGACTTGATGTGGATGGAGAATACTGTAAGAATGGCCCATGTTCGGAATTCTTTCACTGTACATTTCAAAAGTGCTACACAAATAGTTATATTTCCTACGTCTGTCCTAGCTGGCTCATTAATGTCTTAATTGAAATTACGGATAGCCTCTTATCCGCTCATCATTCCCTTATGCCATGGAAGTACAGTGCATTCGGAAAGTATTCAGACTCCTTGATTTTTCCACATTTTGTTACGTTACAGCCTTATTCTAAAATGTATTAAATCGTTTTTTTCTCATCAATCTACACACAATACTCCATAATGACAAAGCAAAATCAGCTTTTTAGGAATTTTTGCAAATGTATTAAAAATAAAACACTGAAATATCACATTTACATAAGTATCAGACCCTTTATTCAGTACTTTGTTGAAGCACCTTTGGCAGCAATTACAGCAATTACAGTCTTCTTGGGTATGACGCTACAAGCTTGGCACACCTGTATTTGGGGAGTTTCTCCCATTCTTCTCTGCAGATCCTCTCAAGCTTTGTCAGGTTGGATGGGGAGAGTCGCTGCACAGCTATTTTCAGGTCTCTCCAGAGATGTTCGATTGGGTTCAAGTCCGGGCTCTGGCTGGGCCACTCAAGTATATTCAGAGACTTGTCCCAAAGCCTCTCCTGTGTTGTTTTGGCTATGTGCTTAGGGTCGGTGTCCTGTTGGAAGGTGAACCTTCGCCCCAGTCCGAGGTCCTGAGCACTCTGGAGCAGGTTTTCATCAAGGATCTCTCTGTACTTTGCTCCATTCATCTTTCCCTCGATCCTGTCTAGTCTCCCAGTCCCTGCCACTGAGAAACACTCCCACAGCATGATGCTGCCTCCATGCTTCACCGTAGGGATGGTGCCAGGTTTCCTCCAGACGTGACGCTTGGCATTCAGGCCAACGAGTTCAATCTTGGTTTCATCAGACAAGAGAATGTTGTTTCTCATGGTCTGAGAGTCCTTTAGGTGCCTTTTGGCAAACTCCAAGCGGACTGTCATGTGCCTTTTACTGAGGAGTGGCTTCTGTTTGGCCACTCTAGCATAAGGCCTGATAGGTGGAGTGCTGCAGAGATGGGTGTCCTTCTGGAAGGCTCTCCGATCTCCTCAGAAGAACTCCGGAGCTCTGTCAGAGTGACCATCGGGTTCCTGGTCACCTCCCTGACTAAGGCCCTTGTCCTCCGATTCCTCAGTTTGGCTGGCGGCCAGCTCTAGGAAGAGTCTTGGTGGTTCCAAACTTCTTCCATTTAAGAATGATGGAGGCCACTGTGTTCTTGCGGACCTTCAATGTTGCAGACATTGTTTTTGGTACCCTTCCCCCAATCACAATCCTGTCTCGGAGCTCTACGAACAATTCCTTCGACCTGATGACTTGGTTTTTGCTCTGACATGCACTGTCAACTGTGGGACCTTATATAAACAGGCGTGTGCCTATCCAAATCATGTCCAATCAATTGAACTTACCACAGGTGAACTGCAATTAAGTTGTAGAAACACCTCAAGGATGATCAATGGAAACAGTACGCACCTGATCTCAATTTCGAGTCTCATAGCAAAGGGTCTGAATACTTACGTAAATAAGGCATTTCTGTTTTGTATTTTTAATAAATGTGTAAACATTTCTAAAAACCTGTTTTCGCTTTGTCATTATGGGGTATCGTGTGGAGATTCATGATGGAAAACAATTATTTGATCAATTTTAGAATAAGACTGTAACGTAACAAATGTGGAAAAGTCAAGGGGTCTGAATAATTTCCAAATGCACTGTAAGTGGGCGGTGATTTTGATGTATTTTTATTTATTAGGATCCCCATTAGCTGACGCCAATGGCGACAGCTAGTCTTACTGGGGTCCGACACATAAAAATACATTACAGACAAAATACTTTACAATTTACATACTTTTAAGAACATTAACATGTAGTGTGTGTGTGCATCTATCAGTTACACATTCAGTACATACACACGACAAGTAATCATCTATTAGTAATTTATTCATTGATGTTCTGCTTTCTTCTATGTGTTCATTCATTCACTAATTGGATGTGTAATACTTTATACTAGGAAGAGTAATGCTTTATACTAGGAAGGGTAATGCTTTATACTAGGATGGGTAATACTTTATACTAGGTTGAGTAATACTTTATACTAGGATGGGTAGTACTTTATACTACGATGGGTAATACTTTATACTAGGATGGGTAATACTTTATTTTAAGGCTACGTTATAACCATTCATAAGGCATTTATAAATTGTGTGTTCATCATTTATTAATTATTACTCCCACATTAATATACCATTTACCAGTCCCTAGTCTAAAGTGAGTGCTTTTTATATTTTATAAATGTTTTGATTGACCAGTTTAATTTCTCACAAAAAGATGGGCATGCCATTGGTAACCAAATCCTGCAGTACCTGGTAAAAGAATAAGCACACAACACATGATGTTTAAGGAAAATACACAGTGAGTATACAAAACATTAAGGACACCTGCTCATTCCATGACAGACTGACCAGGTGAGTCCAGGTGAAAGCTATGATCCCTTATTGATGATTTTTAAGCCTTGAGACAACTGAGAAATGGATTGTGCATGTGCATCATTCAGAGGGTGAATGGACAAGACACAATATTTAAGTGCCTTTCAACTGGGTATGGTAGTAGGTGCCACCGGTTTGTGTCAAGAACTGCAACGTTGGTGTTTTTTTTACGCTCAACAGTTTCCCGTGTGTATCAAGAACGGTCCACCACCAAATGGACATCTGGCCAACTTGACACAACTGGAGAGATATGGAGTGAAAACGGGCCAGTATCCCTGTGGAACGCTTTCGACACCTTGTGGTCCCTGGTCTTCTGGCACCAGTTCTGTGGGAAAAGATGTTAGACTTAGCAGAGACAGCTCAGAGATGAGTGCAGTGGGGGCACACTCTTAGAAAAAAAGGTGCTATCTAGAACCTAAAAGGGTTATTTGGCTGTCCCCATAGGATAACCCTTTGAAGAGCCATTTTTGGTTCCAGGTAGAACCCTTTTGGGTTCTATGGAGAACCTTTCCATGGAGAGTTCTATCTGGAACCAAAAAACGAGTTCTCCTATGAAGAACCTTTTTGAAACCCTTTTTTTCTAAGAGTGTAGGAAAAAACACAGACACAGATGTACTGCCAGTTCCTTAAAATGTTGGCTCTATATGTAATAGCAATGAACACTTAGGAGTGACAGACAGAGTGAGACAGACAGCATGACACAGTGTCAAAGAGTGACAACAGAAGAGCAGAAGGAGAAGCACAGACAGATAGAGACAGAGTGACTGCAGAGAAGATGCAGAGACAGACTACACTACAGGGAGGCAACAGAGGCACCATTATAGTTGTAAGTTGTATCTCCAGCTGTGTTTTTATCTGTTGTATTTGTCTTAAACCAGGAGCTGGTCAAAAATAAGTGGTTAAAAAAGGAGGAGGACTATGTTTCACCGGTCCCTGGTACAGTAAAAGTTGATAAACGCTGTACTATAGTGTACTGCCTATGTTATGTGTCAGTAGCATTACTGCCTGTGTGTTTAAGTAGTGTGGAGTTGGGGTTTTGGTTGAATCAATGGCAATGTGAAACCAATACAATGTAACATATTATCAAACTCTGATTTGAATTATAGCTCAGAACTATGATTGAAAATGCCCTTAGAAATGTCTGGACCAATTTCTGGTCCCAGTCCGTCCCTGTCTGCTTTCATTTTGGCCTGCATGTAAGAAAGCCCTTGAAATAAACTGAACAAAAATATAAACGCAATGCAACAATTTCAAAGATTTTACTGAGTTACAGTTGATATGAGGAAATCTGTCAATCTGTCAATTAATTAGGCCTTAATCTATGGATTTCACATGACTGGGAATACAATGGGCCTCAGGATCTCATTGCGGTATTTTTGTGCATTCAAATTGCCATCGATAAAATGCAATTGTGTTCGTTGTCCGTAGCTTATACCTGCCCATACCATAACCCCACATCCACCATGGGGCACTCTGTTCACAACTTTGACATCAGCAAACTGCTCGTCCACACAACGCCATACATGTAGTCTGCAGTTGTGAGGCTGGTTGGATGTACTGCCAAATTCTCTAAAACTAAATTGGAGACAGCATATGGTAGAGAAATTAAATTATCTGGCAACAGCTCTGGTGGACATTCCTGCAGTCAGCATAGCAATTTGCACGCTCCCTCAAAATTTGAGACATCTGTGGCATTGTTTTGTGTGACAAAACACACGTTTAAGCGTGGTCTTTTATTGTCCCCAGCACATGGATTATCTTGGCAAAGGAGAAATGTTCACTAACAAGGACGTAAACAAATTTGTGCACAACATTTGAGAGAAATAAGCTTTTTGTGCTTATGGAACATTTATGACAATTTTGATTTCAGCTCATGAAACATGGGACCAACACTTTACATGTTCAATTTATATTTTTGTTCAGTGTAGATGCAATATACTTCAAGGAATGCAATATCCTGTAGGGACACTAGAGGTCCTTGGTTGACCAAGAATTGTATTCAAAACTTCAGAAAGTGTTTAATTCTCAGCACACTAGAATCTCAGAAAAGTCTTCTCTTGTTTGCATGTAGGCTACCAGAATATGTTAAACCCCTAAATCAAATCCTGTTTTAACACTTGGACAGATGACTTGTTGACTTACGGTTCAGCTCAATATAATGATTTGTATTAATTAAGAACGACTTCCTTTTCTTCCAGCAGTGGCCAAATACATCATGCATCTAAAGTATTCTCACATCAAACCAAATAGGGCAACATATATTTAGGACACTATTTTCTGCAGCATAAAGAGATCTCTCCAGGCAAAATCTTTACGAAATATAAAATCGGTAACACTTTATATGAAGGGGGAATACAGTACATAACACCTTTATGATACCAGTCATACCACTTTTATGAGTGTTGCAGTATCATTCGTAACAACCTTCCCAACCCATTTATTCAACATCATTCATATTTTTTTATTTTTAAGTTCCCTTGAATTAAATTGTATTCATCCTTTGTACCCAACCTCCTGATACACTATTAACTCATCAGGCTGGGAGAAGCACAGGGTAGGCCTTATAGCATAACCCTTGTAGTAGTGTAGGTGTTAAATGCCTTGCTCAAGGCCACAAGAGTGGTATGGAATGGCACCAGCCCTGGGTGTAGATATTTTACATACATAAGCTAGCTGGGCTTGATTGAGCTTGCTTGGCACAATGGATCAATTGATAAGTCCCAAAAGTGCAAACCCCACCCGCCCATCTGGCAATCCAGGCAGGCTCAAGCAAACGCTAAAAGTATTTGAAAAATGTCAAGTACTATTTGAACCCAGGTCTGGGTGGCAACAGAGCAATTATTTGCCATTGTAGTGTAGTAGTATACAACCTTAGCTGAGACCTGAAGACATACACTAGCTCCACAAACGAACGCCTAGCCCCTAGCTCAGCCGGCTAACACAGTCTTGTGGTATGCAGAAGAACTGAGCTTGAACCCACCTAGTCAGTAACCTAGCAACCATCTACTGTACCACCATTAACCAGGTTTTTTGTTGTTGTACTATAATGAAAAGGGACTTTTATTTTAAAGGCCGCTTATGAATTATGTTGAATAAATGTGTTATGAATGTTGCATGAATGACACTGCAACATTCATAAAGGTACAGTATCATGACCGGTTTTCTAAAAATATTATGAATAACTTATGGATACCCTACATATAAAGTGTTATCATCAAAGCAACATAACAACACCAACTATGTACGTTTACTACTTCTTCAATGGATGGTAAACATCAGTATGTTGGGGGGGAAATGAAATATCACACATAGAGAATGTTGATTCAATCATGCATCTTTACCTGGTTGGATGAGAGTAGTTGATCCAGTGTTACAGACACTGGTATATGGGTGCATAAGATGTGTGCATTAGATCTGCACCCAGGAAGATACTCTCCTGTAGTTATTTTTTGTTTTGCAGTGAGTTGAATGGAAAAACATAACTGGAGATCATTGTTCAACAAGCTGAAACACAGGGCTGTGTTATCTGATGTCTGTCTTTGAAGGTTATTGCATTCAATGTCCTGCATCGCAGCCTGTTGTAGTTACCCACACAAATGTCATTGTGCATATATGGTAGCATGTGCATATTTCCACACGTCATTGGGCATCACATAGACACAGCTGTAATTTGTACGTAAATTATGTTTTGCTTATGCTGCCTCGTGTTGTTAACCTTTAGCAAATCTTTCTGTAATGAGTCTCCTATTTATGAGAGGGGAGAGGTGAAAACATAAACATACTTCTATTAAATGCTATGCCAATTTATTAAAATCACCGCCTACAGTTGATGTCCCGCAAAGTCAAAATATAAAGACTGTACTCAACTATAATTACCTAATGAAGGGTAAAATCAATGTTTTGTTAGCATGTTGTTATCATTGAGCAAGTTTGTCAGGGAGAGAACTCCAGAGACCTTGGTCATGAAGGACAGGGTTGCATGGTAACAAGGACACCAGTTGCCATCAAGGATTTATAGACAGTACCAGTCAAAAGTTAGGACACACCTACTCATTCAAGGGTTTTTCTTTATTTGGACTATTTTCTACATTGTAGAATAATAGTGAAGACGTCACAACTATGAAATAACACATATGGAATCATGTAGTAACCAAAAAAGTGTTAAACAAATCAAAATATATTATTTTAAGTAGCCACCCTTTGCCTTGATGACAGCTTTGCACACTCTTGACATTCTCTCAACCAGCTTCATGAGGTAGTCACCTGGAATGCATTTCAATTAACAGGTGTGCCTTGTTCAAAGTTAATTTGTGGAATTTCTTTCCTTTTTAATGTGTTTGAGCCAATCAGTTGTGTTGTGACAAGGTAGGGGTGATATACAGAAGATAACCCTATTTGGTAAAAGACCAAGTCCATATTAAGGCAAGAACAGCTCAAATAAAGAAAGAGAAACGGCAGTCCATCATTACTTTAAGATATGAAGGTCAGTTATCTCTACTGCAGAGGATAAGTTCATTAGAGTTACTAGCCTCAGAAATTGCAGCCCAAATAAATGCTTCGAGTTCAAGTAACAGACACATCACAACATCAATTGTTCAGAGGAGACTGCATGAATCAGGCTTTCATGGTCTATTGCTGCAAAGAAACCACTACTAAAGGACACCAATAATAAGAAGAAACTTGCTTGGGCCAAGAAACATGAGCAATGGACATTAGACCGGTGGAAATCAGTTTTTTGGTCTGATGAGTCCAAATTTGAGATTTTTGGTTCCACCGTAGTGTCTTTGTAGGCGAACGGAGGATCTTCACATGTGTGGTTCCCACCGTGAAGCATGGAGGAGGAGGTGTGATGGTGTGGGGGTACTTTGCTGGTGACACTGTCTGTGATTTATTTAGAATTCAAGGCACACTCAACCAGCATGGCTACCACAGCATTCTGCAGCGATACACCATCCCACCTGGTTTGCGCATAGTGGGACTATCATTTGTTTTTCAACAGGACAATGACCCAAAACACACCTCCAGGCTTTGTAAGGGCTATTTGACCAAGAAGGAGAGTGATGGAGTGCTGCATCAGATGACCTGGCCTCCACAATCACCCAACCTCAACTCAATTGAGATGGTTTGGGATGAGTTAGACTGCAGAGTGAAGGAAAAGCAGCCAACAAGTGCTCAGCATATGTGGGAACTCCTTCAAGACTGTTGGAAAAGCATTCCTCATGAAGCTGGTTGAGAGAATGCCAAGAGTGTGCAAAGCTGTCATCAAGGCAAAGGGTGGCTACTTTGAAGAATCTCAAAAATAAATATCTTTTGATTTGTTTAACACTAGTGTTGGTTAATAAATTATTCCATTTGTGTTATTTCATAGTTTTGATGTCTTCAATATTATTCTATTGTAGAAAATAGTACGAATAAAGAAAAACCCTTGAATGAGTAGGTGTGTCCGAACTTTTGACTGGTACTGTAAGTATTCAGACCCTTTACTCAGTACTTTGTAGCACCTTTGACAGCGATTACAGCCTCGAGTCTTTTTGAGTATGACACTACAAACTTGGCACACCTGAATTTTTGGAGTTCCTCCCATTATTCTCTTAACAAACATTAAGAGCTAACCCTGACCATTGTACAACCTAATGTGCACATAATGTACTTATATATACATTCCTAGAGGATGATATGTGGGCCAGTTTTCTGTGCGCTCCTGTAAAAATGTGTTACCTCCAGCAACAAGAGTAGAACTAAATGAAATTATAAAACGTTACCTTTTTGTAAGACATTCTAAAACTTAAAGCAGGTTTACAATGCCCACACATCATCATACAGACAGTAGATGAGACAGATGTTCAACATCTTGTAGGTAATAAAGTCTTATAGGTTATCCATATAGTCACATAACAGGTGGCTGCTCCTAATGCAATTAAATGAGGTCTATGACTAAGTTTTCTGGACAGAGATCGCATTCTTTTTTCAATGAAAAACAACAGCATATTCTTATGAGGAACAAATAGCTCTCATCAGAAGTCAAAATGTGTTAATTGTGTGTAAACAGTGTAGGAAGCCATTGAGGATGCATACTTGAAGATCTACGATGCCTTACAGTTTGAACTTAGGGTTGATGAGATGTATAATTCTTATAGATGTTAGTTAAACCATTCTCTGTCACCTGCAGAACTGACGTTAGGTTATCTATGCTAGGCCTTGGCCCTTCTTGTGGGCTGAGTTCTACTCAAGGCTGATGGTATTCACCAGAGGCCCCCTTACCACTCAGTCCACAATCGACACGCCACAGGCCAACATGGCAAGGTGTTTGCATCTCGGCTCCTTCCTTTTCACTAAGATGGTCAATACACCCCGTATCTCAATGGGAGTCAAAACTTGCCTCATTAAAACCTGGACCCCACACAGCCAAGGCAAAGCAATCAGCATCCACTCGGCCATACACTCCGACTCTGAAAATAACAGGTAGGTGATTTGAAATTTCTAACATTATCTGCTAAGGTTAGTTTATAGGTCTCTTTAAACCATATATTTTATAATCTGCTGTACATTTTAATTATGTATTCATACTCTTCTTTCTCTGTTCTTACCCAGAGCCATATTATAGTGAGTACCTCTACAATGGGTGATAATATAAAAACTGCTGATAAATGTTAATTCAGTTCGCTGAAGATGAAAATCTTTTAATAGGCTTTGATACAATACATCCAGAAAGACCGCTAAATGTTCGACCTTTTCAAACATATTGATTAAGATAAATAATATGTACTCTTTATCTGGAAAGTCATGGTTTATAACAAGCTCTGATTTTTACAGCTTGTCGGAGGAAAAAGTCATAATACACTTTATTAACCAAGATGGCATCAAAACCACCACTGCTGTTACTGAAGGACAGACCCTGTTGGATGTTGTCGTAAACAAAAACTTGGACATAAGTGGTTTTGGTATGTAAACAGGAAAAATAGACAAGTAAAATATGAATATCTTTAGCAAATATGTATCACTGTATGTTGCATTTACAGTATAAAAGCCATCTACTATCCAGGTGTCTAAGGATTTTCACATATGTCCCTTTATTGTCTCGTCTGTTGTTCTTCAGGTGCATGTGAGGGGACATTAGCATGCTCCACCTGTCATCTCATTTTTGACAAGACATTTTATGAGAAGATGGAACCAATGGTGGATGAGGAGATGGATATGCTAGATCTAGCTTACGGGCTTACCAAGACGTGAGTTTCATTTTGAAAAGATAAAGTGTCCTTCGCTCTCCTTCGCTTGTGGAAATGTTATGATTTACATACGCAATCCCAGCTCAATCTAAACAGGCACACACAATAAATTGATTTAATCCGGTCAAAACAGAAACAAGTGGAACGGCCTCACTGCTGAACTGACATAGACACAACAAAGTGCAGGAAATTCTGTAATTCAGTAAAACAAATCTGGAGTAGTTTATATAAATGCTCTGAAATCATCTGTCTGCCTCTAATCTGCTTCTGATTGACAGGTCCCGTCTTGGTTGCCAGGTGACAGTGCAGAAGTGGATGGATGGTATGACTGTCCAAGTGCCCCAAGACGTGAGGGATGCTGTGGGATCTAAAGGCAGCCAGTGATCCTTCATGCAACCTGCTACACCTCTCACCTACTGTACCAAGTCTAATCATCATCATCATCATAATCTTTATCAAACATCTCCAGAAACATATCACTAAGGACCACTCTGACATGTATTTACCCTTTGCCCTACCAATCAACTAGCTTCTGTTGGAGAATCGGTTGTCGCAACTACATATTACCGGAACATAGCATACAAAATGGCCTAAAGTGGCATGCGTTAAGAAGGCATTCCTGTAATTATAAATAGTAAGTTATTAAATGTTACAAACATTGCCTGTAGCTCTATGACATGTCACCTAGCATGCTGGCTTTATAAAAGGAAACCATTGGAAATATGGAAGCACATTAAAGTGGACCATCTTTATTCAGCAGTTCTCTGCAAAGTGCCTTCAGAAAGTATTCACACTCCTTGACTTTTTCCTAAATGTGTTGTGTTACAGCCTGAATTTAAAATTGATTCAATTGAGATGTTTTGTCACTGGCCTACACACAATAACCCAGAATGTCAAAGTGGCATTATGTTATTTTATTTATTTTTTAATTTGTACAAATTAATACATTTTTTAAAAGTGAAATGAGTCAATAAGTATTTCAAATCCTTTGTTATGGCAAGCCTAAATAAGTTCAGGAGTAAATGTTTGCTTACCAAGTCACATAATAAGTAGCATGGATTCACTCTGTGTTCAACAATAGTGTTTAACATGATTTTTGAATCACTTCCTCATCTTTGTACCCCACACATACAGTTATCTGTAAGGTCCCTCAGTCGAGCAGTGAATGTCAAACACAGATTCAACCAAAAAAAACAGGGTGGTTTTTGAATCCCCCGCAAAGAAGGGCACCTATAGGTAGATGGGTAAAAATGTAAAAAGCAAACATTGAATATCCCTTTGAGTATGGTGAAGTTATGAATTACACTGTTGTATCAATACACCCAGTTGCTACAAAGATACACGCGTCATTCCTAACTCAGTTGCCGGAGAGGAAGGAAACTGCTCAGGGATTTCACCAGGGGGTAAATTGTGACTTTAAAACAATTACAGAGTTTAATGGCTGTGATAGGAGAAAACTGAGGATGGATGAACAACATTCTCGTTACTCAACAAAACTAACCTAATTGACAAAGAGAAAGGAAGTAAGCTTGTACAGAATAAAAATAATCCAAAATATGCATTCTGTTTGCGACAAGTTCTAAAGTAATACTGTAAAAAAATGTGGCAAAGCAATTAAGTAAATGCGATATTTCTGTATTTCATCTTCAATAAATGTTAAAAAATTAAAACATGCTTTCAATTTGTCCTTATGGTGTATTGTGTGTAGATGGGTGAGAATTATTATTTTTAATTCCTTTTTTAATTCAGGCTGTAACGCAACAAAATCTGGACTAAGTCAAGGGGTATGAATACTTTCTGAAGGCACTTTCTAAACCACATAAAATTCCCTTTAAATAAGTAAAACAAATGTGTTTTCATCCAAATACATTGTGAAACTTCTATGCATAAAAACAGACAGTGATTAAAGTGGTGCAGTATACATGCATTATAAATAAAGGTTAAAATCCAGGCATGTCACATGATTGCACATAACACAGGGTCCTAGTTATTACTGTATGTGTTTAAGGCTGTTATACAGTGCATTCGGAAAGTACTTAGACTCCTTGACTTTTTACACATTTTGTGACGTTACAGCTGTATTCTAAAATTGATTAAATCATTTTTTCCCCCCTCAATCTTCACACAATACCCCATAATGACTAAGCAAAAACAGTTTTTTTGAATTCTTTGCAAATGCATAACAGATAAAAAAACTGAAATATCATATTCACATAAGTATTCAGACGCTTTACTCAGTACTTTGTTGAAGCACCTTTGGCAGCAATTACAGCTTTGAGTATTCAGGGAAATGACGCTACAAGCTTGGCACCACTGTATTTGGGGAGTTTCTCCCATTCTTCTCTGCAGATCCTCTCAAGCTCTGGCAGGTTGGATGGGGAGTGTCGCTGTACAGCTGTTTTCAGGTCTCTCCAGAGATGTTCGATCGGGTTCAAGTCTGGGCCCTGGCTGGGCCACTCAAGGACATTCAGAGGCTTCTCCCTAAGCCACTCTTGTGTTGTCTTGGCTGTGTGCTTAGGGTCTCTGTCAACGATCCTGACTAGTCTCCCAGTCCCTGCCACTAAAAAACATCCCCACAGCATGATGCTGCCACAACCATTTTTCACCGTAGGGATGGTGCCAGGTTTCCTCCAGACTTAACACAAAAAATTCAATCTTGGTGTCATCAGACCAAAGAATCTTGTTTCTCATGGTCAGAGTCCTTTAGGTGCCTTTTGGCAAACTCCAAGTGGGTTTTCAATGTGCCTTTTAATGAGGAGTGGCTTCTGTCTGGCCTCTCTACCATAAAGGCCTGATTGGTGGAGGGCTGCAGAGATGGTTGTCCTTCTGGAAGGTTCTCCCATCTCCACAGAGGAACTCTGGAGCTCTGTCAGAGTGACCATCGGGTTCTTGGTCACCTCGCTGACCAAGGCCCTTCTCCCCCGATTGCTCAGTTTGGCTGGGCGGCCAGCTCTAGGAAGAGTCTTGGTAGTTCCAAACTTATTCCATTTAAGAATGATGGAAGCCACTGTGTTCTTGGAGACTTTCAATACTGAAGACATTTCTTGGTACCGACCCCCAGATCTGTGCCTAGACACAATCCTGTTTCGGAGCCCCACGAACAATTCCTTCGACGTCATGTCTTGGTTTTGCTCTGACATGCACGGTCAACTGTTGCACCTTATATAGACAGATGTCTGCCTTTCCAAATCATGTCCAATCAATTGAATTTACCACAACCAAGTTGTAGAAACAGCTCAAGGATAATTAATGGAAACAGGATGCACCTGAGCTCAATTTCAAGTCTCATAGCAAAGGGTCTGAATACTTATGTAAATAAGGTGCTTCTGTTTTTATTTTGAATACATCTGCAAAAATGTCTAAAAAGCTATTTTTGCTTTGTCATTATGGGTTATTTTGTGTTGATTGATGAGAAAAATACTAATTTAATCAATTTTAGAATAAGGCTGTAACATAACAATACGTGGAAAAGTCAATGCATACACATATACACATATACATATATATATATATATATATATATATATATATATATATACACAGATACATACACACATACATACACACATACATACATACACACACACACATAAGGTGCTCCATTTTGCACATGCAAAATGGCAGTGAAATTTTCAAAAACAACATCAACATTTTTTTTTAACTCACTACTATTCAATGCGATTTATGTTGTAATTCTTCTTTAACGATAAAAGTTTGAATCAGGAAAATGTGAACACCATGTAATCGCTTAACAGTATTTGGACTCAGTTTGGATAATATTCCATCTCATGTATTTACATTTTGTACGGCTTTTTTTTTTTTTGTGTGTTAGCTGAACTATATTTGTATAAGTGTTTGCTCGTATACAAATTGTGCATGTTATACCTAATTTGCCTCACTTTTATTTTCTTCCCCTGACATATTATCCCTATCATCTTCTTGAACATGTCACAGTCCCTCCAGTAAACACACACATGACAATGAAGGCAAGATGTCTGGTCCTTATTCATAGCTTCAGTCATTTGCTATACAAAAGCATTAAGCATCCCCATTCAGTTGGAGGAGGTGCTCTGTCTGAGTGGTTTGCATAAATACCATTCATTTCCTCTAAGCAACAACCCACAGGACATTGCAGAGACTGTTGAAATTGCTTATCAAGCTGACTAGTTTGACAAAATGAACTGCAAGTACTAACCCATTGAGTCTTTACCATCTGACACGGTCTTACTCCCTTGCTTAACTTTCATTAAACATTCGTCATACATTTATCTGCATTCATCACTAATCCTAATTCCTGCATTTAATCTGCACCATTCTTAATTTAGAATTTAGCAAGAAATACATAGATATTTACACACAAAGAGGGAGGTAAAGTAACCCATGATTATCCACATTCTGATAACCCATTATAAAACACCAAATGATGAGCATTTGTACAATCAGACATCTGATTACTCACCATGTGATAGCTTTGTGGCATTTTCTGTTGGTTCAGCCATTTTACTTTGCTACTGGAGTTTACTTACACGTTTTTTTTCAATTGCTTTTGCATCCGAGTTGCCATTCTTGTTATCACTTGAGCTGAAGTATTCTCTCACAGTGTTTCTGACAGTTGCTGGCAGTTTTATTCTTATAGTGTGGCTGATTGTGGTTGCAGTCTTGTGGCTGATTGTGCTTGCAGTTTTGGCATTGGTTTTAGATGATGCCTGGGAGAGAGGGGTGCATCCACCACCCAACTGTTCAGGGACCACCTCACCACAGTCAATCTCTGTTTTAGTCTTTTCTCCTTTCTCCTTGTTGTTTACAGATTGTCTGATTGACACAGACTGAAGGACCAGTGGAGTGTTTTGACCATAGAACACTGTCTGGGGTATGTGGACCTGCACACTCTGACCGAGCAGTTCCTCGTTTTCCTGATGTTCTCTCCGTGTGTCAGACACCAGAGAGACTCCACACTCTTCCACAGGTTGATCAGACTGTTTCTTCACCAGCATTCTGTTAGAGGAGGTGTAAAATGTAATTTTTGTCCTCTTCACCTCTTCTTTGTTGACAGCCTGGTTGTTTGTTTTTCTCAGCTGTATGTGTGTAATGGATATTTCTTTGGTCTGGCCTTTTGACTCTGACGTCTCAAACACTTTATCCTTCTGGCTCTGGTGCACCTGCTCCCCACTCCAATCAGAGATAAAATTCTCACTGTCATCTGGTTGAGAGACAGGGCTTTGACTATTCTCACCTTTAAAACTACAGAGGCTTTGCGTACTCAACTGGTAGTCTTCTCTATTCTGAATGCTAATAGAACGGTAATGCTCCTTGTCTTCCTCTCTCTCATCATACTTATTATACAAGTCCAAAACCTCGGGTGCCTGAGCAACTGCCACTGGGAATGTCATGCTCCAGTCTTTTGGGAATTTCTTCGGGGTGTCTGGGGTGAGAGGGCGTAACCGTGCCGACGTGCCGAACAGGAAGGGTAGGGAGCTGGGCTCGTTGGGAGAGGACACAGAGTCAGAGCAGAAGGAAAAGGCACTGTCTATGGAGCTCAGAGAGGAGGCAGACGGGGAGGTGGCTGTGGAGGACAGGCTGGAGAAACTGGACCTGTTGGACATGGCCAGCCTCTGGGCAGGGTGCCAGAACCTAGAAGCTACCTGAGGGGACCTCCAGAAGGCATACCTAGATCTGCTGCCACCTACCCTGGGGCTGCTGTCCCCCTTTAGTAGTCCCTTAGCGTGGGGTTTGTGTGTGTGTTGGGAGTGGTCTGCACAGCCACACATCACTGCCGCATCGCAGCTGGACTGACGGGCAACAGGAGTGTGGATCTGGCTTTGGGACCCTGACTGGGGAGAAGCCAGAGACACACTGGGTTCTGAGGAGCAGCGGGCTGAGCGAAGACTCTGGGTCCCCATCAGGGAGCATATAGACCCACTGGAGAGTGAAGACATGAAGTCTAGATTTCCACAGCTATAAGCACTTTCCTCACTCACATGTTGCTTTTTCAAGGAGTCAACCTCATTCAGAAGGCCCAAAATCTCTTTATCCTCTTTCAAGACCAGTTTCCCTGGAGACAGGAATAAAGGTTCCCTGTTAGGAGAGTGAATTCCTCCTTGCTTCTCCCAGTCCCAATCATCAGACAAGTAGAGCTGCTGGTAAGACTCCACTGAAAGAAAAAACACGAAAAGATCAAAGCGAGACCACATGGTTACCATGAAAATGCAAAAAAAAAAAAAATCAACCATATGTTATCTAACAAAGATCTCACCCATCACATCCTCTACAGTTCCTTGTTCACAATTTGTCTCAGTAAAAATGCACTCAACATCTTTACCAAAAATGGCTGGGGTGTTTTCAATGAGTAGTTGGATGAGAGCTGCAACCTGCAATGGAGACATGAAAACACATTGAGACAGAAACCGTTAACAAATAGGAGATACAGGAGATGAACATACAGTATCTGCTCATGCTAACTACAACACCAGAGTCATTAATGGGGTCCAATGAAAATTACTTTCAATTCAGTGTATTATTCCAATTTACACAGAAAAAAACTACTTATACAGTGAGCTCCAAAAGTATTGGACAACAAATATTTGTTGTTGTTTTGGCTTCAGATTTGAAATGATTCAATGATTATGAGGTTAAAGTGCAGACTGTCAGCTTTAATTTGAGTGTATTGTAATCCATATCGGGTGAACCGTTTAGAAATTAGAGCACTTTTTGTAGATAGTCCCCCCATTTTAGAGGACCAAAAGTATTGGGACAAATCTACATTATGTGCATTATTAAAGTAGTAAAATGTTACGTATTTGGTCCCATATTCATAGCACGCAATGACTACATCAACTTATGACTGTACAAACTTGTTGGATGCATTTGCTGTTTGTTTTGGTTGTGTTTCAGATTGTTTTGTGCCCGATAGAAAGGAATAGTAAATAATGTATTGTGTCATATTGGAGTCACTTCTATTGTAAATAAGAATAGAACATTTCTACATTAATGTGGATGCTACCACGATTACGGATAATCCTGAATGAATCGTGAATGATATCATGTGATATTTGTGCATCTGTAACTTTCTCACTCATAATTGTTCACGATTCATTCAGGATTTTGCGGAATCATGGTAGCATCCACATTAATGTAGAAGTGTTGAGAAACATTATATTCTTATTTACGGAAAAGTGACTCCAAAATGACACAATACATTATTTACCATTCATTTCTATTGGGCACAAAATCATATGAAACACAACCAAATCAAACAGCAAATGCATCCAACACGTTTGTACAGTCACAAGCTTAATGCAATCATTGCGTGCTTGGAATATGGGACCAAATACCTAACTTTTTACTACTTTAATACACATATAAGTGAACTTGTCCCAATACTTTTGGTCCCCTAAAATGGGGGATGAAAATTCAAGCTGACAGTCTGCACTTTAACCTCATAGTCCTCAGAGCCAAAACAACAACAAAATGGTCACTGTCCCAATACTTTTGGAGCTCACTGTAGTTTATAAATTACACTTTGATGTTTTAAGAACTCTTGAGAACTGTTTTTATCTTTGTGATGTTTCACAGCAACACAAACGTCAAACAGTAGATCAATGTTCTGACGTTTAATTGGCATAAGAATCGCATTGGCCAAATTGTGTCGCAGACAAAAATATACCAGTTAGACTTTTTTTGATCCTCTGCAAATTAAACTTAATTGATTTCTTAACCTTGACATCATGTTGCCTTTTAAAATGATTATTTTAGCAATAAGCTACTGAAGAGATGATGCCTATTCCAAAATGTGATGATGCCTATTCCAAAATGTGATGATGCCTATTCCAAAATGTGATGATGCCTATTCCAAAATGTGATGATGCCTATTCCAAAATGTGATGATGCCTATTCCAAAAGCTGTACCAAATACGAAACCACTGGACACACTGGTTGAATCAAAGTTGTTTTCATTTAATTTCAATGAAATGACATTGAACCAACATGGAATAAATGTTGAATTGACATCTGTGCCCAGTGGGAACTGACAATTTCAGCATATATACATTGAATTGTATATTTTGAATAATCATTATATTTTGTATTAATACATAAACTCAGCAATTCACTAGGGATTTATTACTGCATTTGTGTGTTTCATTGAAGCCTTAATAAAATATTATATCTTTGACTATATTTATAAAATAGAATAATAGATAACATGCTCACTCTCATATTATTTTTCAGAACTTGTCAGGTGCTAGATTCTCATAGTCCATAGCAATAGAGATGGTCAGCACACAATAAATAATCTTCAATAATTCATTTAGTTATCTGTGTAAGAAATACAGAGAAATAAAAGAATACATGAATTATTGAAGATTATTTATGGTACTTATAAAATGTCTATAGGGTAATATTGTTGTTGGGCAGGGGATCCCTAAGTAGATCTACCTTTTTAGTGGACTGACTCTCCTCCTCTGGCCCAGTAGGCACGGGCAGCCACAGCATGTTGGGAGCGATACAGAGAGCCAGGTTTAAAGCGTTCATCTGGTTCTCCTGCGAGCTCTCCTGGATGTGATAGAGAAGGGCGAACAGGTAGCGGAGCAAGGTAACATTATCCTCTGGAAGCTGGCTCAATAGCCTGAAGGGGACAGAAAATGGAGTACCATTAATACCCGAACGGCTAATTGAGGCCAGTAATGTAGAGAGGAATGGGTGAGTGGCTGATGCACACAATGATTCAAACCTTGAAACCTGTGACTGGCAGAAAAGTTAAATAAAAGGACATATCAAAGAATAGTCTTTAATAGAGGTTAAATGCCCTCAATAGAATAGAAGAGCAGTAGTTTGCAATTCAGCTAAATTCATTAAATCGTTTTGTAAATCTAGAATAACACACAGAACTGTATTGCTTGTTTTTCCATTCCAATAGCCTTCTCAGCACTTCATGTCCTGTTTCAAAGTCATTCAATATCTGTTTTTTTATCTTAATACCTATGAAAAACACACATTAGGCACATTAGAGCAATTTCAACAATTTGAAGAGATACATTTATTGATGTGTTCTTCCAAGGAAATTTACTGTATGTACTGTGCAGAAGTGGAATTTACTAAAGACAGAGACAGACTAAAGAATGGTATATGAACAGGACAGAACACATAACTGGATGTTATTCTGTTGTACAATTTTCAATATTGTTCTGTTTCTGCTCACATCTATTTATTTTTTATTCATTTTTGACCGGTTTTCTTCCCAATTTCATGGTATCCAATTGGTAGTTACAGTCTTGTCTCATCACTGCAACTCCCATACGGACTCTGGAGAGGCGAAGGTTGAGAGCCGTGCGTTCTCCGAAACACAACCAAGACGCACTGCTTCTTGACACAGTGCCCACTTAACCCGGAAGCCAGTCGCACCAATGTGTCGGAGGAAACACTGTGCACCTGGCGGCCGTGTCAGCGTGCACTGCGCCCGGCCCGCCACAGGAGTCTCTAGTGCGCGATGGGACCAGGACATCCCTGCTGGCCAAACCCTCCCCTAACCCGGACGACACTGGGCCAATTGTGCACCACCCCATGGGTCTCCCGGTCGCAGCCGGCTGCGACAGAGCCTGGACTCGAACCCAGAATCTCTAGTGGCACAGCTGAATCTCTAGTGGCACTGTGATACAGTCCCTTAGACCACTGTGCCTCTCAGGAGGCTCCAAATCCCATAGAATAGGTAGACACCGGACAATCATTCAAGCGGGAAAATCTCAATAAAACAACTGTAAGCAGATCCATTATATCAGAGGTGGGTGCAGAGGGTGGAGTATTTTGTTTCATTCCTGCTCTAACACAATTGTCTCAGTTTATCAAGGACCATATGACAACTCATTTATTTTAGCCACTAATCTATTGTTGGTAACAAATAAACAGATGTATGAATCTCTCACCCTTTTATCAACTCAATCTTGTCTTCAATATCAGCCGCCATGACCTCCATCCACTTCTCATACAGACCAGTACTTAGCACACTGCCAGGGATGTTGCGCAGAAAGTCCTGTTCATTCAAATATAAGTCCTAGCAATCAAAATCTATACAGTACAGTATGAAAATAGTTATTTTTTTACTTTTGTTCCTCCATTTTAACATGTTACTGTTACTGCTGGCCATAATATTTCAGTTTAAAATCCAATGCAGGCTAGTAAATAATCTAAAACACAAGTGAGACTTCAGAAAGCAATTACAGTGATGACTGATGCAGCAACAAACACAGACTCCCCCTCCAGCTGAACACTGTTGCCAGAGTTCAGTCTTTCCTTCAGTTCCCGGCATGTCTTAGCATTGGCTGAGCGCCGGAAGATCCCTGTGGTGGTGGGGCCCTCATGATACAACAGATACAGCATGTCCTGTATGAAGAATAGACCAGACATGTAGTAGTTTGCAGGCGCAATTACAAGCTGTGAATAATTTGCCCACCATGACTGATATTATCCTAATTTGCCCATCATGATCGGAATTATCCTCACTGCTTTCCCAGCAGTAGAGATGAATACTTTATAATTTTTCATATTTGAGGGGATCACAACTCACCATGATGGGTCTGGGTAGGTTTCCATGATGACAGATGGAGGACAATGAAAGACCAAAGAGCTTGTGAGGAGTTGTGGGGGATTCAGGATATCCACCTCCTTGGCTGCCATGTCCTCTTCTCAGAGCCCAGTCTAAAAGAGACTTCTTTCTCTTTATGTGTTTCTGAAAGGAATCTGTTGGAAATTATGAACAGCGCATTCTTTAGAAACTCTTTGAGTGACAGATATGTGGTTGTCATTCAATCAAACCTGCTTTCAGCCAAACAAAAATATTAAAATGTCATTTTGAGTAACGAATCAACAGAGGGGAACACACAAAAAAAATGACATATAATGCCAAATAAGGATTATTTGGCTCGTAACGATAGCGGAACCCTTTTTGGTGTATATACTGTATATACTGTCGAACCCTTTTCAAAGAATCTGAAAAGAACCATTGTAACGGCCGTCGTAGTGAATGGACCAAGGCGCAGCGGGTTGAGTGCTCATCTTTAACTTTTATTGAACACTAAACAAAAAGCCGAACGACAACTAGACAGTTTTGCAGGCTACACACACAGCAATGCAAAATCAACTTCCCACAAAAGACAGTTGGAAAAAGGGCTACCTAAGTATGGCTCCCAATCAGTGACAACGATGTACAGCTGTCCCTGATTGAGAGCCATACCAGGCCAACACAAAGAAATACACAACATAGAATGGAACATAGAAATAGAAAATATAGAACATACAACAAAACCCCGAAACACACAAAACAAACACACCCCTGCCACGTCCTGACCTAACTACAATACCAAAATGACCCCTTTACTGGTCAGGACGTGACAACCATGTTCATAAGGTTCTATATGTAACCTTTTTTTGTGATGTAAAGAACTCTTTCCTAAGGTTCTATAAAGAACCATTACCAAAAGTTTCTATACTGAACAAAAATATAAACGCAACATGTAAAGTGTTGATCCCATGTTTCACAAGCTGATATAAAACATCCCAGAAATGTTCCATAGCGCACAAATTAGTTTACATCCCTGTTCGTGTGCCTTTCTTTGACAAGATAATCCATCCACCTGACAAGTGTGGCATATCAAGAAGCTGATTAAACAGGGACAATAAAAGGCCACTGTAAAATATGCAGTTTTGTCACACAACACAATGCCACAGATGTCTAAAGTTTTGAGGGAGTGTACAGTTGGCATGCTTACCACAGGAATCTCTACCAGAGCTTTTGCCAGAGAATTGAATGTTAATTTCTCTACCATAAGCCGCCTCCAACGTTGTGTTAGAGAATTTGATAGTACGTCCAACCGGCCTCACAACCACAAACCACGTGTAACCACGCCAGCCCAGGACCTTCACATCCGGCTTCTTCACCTGCGGGATCATCTGGGACCAGCCACCCGGACAGCTGATGAAACTGTGGGTGTGCACAACTGAAGAATTTCTGTACATATTGTCAGAAACTGTCTCAGGGAAGCTCATCTGCGTGCTTGTCATCCTCACCAGGGTTTGGACCTGACTGCAGTTCAGCATCGTAACCAACATCAGTGGGCAAACGCTCACCTTCGATGGCCATTGGCATGCTGGAGAAGTGTGTTTTTCACGGATGAATCCCGGTTTCAACTGTACAGGGCAGATGGCAGAAAGCGTGTATGGAGTCATGTGGGCGAGCGGTTTGCTGACGTCAACGTAGTGAACAGAGTGCTCCATGGTGGCGGTGGGCTAAAGACAACGAATACAATAGCATTTTATCAACGGCAATTTGAATGCACAGAGATATCATGATGAGAGTCCCATTGTCATGCCTTTCATCCGCCTCCATCATCTCATGTTTCAGAATGTTAATGCACTGTCACAAGGACCTGAACACAATTCCTGGAAGCTAAAAATGTCCCAGTTCTTCCATGGCCTGCATACTCGCCAGACATGTCACCCATTGAGCATGTTTGGGATTGCCCAGGATCGACGTGTGCGACAGCGTGTTCCAGTTCCCACCAATATCCAGCAACTTCCCACAGCCATTGAAGAGGAGTGGGACAACATTGTACAGACCACAATCAACAGCCTGATCAACTCTATGCAAAGGAGATGTGTCTCGCTGCATGAGGGAAATAGTGTTCACACCAGATACTGACTGGTTTTCTGATCCATGACCCTACCTTTTTTTAAAGGTATCTGGGACCAAGAGATTCATATCTGCATTCCCAGTCATGTGAAATTCATAGATTAGGGACTAATATACTTATATATTTCAATTGACTGAGGTCTTATATGAACTGTAATTCAGTAAAATCTTTTAAATTGTTGCATGTTGTGTTTATATTTTTGTTGTTCTGTTGTTACAACCTTATTCTGGTACTACAAATAGCCTTTTTTAATGTATTTTTTTAAATATATAAGTTGTATGGTGCTGTAAAGTACACATTCTTATTAAGGTTCTCTAAAGAACTATTCTCAATTTCAAAGGTTCTATAAAAACGTTTTTGCCATATAATATTGTTTTGTGTTGAATAAAAAATCCTTAGATGTTATTTTTGTGTTGGTTGACAAGTTGAATCAGGTGTGCTAGCACTGGAATAGATCAAATACATTGAATGGCAATCTGTCGCCGAGGAGAGGTTTTGAAGAACTTTAATAGCCTACAATTTCTCTGAAACTTAGCTGAACAAGGACATGGATAATAGCTTGTTTTTCTGTGCGTCGGCAGCACAGAACGGCAGCGTCGGGTAAGCTCATGGGGATGGTGTGTGTCTCTTTGTTAACATCATCTGGCACGCAATCTCTAATATTAAGGAAGACTTGATGTTCTGCTCGCCTGAGTTAGAATACCTCATGATAAGCTGTACACCATACTAAGAGTTCTCATCTACATTTTTGGTAGCTGTCTATTTACCACCACAAACCGATGCTGGTACTAAGACCGCATTCAACAAGCTGTATGAGGCCATAAGGAAACAAGAAAATGCTCATCCAGAGGTGGTGCTCCTAGTGGCCGGTGATTTTAATGCAGGAAAACTGAAATCCATTTTACCAAATTTCTACCAGCGTGTCACCTGTGCAGCTAGAGGTGAAAAAACTCTAGATCACTTTTACTCTTCACACAGATATGCTTACAAAGCTCTCCCGCGCCCTCCTTTTGGCAAATCTGACCATAACTCTATCCTCTTAATTCATGATTACAAGCAAAAACTCAAACAGGAAGTACTAGTGATGCGCTCTATACGGAAATGGTCTGATGAAGTGGATAGCAAGCTACAGGACTGTTTCGCTAGCATGGACTGAAAAATGTTCTCGGAACTCATCTGATGGCTTTGAGGAGTTTACCACATCAGTCACTGGCTTCATTAATCAGTGCATCGACCACGTCATCCCCCAAGTGACCATATGTACATACATATCCCAACCATAAGCCATGGGTTACAGGCAACATCCGCACTGAGCTAAAGGCTAGAGCTGCCTCGTTCAAGGAACGGGACACTAACCCGGCACTTACAAGAAATCCCGCTACGCCCATCAAACAAGCAAAGCACCAGTACAGTGGCTTGCGAAAGTATTCACCCCCCCTTTCGCATTTTTCCTATTTTGTTGCCTTACAACCTGGAATTAAAATTGAGTTTTTGGGGGGTTTGTATCATCTGATTTACACAACATGCCTACCACTTTGAAGATGCAAAATATTTTTAATTGTGAAAAAAAAGAAAAAAAAAGAAAACTTGAGCGCGCATAACTCTTCACCCCCCCAAAGTCAATACTTTGTAGAGCCACCTTTTGCAGCAATTAAAGATGCAAGTCTCTTGGGGTATGTCTCTATAAGCTTGGCACATCTAGCCACTGGGATTTTTGCTTGTTCTTCAAGGCAAAACTGCTCCAGCTCCTTCAAGTTGGATGGGTTCCGCTGGTGTACAGCAATCTTTAAGTCATACCACAGATTCTCAATTGGATTGAGGTCTGGGCTTTGACTAGGCCATTCCAAGACATTTCAATGTTTCTCCTTAAACCACTCAAGTGTTGCTTTAGCAGTATGTTTAGGATCATTGTCCTGCTGGAAGATGGACCTCTGTCTCAGTCTCAAATCTCTGGAAGACTGAAACAGGTTTCTCCTCATGAATTTCCCTGTATTTTGCACCATCCATCATTGCTTCAATTCTGACCAGTTTCCAAGTCCCTGCCGATGAAAAACATCCCCACAGCATGATACTGCCACCACCATGCTTCACTGTGAGGATGGTGTTCTCGGGGTGATGAGAGGTGTTGGGTTTGGACCAGACAGAGTTTTCCTTGATGGCCAAAAAGCAACATTTTAGTCTCATCTGCCCAGAGTACCTTCTTCCATATGTTTGGGGAGTCTCCCACATGCCTTTTGGCAAACACCAAACGTGTTTGCAAGCTTCCTTAGACTAACTAAATCACGTTTTAGAGAGGGTAAGATACACAAGCTAATAGTATAATAGAGAAAACATGTGGATTCATATTTAGAAGCAACATGGAAAGCAGCATTGTTATGTTTTGATATATATATATATATCTCATGTTCATGCTATATACTGTAGCATGAACATATGCATGAATTTACAGAATGCTGAGAGCAAGACATTTTCATGCTTGTGTGACACTTTTGAATGTTGGTCAAAAGGGAAATAAATAAAAATATTTGCTAGCGGGAATGACACCGATAAACAGCGTTCTTCGCTCTCTGCCTGCTGAACACCTGCTCTCAGCGTCATTAACAGAGCAGCGGGAAAACAGTGGGGTCGAAGGACACGGTCTACCGGTCTCCCCGCTAGCATTGGAGGCAGTGGATCATCTGGACCAACTATTGAGGAATTGAACTAAACCATTCCAACGTTTTTGCAACTACCTCCCCTAACATGTAATGTTTGAAATATGTTCTACCCTCTTGTGGCTTTGAGTCAGTGACTCTTATCACAGAGCTTGCTAGTTACCGACACCGTGTACTAACTTGCTAGTTTGCTAGCACAGTGTTGCTCGAGCCTCCTGCCTGCTGTGTACCGGAGAAAACTGTGCCTGACAGGCAGGGGCAAATTACACTGTCTACCGGTCATCCCCACCTCCCGATAGCACAGCAGACAGGAGGCTAGGGCAACACGTGTACTAGCTAGCTTGATAGTTAGCGACACAGTGTGCTAGCTAGCTTGATAGTTAGCAACACGGTGTGCTAGCTTGCTATTTAGCCTCCCACTTACTGTGTACCGTAGTCCTCCTTAGGACTAGCTGGCTAAGCAATCAGTGTGTCTGTCACTCCCACCTGACAAACACCTGCCCTTGTCATTGTTAATAGAACTGTAGAAAAACAGTGCCCGATAGCCAGGGGCGTAGG
The DNA here is from genome assembly GCF_901001165.1 of Salmo trutta. Lineage (NCBI taxonomy): Eukaryota > Metazoa > Chordata > Actinopteri > Salmoniformes > Salmonidae > Salmo > Salmo trutta. Next base: position 37,767,544 of record NC_042975.1, read on the forward strand.
ACACTGTCAAATTAGGTGGACACTTCTGATGACGTATCATGACATCTGATCAGTATACACTTGCAGGGCAAGGGAAGAAGGAAGGATTTTTAAATGGAAATTGGCCAGAAATTCGTCACTCGTTCATCCTGCGATGATTGTGTTTTCAGCCACCGGTAGCTTGTGGGTGCTTTATATGCGCTACAGTCAATTATGAGTGCATGTCTACTTATATTAAATATACTGCTCAAAAAAATAAAGGGAACACTTAAACAACACATCCTAGATCTGAATGAAAGAAATAATCTTATTAAATACTTTTTTCTTTACATAGTTGAATGTGCTGACAACAAAATAACACAAAAATAATCAATGGAAATCCAATTTATCAACCCATGGAGGTCGGGATTTGGAGTCACATTCAAAATTAAAGTGTAAAACCACACTACAGGCTGATCCAACTTTGATGTAATGTCCTTAAAACAAGTCAAAATGAGGCTCAGTAGTGTGTGTGGCCTCCATGTGCCTGTATGACCTCCCTACAACGCCTGGGCATGCCCCTGATGAGGTGGCGGATGGTCTCCTGAGGGATCTCCTCCCAGACATCGACTAAAGCATCCGCCAACTCCTTGACAGTCTGTGGTGCAACGTGGCGTTGGTGGATGGAGCGAGACATGATGTCCCAGATGTGCTCAATTGGATTCAGGTCTGGGGAACGGGCGGGCCAGTCCATAGCATCAATGCCTTCCTCTTACAGGAACTGCTGACACACTCCAGCCACATGAGGTCTAGCATTGTCTTGCATTAGGAGGAACCCAAGGCCAACCGCACCAGCATATGGTCTCACAAGGGGTCTGAGGATCTCATCTCGGTACCTAATGGCAGTCGGGCTACCTCTGGCAAGCACATGGAGGGCGGCCCCCCAAAGAAATGCCACCCCACACCATGACTGACCCACCGCCAAACCGGTCATGCTGGAGGATGTTGCAGGCAGCAGAACGTTCTCCACGGCGTCTCCAGACTCTGTCACGTCTGTCACATGTGCTCAGTGTGAACCTGCTTTCATCTGTGAAGAGCACAGGGCGCCAGTGGCGAATTTGCCAATCTTGGTGTTCTCTGGCAAATGCCAAACGTCCTGCACGGTGTTGGGCTGTAAGCACAACCCCCACCTGTGGACGTCGGGCCCTCCTACCACCCTCATGGAGTCTGTTTCTGACCGTTTGAGCAGACACATTCACATTTGTGGCCTGCTGGAGGTCATTTTGCAGGGCTCTGGCAGTGCTCCTCCTGCTCCCCCTTGCACAAAGGCGGAGGTAGCGGTCCTGCTGCTGGGTTGTTGCCCTCCTACGGCCTCCTCCACGTCTCCTGATGTACTGGCCTGTCTCCTGGTAGCGCCTCCATGCTCTGGACACTACGCTGACAGACACAGCAAACCTTCTTGCCACAGCTCGCATTGATGTGCCATCCTGGATGAGCTGCACTACCTGAGCAACTTGTGTGGGTTGTAGACTCCGTCTCATGCTACCACGAGAGTGAACGCACCGCCAGCATTCAAAAGTGACCAAAACATCAGCCAGGAAGCATAGGAACTGGGAAGTGGTCTGTGGTCCCCACCTGCAGAACCACTCCTTTATTGGGGGTGTCTTGCTAATTGCCTATAATTTCCACCTGTTGTCTATTCCATTTGCACAACAGCATGTGAAATTTATTGTCAATCAGTGTTGCTTCCTAAGTGGACAGTTTGATTTCACAGAAGTGTAATTGACTTGGAGTTACATTGTGTTGTTTAAGTGTTCCCTTTATTTTTTTGAGCAGTGTATATATAATTATTAATATATGCCTACTGTATGATAGCTAGTAAATTAATTAGCTAACTAACTTTAGCCTGCCTAGCTGGAACTTCTGAAGAAGGAAAATGTATAATTTCTACAATTTCCAAACCAAACAAAAACATATTTACGTGACGTGTTTGGGCCGTCATGTTCATTAGTAGCATCATTTCTAACTTATTTGCATTCGTTTTTACTTACACTTGTATGGTGACTTCTCCATTGATGTGGTTTTTAAGTTTTTGCTGACTTTTCTTAGCGGATGTACAATCGTTGCGAATTGAATTATGGGGAGTTTCAGGCCCCGGAGTGAACATATTTGTACACTCGCAAAGACGACTAAATACGAGGGCTGAGGGGCTTACGTTGCAAACTTCCCTTGCTTGGCTCATCATTTGGACCACCCTCCAAGATGGCGACGGGGATTCCTCCAAGGGCATAAGGCGAGGGTAAGTGGACGAGGGTGTGTCTTTTAAATGTTTGGACCGCAAACACTGTCTACTGGTATATGGCTAGCTAGCTACCGTTGTCGCCCCCTCCCCTTCTTCTGTGGGGTTTATCGGCAACTTGAATCCAACGTTATTGTGCATTATGCCACCTACTCTACTGGAGTGCCCCTGCCTATGTCTGTCCAAAATAAAACATCTACCAATATAAGTATAAAGAGGGGTTCCTGCAGATGCAGGAATGCCCACATGTAGGAATGCCCTGAATTTCCGGTCGCAATTGCACCCTTCTCTGGAGGAATTGTGTGCTACCTGCATGAGTGACAGAGGGTGGCGCTTGCTGTGTGTGGCCGAGGAGCATAAAGCAAGCGACCGCGGGAGACATCCTGTCTTGTTTGAGCAGTGTAGAGAAGAGTATTTTTTTTCCCACTGGTGCTCCCAAAATGAAACTCCAGGTCGCACAGCTAAATTACCACTTAAAGAGTCATTATGGTTGCACATAGAACCATCACCCTTACCAATTAACTCTTGAAGAACCTTGTTTTCTAAGTATGCAGACACAGACAGGGACAATACAGCCACAAAGGCATACATGAAAAGACAGGGATGTGAGGAACTGATGTGTGGATACAGCCCTTAGACGTGGTATATTGGCCATATACCACAAACCCTTGAGGTGCCTTACTGCCATTATAAACTGGTTACTAACATAATTAGAGCAGCAAAAATAAATGTTTTGTCATACCTGTGGTATACTTGAATGTTGGCCAATCAGCATTCAGGGCTTGAATCACCCAGTTTATAATCATGAATGATTGATGATATGACCTGGATAGTCAAGTGGTTAGTGCTGCTGCTCCTGGTACACGTACATACCGCTGTCACAGTAGGACTGAATCTGGGCCTATACTGCTCTGTGACCCATTATCATTTTATCGTTCCTGAGATGTGAGCACTGATGTATGGTGGAAAAAGTTAAATACATGAGTCTTGCCATAAATTGTTCAGTAGAAAATGTTGATATTACAAGACAGCTGCTGAAAACACCCTTAATAAGGCATCATGCAGAGAAATCGGCATGCATGGTTTTTCAGATATACTTTCCGCATTTGCGCATAGAAATGACTGTGCAAAACAATTCAATTGGCATTTGAGAATACATGATTCATTATAAAGAGCAGCAAAAAGGTCAGTTATAAAATAATTTGTATAATTTATTTCTCACAATTTTATGCTATGACAGAGAGACAGAATGCTATGACAGAGAGACAGAATGCTATGACAGAGAGACAGTATGCTATGACAGAGAGACTGTATGCTATGCCTCCAACAAGCAATGGAACATTTAGAACACTGTAATTATTCTAATTACAGGATGGAGATTCTGATAACATCTGTAGAACTACATGTGCTAGCGTGACAGGAAGTTATTTACTATCTCCATTATGAATAAACCACTTCCGTAAAGAGGGCTAGATAATTGACGTGTAGAAAGTAGAAACAAAATGCACTAAAGAAAATTACATTGTTTACCCGTGGTGTATATCGGTGGAACTTAAAAATCAATACATGCCAGCATCTTTCTCTCTCTGTGAAAGTTAATGAATGATTCACCTGCTCGACCATGTCCTCCCCCTTCAGCCTTTAGCCTAAGGATGAAGCGAGGGCCGGAAGCGTCTTTAAGAAGGTGATCAAGGTAGAGGCTCCCATCTACAGTCAGAATGTTGTTGGTGACTGCCGAGGCTTGGCGGTCCATTTCCCTCAAGGAGTTCAGGATAATACTGAAGGGATGCTCATGACCTGTCAGACATGACACATGTAGATCAGATCAGTTTTTTTTGTATAGAATTGGAAAATGCATTCACTCCCTGCTGCTACCATTTCTGTTTAGTTAAGGAATAAGGCACAAAGGGGTGTGGTAATGGCCAATATACTACGGCTAAGGTTTGTTCTTATGCACAACGCAACGTGGAGTGCCTGGATACAGCCCTTAGCCGTGGTATATTGGCCATATGCCACAAACCCTCAAGGTGCCTTATTGCCATTATAAACTGGTTACTAACGTAATTAGAGCAGTAAAAATAAATGTTTTGTCATACCCGTGGTATACGGGAATGTCAGCCAATCAGCATTCAGGGCTTGAATCACCCAGTTTATAATCATGAATGATTGATGATATGACCTGGATAGTCAAGTGATTAGTGCTGCTGCTCCTGGTACACGTACATACCGCTGTCACAGTAGGACTGAATCTGGGCCTATACTGCTCTGTGACCCATTATCATTTTATCTTTCCTGGTAATCTGTCATTAGCTTGAACTATCTGTTCAAATAAACCCCAAAAATCGAAAGGAGTGGAAAGGAGTCAAGAGGCAAGGAGACAAAAATCGAAAGGAGTGATTAAATTATATGGGAGATACATGATGAATCACAACCTCCTTATAATTACATGGGCTTAAAGACAAAGCAAATGTTAGATAAAAATGCTTGTAGTACCAGTCCTAAGCAAAAAAAATGTAAACTGAGATCACCTACATTTATTTTGTTGCTGCTGATTTAAATGTAGTCCAGTGTATCTCAGTTGGTAGAGCATGGTGCTTGCAACACCAGGGTTGTGGGTTTGATTCTCACAGGTCACCAGTATGAAAATGTATACACTCACTACTGTAAGTTGCTCTGGATAAGAGTGTCTGCTACAATCTAAAAATGAGCATTGACTAAATTATATATTTTCTACCAGCATTGACTTGAGAAAAATAGGTATCTGCCCTTTAGACAGAATAGCATGCGGTTGTATGAGACATTAATTCCAGACACACAAAGGCCCTCATGAATCCCTTTTCCGATCCCCAGGATTCCTAATATGCCTTGGCTTTGTGAAGGGCTCCTGTAGCCAGGTCGCCAGATTACAGTTTCAAGTCACAAACGCTCCATGTGAACACACTAAGATGAGTACAGACAGAACCTGCCCGACTGAAATATTGGTTTGGGTAATCCTTTGACTAGACAGAAACTATGGTCTAAAATCCAAGCCAAGTGTGCCTTCATCCTGACTGTTTTTGGAGGCGTGTTTCAGTGCATAGTGATAGTACTATCACATTTCCTCACCGATAAGAGGATATGGGGCTTCCTCTCTCCCTGAGACTACCCAGAGGCGGTAGTCAGTGGGTCTGCCCTATGGGAGTAGAACAATTATGTTTAGAATGAAGAAAGGAAACTCAGAGTAATCTATAAGCCCAGGCATGGTCAGAGACAGGAAATGCCATTGTAAAGCATAAAATGTTGTCAATGATACTTGTGTTCCTTTTCTGATACTCTTCCTGTCTTTTCTAAAGATTTATGAGTAAACATGTAAGCTAGTGGTAGCAGAATTTGATCTAAATTCTAAAGAGTAAACCATAAAAAAACAAAACAAATGATTTACAACAGGTGTAATATTGCAGAACTTGGTAATAGTAATAATAATAATGATATATTACTCTATAATTATGGTAAAATGTTTATCCATACATAATCCAAACAGAACATTTGGATTACTTCTAATAATAGAACAAAGACGAAATTGGTGGCAACAACTCACAGTGAGTCTAAATTGTTGGGTGAGGATTCTGATGACTTTGTCAACGTCACATGTATTGTCCACATTCACAGTCGTCTAGATTAAAACACAAATAATTCCTTCATAATCTTATAGAATTGAACAATATTTTCTGAGGTTACTTGAATAAATGTTATGTTAACTAGAAATAGTCATACATGTAATCATATTTCATTTAGAATGTGAACATTTGGGGAAAATAATCAATAATTATCCGAGAAGTAGCAGTAGTTGTAGATGAGTGAATTGTCTTACCATTGCACTATTTCCAATGTCCATGAGAACAACCTTCATGGTGAGATTACTGAGATATTCCACTTCCTTGGATTTGGTGATGTGCCTGTGCCAAATAGGTACAGTACATAATCCTATACATTTTATTTCAGAAGTCATTTTCTATATTGTACATCTGGGGTTTGTGAGTATTTCCTTACCATTGTAAAGTGGAAAGCCACTTCTCCTTTGACTCCGATGAACTGATAGGGAAAACAAATGTCATCTTTATTTCCCCAAAATAGGAATTTTATTAAATGTCAAGTACTAACCAAAAATGATTAGATTGGAGTAGCCTACCTGAGAGTTACCACGTAATTGGTGGTAGGCCAACCAATGACAAAGGAGTTCTTTGAGCACAGTTTTCTCTCTGCAACCTCTTCCATGCAGGAAGCCAACCACATCTCACACAGCCTCACTCTCTCCTTCCGTTTGCGGCTTGTGGAAGACCTGCAAGACAACAGGGTAAATACAACGATATCAGCAATCTATCAGGACAAATACAACAGTAATTGCAATCATCAATTCCCCTTTATATTTTCATTTTTTTTAAAGTGCCCCTCTCGTCCTAAGATACATCTGTACAATTTACATAATGGAGAAAATGATAACTTCTATTAAGTCATTGTTAGTTCTCATCTATTCTATTCATCTTGTTCAGTAAGTGAACATTATTTTTATATGCTGAGGACTAACTTTGATTTAGCAATGATGAGTGTGTCACTGAAGAGGAACAAGTGTCTCTCCTGGGTCTGCAGTCCAGTGCTGAGCTGCACGTGCTCTTCCATCACAAACTCTGCACTCTGGGACGTTAGGCTCTGGATCAGCGCTGCTCTTGGTGATGGGACTGGGACGGCATCCCTAAAGACAAAAAACACTCTGTAAAGGGGGTATCATGTCTCTGGCAATGAGACATGATACTGGACGTTGTTTCCCATCAAACAGGCATTTGCAATACATTCATCACATCACACAAAAAACACACAGGGGTTACATACAGTACCTTCAGAAAGTATTCATACCCCTTGACTTACAGTGCATTCGGAAAGTATTCAGACCCCTTCCCTTTTTACACATTTTGTTGTGTTACAGTACAGCCTGAATTCAAAAGGGATGACATTTTTTTTTCTCACCCGTCGAAATATCTAATTTACATAAGTATTCACATCCCTGAGTCAATACTTGTTAGAATCACCTTTGGCAGCGATTACAGCTGTGAGTCTTTCTGGGTAAGCTTTGCTCACATGGATTGTACAATACTTGCACAGTATTCTTAAAAAAAAAATCTGTCATGTTGGTTGTCGATCATTGCTAGGCAGACATTTTCAAGTCTTGCCGTCAATTTAAGTCAAAATTGTAACTAAGCCACGCAGGAACATTCAATGTCGTCTTGGTAATCAACTTCAGTGTATATTTGGCCTTGTGTTTTAGGTTATTGTTCTGCTGAAAGGTGAATTCGTCTCCCAGTGTCTGTTGAAAAGCGGACTAACCAGGTTTTCCTCCAAGATTTTGGCTGTGCTTAGCTCCATTCTCCATTCTCTTCTCCATTAATTTCTTTTTACCCTAAAAACTCCCTAGTCCTTGCCAATGACAAGCATACCCATAACATGATGCAGCCACCACAATGCTTGAAAATATGAAGTGGTACTCAATGATGTGTTGGCTTTGTATTCAGGACATAAAGGACACACGTGTTTTGCAGTTTTACTTAAGTGCCTTATTGCACACAGGATGCATGTTTTGGAATATTTTTTATTCTGTACAGGCTTCCTTCTTTTCACTCTGTCATTTAGTATTGTGGAGTATGCTGTTAATCCATCCTCAGTTTTCTCCTATCACAGCCATTAAACTATGTAACTGTTTTAAAGTCACCATTGGCCTCATGGTGAAATCCCTGAGCGGTTTCCTTCCTCTCCGGCAACTGAGTTAGTTATACTATCCAAAGTATAATTAATAATTTTCACAATGCTCAAAAGGATTTTCAATGTCTGCATTTAAAAAAAAACGTATCTACCAATAGGTGCTCTTTGTGAGTCATTGGAAAACCTCCCTGGTCTTATTAGAGATAATTGTGTGGGGTACAGAGGTGAGGTAGTCATTAAAAAATCATCATCTTAAACACTATTATTGCGCACAGAGTGAGTCCATGCAACTTATCATGTGACTTGTTAAGCAATTTTTACTCCTGAATTTATTCATGCTTGCCATAACAAGCATGAATAATACTTACTGACTCAAGACATTTCAGCTTTTCATTTTTTATTAATTTGGAGAAATATTTCTAAAAACATAATTCCACTTTGACATTATGGGGTATTGTTTGTAGGCCAGTGACACAAAATCTCAATGTAATTTTAAATTCAGTCTGTAACACAGCAACATTTTGAAAAAGTCAAGGGGTATGAATGCATTTTACTTTGTAGATGAGGGGAGTTCTTTACTAATTAGTGACCTTAATTTATCAATCAAGTATAAGGAAGGAGCTAAAAACCTGCAAACACAGCCCTCCATGGAAAGAGTTTGTCACATGTGCACTACACTCGGGATCCTGAGTGGCGCAGCGGTCTAACATGCTGATTCAAACATTGCACCTACACTCAGTGGCGGATTTAGGTATAGGCGACATGGGCAACCGCCCAGGGTGGCATCTTGCCGGGGGCGGCACAGAACGAACGCCCGCATTAAAAATAATAATAATATTCGAAATGGTGACATTTGCGCGATCGGTTTTCTATCGCTGATTTGCACGTCACGTCAATGATATCATGTCACTGTGTGGGACTGTGGGTCAATTAACCTTTCAATTAACCTTGTCGGAGTGGGAACCCTGATTCTAGTTTGTAAGCTAGGCAGGCTACTGCCTGGGAAGGTCTACTACTCAGAAGTACAAGATGGGGAGGGGGGTGGGGTAGGTTGACCTCAGGTCTCCCCACTGGAAGCCCAGGTAGGGGGAGCGGGGGAATCTATCAAATAGCACACCTCTAACTTTGTACAGTACTAATGCAATTAGTTGTGCAATTTAGTTTTTGTTTCTGTGTAATAGTGTAATAGTGTAATAATCAGGTTCTCTTCTTTATAAGTGTGTTATTCTATTTGTGTATTTGAGTGATATACGATTTGTGCAATTTAGTTTTATTTGTGTGTTTTTTTGTTAGCAATAGGGTAATAGTGTAATAATTTGATTATCTTTTTCATTTGTGTTTATATAGTACAATTTGTTTCTATTTGTCTTTGTTTCTTATTTTTGATATTTATGAGTCTTATTTTTATATAGATTTTTATATTTAAATCCTTTCCACCCCCCCCCTTTTTTTTTGTGACTGGCTATCTGCCAGTGGTTAGAGCTTCCTAGTGGTTAGAGCTTCCCCGGGTGGCAGGTAGCCTAGTGGTTAGAGCGTTGGGCCAGTAACCGGAAGGTTGCTGGGTTGAATCCCTGAGCTGACAAGGTAAAAACCTGTCTTTCTGCCCCAGGAGCAAGGCAGTTAACCCACTGTTCCCTGGATGCCAAAGACATGGATATTGATTAAGGCAAGCTAGCAACAGCAAGCTTGCTAAATAGGACAAATTAGCTTTTTTTATTTTAAATGTTTTATTTTATTTTAACCTTTATTTTATCAGGGAGTCATACTCAGACTAATGTCTCTTTTACAGATGAGCCCTGAATTACATAAATTACAGAACATACACACATCAACATATAAATACATAGAAAGAAAGTAAAACACAAAAAAAGTGAAATACAAACAAATTCATCAGTAATAAGTTCCTCAATCAGCTTTCTGAATTGCCCTAGTGGCACCAGAACATCACATTTAAGAACATTTGGAAGATTGTTCCATAAATAAGGTGAATGAAAACTAAAAGCTGATTTACCTAACTCGGTAAAGACCAAAGGAATTTCCAGAGCGTGGTAATTCATATGTCTAAAGTTTAGTTATGATGTTAGGTGCAGTGGGGCTTTATGAAAAAGGGCTTTATAAATGAAAACATAGCAATGTACGTGACATCAAAGACAGCCATCCAACTTTCTGTTTGAAAATGCAGTGATGAGTACTAAAATTGTCTTCCGTAATAAAGCACAGCGCACTACATTCATATAGATGATGTTGCCATAGTCTAGGAGTGATAGGAACGTTGACTAAATAATCTGCTTTCTACTATTTAGCGAGAGGCAGGACCTGTTTCTATAGAAGAAGCCCATTTTTATTCTCAGCTTCTTAACTAACTCAACAATATACAGTACTATCCAGATATTTGTAAGCGTGGACACGATATACAGTACCAAATAAAATACAATTTCATTGGTCACATACACATATTTAGCAGATGTTACTGCGGGTGTAGGCTAGAGCGAGAGTGTGGAAAGCTGTCATCAAGGCAAAGGGTGGCTACTTTGAAGAATCTAAAATAAAGTATATTTTGATTTGTTTCACACTTTTTTGGTTACTACATAATTTCATGTGTTATTTCATAGTTTTGATATCTTCACTATTATTTTACAATGTAGAAAATAGTAAAAATAAAGAAAAAAACTTGAATGAGAAGGTGTGTCCAAACTTTTGGCTGGTACTGTATATACAGTGCATTCGGAAAGTATTCAGACCCCTTTACTTTTCCCACATTTTGTTATGTTACAGCCTTATTCTAAAATTGATCAAATAAATATTTTTCCGCATCAATATACATGCAATACCCCATAATGACAAAGGAAAAACAGGTTTTTAGAAATGTTTGCAAATGTATAAAAAAAAAAAAAAAATTTTTTTACATAAGTACTCAGACTCATTGCTATGAGACTCAAAATTGAGCTCAGGTGCATCCTGTTTCCATGAATCATTCTTGAGATGTTTCTACAACTTGACTGGAGTCCACCTGTGGTAAATTCAATTGATTGGACATGATTTGGAAAGGCACAGATCTGTCTATATAAGGTCCCACAGTTGACAGTGCATGTCAGAGCAAAAGTCAAGCCATGAGGTCGAAGGAATTGTCAGTAGAGCTCCGAGACAGGATTGTGTCGAGCCACAGATCTGGGGAAGGGTACTAAAACATTTATTTAGCATTGAAGGTCCCCAAGAACACAGTGACTCTCACCAAGACTCTTCCTAGAGCTGGCTGCCTGGCTAAACTGAGCAATTGGGGGAGAAGAACCCAATGGTCACTCTGACAGAGCTCCAGAGTTCCCGATGGTCACTCTGGTCTGATGAAACCAAGATTCAACTCTTTTGCCTGAATGCCAAGCGTCACGTCTGGAGGTAACCTGGCACCATCCTTACCTTGAAGCATGGTGGTGGCAGCATCATGCTGTGGGGATGTTTTTCAGCGGCAGAGACTGGAATACTAGTCAGGATCGAGGGAAAAATGAACGGAGCAAAGTACAGAGAGATCCTTGATGAAAATCTGCTCCAGAGAGCTCAGGATCTCAGACTGGGGCAAAGATTCACCTTCCAACAGGACAACAACCCTAAGCACACAGCCAATACAATGCAGGAGTGGCATCTCTGGACAGACTTGAAAATCATTGTGGAGCATTGCTCCCAATCCAACCTGACAGATCTTGAGTGGATCTGCAGAGAAGAATGGGAGAAACTCCCCAAATACAGTGGTGCCAAGCTTGTAGCGTCATTTCCCTGAAGACTCAAGGCTGTAATCGCTGCCAAAGGTGCTTCAACAAAGTACTGAGTAAAGGGTCTGAATATTTATGTAAATATGATATTTCAGTTTTAAATTTTTTATACATGTAATCCATTTTAGAACAGGGCTTTAACGTAACAAAATGTGGAAGAAGTCAAAGGGTCTGAACACTTTCCAAATGCACTGTATGGACACCATCCAAAGTACAGTATGCTTAAATCAGACTTATTATGTGCTCTAGAGAACAACATATACTTAGTATTACCTGCATTCAGAACTAATTTCAGGTCAATAAAGTTTTTCTGTATACAGTGAAGGCAGACTGTAGTTAGATAGAGCCTAGGCCAATTGAGAAAAGCCTCTGAATTAGCAGTGAGTGATCAACAGTATCTAAAGCCTTTGACAGGTCAATGAAGAGAACAGCACAATGTAGCCTTTTATCCATACAGTTAACCTCATAATTTATAACTGTCACGTCCGCTCCCGCAGATGGCGCCAGGCTGACCTCCCCTATATTTGTCAGTTCCCCAGCTCTGTTCCCCGCTTCTGCATTGATTGTCTTTTGTTTGTGTTACTTGTTTGCTGATGCTGTTCCTGTCTCGTTCCATGTCCGTTATTTATTCAATGTTTGACTCCTCGTACCTGCTTCGTCTCTCCAGCATCATTCCATGTGACAATAACTAAGGATGCAACAGAGATAGGGCTATGACCTGGTTTAAAACCCGACTGATGTACATTTAGAATACATTTCAAAGATAAAGATCTTAGCTGAGAATGAATTAAGAACACAAATATTTTAGCTAGGCAAGAACGTTTAGAAATAGGCTGATAATTATTTAGGACACAACCTTTTCTTTGTGAAGGGGGAGTACACGGGCCACCTTCCAAACCTTGGCGACAGTACCAGATATAATCGTCAGGTTAAAAATATGGGTTAATGATTCAGCAATAAGGGAGGCAGAGAGCTGCAGAAAAAATGGACCAAGCATATCAGCTCTCGCATCTAGCACATCACAGATAGTAAATTGTTGAAATAAAAACAGAGATTCGCTAGAAGTTGACAGGTTAACCATCGAGTCAGCTAGAGGCTGGCAGAGGGAAGAGCAGTCGATTGACTGACAAAATAAAAAGCCTGCCGAGATAAAAAAATGATTAAAAGCAACACTTATCCCATTCAACTCAGTTATGATGCCAGAGTCAGACAGAACTTGCTTAGGCAGGGAAGAAGAGGAATTTGTACATTAAAGTGCATTTACTGTTTTCCAAAAGCGAGCGTTGGGCCTGTTGGGCCTGTAAGCGAAAGGTTGCTGGATCGAATCCCTGAGCTGACAAGGTAAAAATCTGTCATTCTGCCCCTAAGCAAGGCAGTTAACCCACTGTTCCCCAGGCGCCGAAGACGTGGATGTCGATTAAGGCGGAAGACGCATTTCAGTGGAAGGCATTCAGTTGTACAACTGACTAGGTATACACTACAGTCCGTTTTTTTTTCTATGGCCCAGGCCTGATTTCTCCTCTGAATGAGCTCAGATAATTCAGAAGAAAACCAAGGGTTCGATCTATCTTTGACTCTGAATTGTTTCAAAGGGGTGTGTTTATCTGCCAGATGAATAAATATGGAGGATACATTTTCTAGAGCCAACTCAGGGTCAGGAATACAGGAAATAGTGGCTAAATCAGTTGAACAAACTTTTTAATATGTATCTTCTTAATTAAATGATGATTAGTATTTTGCTGTTTTGTAACTCTAATACATACAATGGGACAATGATCACTGAGATCATATGCAAATACTCCACGAGACAAATATTTATGGGGGTTATTAGTAAAAAGGAAATCAATCAGTTAACAGGATTTTTCACATTTAGCGATGTGGGTTTTGAGATCAATTTAGTCAGATTAAAATCAATGCATATACTGTTAAATTATTAATTTAATATATTGAGTTGACCAAATCTCTGGACAAATCTTTTAGGAATCACAGTTTTAAGAGAAATCTTCTTTAAAGTCACAGATGGCTATTGCAAGAAACGACACTTTAACACTTTTTTGAAGAGCGAAATTTGGATCCTTTGCTCCGGACAAGGGCAATTCCAAGCATGAAGCTGACAAGGAAATTAATAATATTGAAAGTATTTTGAAAATTCCCAAAACAAATATTTTCAATATAAAATTCCCCTAACTGTAAATGTTAAGCTCAAATAATGCAAAATATTTTTTCAATTATACAAATAAAGTTCTCCTACCGGACAAGGATTGTCCAGACTTTAAAGAATCCCTAAGCTAATTTCCTGTCATTCTAAAAAATGTTTCATGGTTTATGATGTGTTCATATGCTATCTGGGCCCCCAAAAGCTTGTGCGGGGTGTGCCAGTGACTACAACGGAGCTACCAGTACCACCTGGGACTACCAGCACATACACAAAGGTGTCAAATGGCAATGATTAAGATAGTATCAATGTTGAAATCTTTATGATCGTTGCTGCAAATACAGAAGCATGTACTACAGTGTTCATGACTATGACACAAAAAAAGGCCTAGCGAGGGAGGGAATCTAGATGTCTACAGAATTAAGTGTCAATTAATAGTGATCTTTTGTAAACAAAGCCAACCAAAAGGTAGATAGAGACTAAATTATCTTCATTTTTTTGTAGGAGCTAATCCGTGATGGCAAGAGCCCCACAGGCCGTATTTCACAGGGGTTGTTTTTGTTACTCCTCACTATTTAGCTGCTGTTACCATGATAGAGAAGCTCTGACCAAATAAAGGCAGGAATTCTTTGCAGATGGCAGCGCTAAAGACCTTGGGACTGTGGAGTGCCGTGTCGTTATGCGTCATTGAGACAGTGAGCTAGAGCAGGGCTTGGAGAAGAGAGGTTCAAACATGGAAACAAAATGTTAGCCCTTCCACAGCTCAAGAGCAGTACAAACGTCATTGGAAAAATTAAATGGATTAAAATGAGAGAATAGAAAACCACATCCATAGGCTATCCATAGGTTGTATAGCCGCTGGAAATAGCTGTGGGGGGGGATTTAAAAAATGTTTGCCGGTGCTACAGACATTTATATCAGTCCACTAATACAGGACTAGTAAAGGCCCAGTGCACTACATTTTGGAGAAAATAAATAAAAAAATAATAATAATAATTGCATGTTTTAGGGGGTACTGCAGCACCCTCAGCACCCCTACTTCCCGTGGCTATGGTCATATGGAGCATATGCATTCTTATGCTGTACACTAACAAATATACTGTACCATATCATATCCAGTATGGCATAATGTCATTCAATAACTCATGGCAACATAAGCCTATCACCAGTCTGCTTCTAGTTTGCTTTCTTGATAAATGCAGCGACGGGGCCTGTGCAAAGTTGACAGTAATACAAATATTGTATCACTGAGCAATTACAATGGCTGGAAAAACTTACATTTTCCTGTCAGATGAGACAGTTATTATGGCTGAACCATGAGGAAATACAATCAGTCACTGACATGAGAAAAAATGGAGCTATGAAAACAAATACATTATATATACAAAAGTATGTGGACACCCCTTCAAATTAGTGGATTCGGCTATTTCAGCCACACCCGTTGCTGACAGGTGTATAAAATTGAGCACACAGAAATTCAATCACCATAGACAAATATTGGCAGTAAAATGGCCTTATTGAAGAGCTCAGTGACTTTCAACGTGGCACCGTCATAGGAGGCCACCTTTCCAACAAGTCAGTTTGTAAAATGTTTGCCTTGCTAGAGCTGCCACGGTCAACTGTAAGTGCTGTTATTGTGAAGTGTAAAGGTCTAGGATAAACAACAGCTCAGCTGGGAAGTGATAGGCCACACAAGCTCACAGTATGGGACCGCCGAGTGCTCAAATCAAATCAAACTTTATTTGTCACATACACATGGTTAGTAGATGTTAATGCGAGTGTAGCGAAATGCTTGTGCTTCTAGTTCTGACCATGCAGTAATATCTAACAAGTAATCTAACCTAACAATTTCACAACAACTACCTTAGTGTAAAGTGTAAAGGAATGAATAAGAATATGTACATAAAAATATATGAATGAATGATGGCCGAACGGCATAGGCAAGATGCAGTAGATGGTATAGAGTACAGTATATACATATGAGATGAGTAATGTAGGGTATGTAAACATTATATAAAGTGCTGAAGTGCGTAGCGTGTAAAAACCGTCTGTCCTCGGTTGCAAGACTCACTACTGAGTTCCAAACTGCCTCTGGAAGAAACTTCAGCACAATAACTGTTCATCGGGAGCTTCATGAAATGGGTTCCCATGGCCGAGCAGCCGCACACAAACCTAAGATCACCATGCACAATGCCAAGCGTCGGCTGGAGTGGTGTAAAGGTCACCGCCACTGGACTCTGGAGTGATGAACCAACGATTCACCATCTGGCAGTCTGATGGACGAATCTGTGTTTGGCGGATGCCAGGAGAATGCTACCTGCCCCAAATGGTCTGGGGATGTTTTCATGGTTCAGGCTAGGCCCGTTAGTTCCAGTGAAGGGAAATTTTAACGCTACAGCATACAATGACATTCTAGACGATTCTGTGCTTCCAATTTTGTGGTAACTGTTTGGGGAAGGCCCTTTCCTGTTTCAGTATTACAATGCCCCCCGTGCACAAAGCGAGGTCCATACAGAAATGGTTTGTCGAGATCGGTGTGGAAGAACTTGACTGGCCTGCACAGAGCCCTCACCTCTACCCCATCGAACAACTTTGGGATGAATTGTAACGACGACTGCGAGCCAGGCCTAATCGCCCAACCTCAGTGCCTTACCTCCCTAATGCTCTTGTGGCTGAATGGAAGCAAGTCCCTGCAGCAATGTTCCAGCATCTAGTGGAAAGCCTTCCCAGAACAGTGGAAGCTGTTGTAGCAGCAAAGGGGGGACCAACTCCATATTAATGCCCATGATTTTGGAATGAGATGTTCGACAAGCAGGAGTTCATATACATTTGGTCATGTAGTGTAGCATGAGTAAAAAGGGAAAACAAGTCTGGAGACAAGTGTGCAGACAGACAGACAGACAGACAGACAGACAGACAGACAGACAGACAGACAGACAGACAGACAGACAGACAGACAGACAGACGGTTTGGCATTATTAATATGGCTGACCTGCTGTGGCCCTTTGGTTTGCTGAATGCCTTCGTGATGGCTGATTGGCCAGAATGTCTTCGCTGAAGTGCTGTCCTCATTTTCTGTGAGAAAAACATAGATTTTCCAATCAGGGATGAAATAAACAGATTGTTCATTCATGGAGCCAAAAGTGGCTTGGTAAAGGGGTAGTTCCTCCAAATTAACAACAAGAGATGATTCCCTACTGTGAACGTAGTCTATGGAACAGGAGAGACCGTTTACATTTACATTTTAGTCATTTAGCAGATGCTCTTATCCAGAGCGATTTACAGTTAGTGCATTTTGTTATTATTTCATTACACATGACCAACCTTCAAAGCATTGGGTTGTGTTTCATAATGACTTGGTTTGCAATGACCTTCATCTATCTAATTTTACCAAGGAGAGCCTTGATTTGACCATGTACTGTAATTTATTACATTTTAGTCATTTAGCAGACGCTCTTATCCAGAGCGACTTACAGTAGTGTATACATACATTTCATAAATGTTTTTCCCCCGTACTGGTCCCCCGTGGGAATCTAACCCACAACCCTGGCGTTGCAAACACCATGCTCTACCAACTGAGCCACACTGTTCCCCAGGTGCCGAAGACGTGGATGTCAGTGGCAGAGAAGTAAAGAAATATGATCTGCAGACTACGTTCTCTCCTGGCTAGAATTGAGAAAATGTACACATGAGACATCATACTGATGTAATTTCTAGTGAAGTCCAGCAGTCATGCTAAGCCTGATGTCTTTTCAACAAATTTTGCCCACTGGGTAGAGCTCTTGTAAAATAGTTAGTACCAGGAATTGATATCTGTAGGCCTACTCGGTACATGGTTAGTCATATATTTTTCTCATCATCCATGTAGGCTACTGCGTCTCATAAAATACAATACAATATAATTGTAGCACTGCATAAATAAAAAAAATTACATGTTTTTTCCATAAGTGATGGAAAGCAGAATGTGGTATAGTTGCATCTGTTTCCTGCCTCTGCTAGGCAGCTGTGGGGTGAAGGAAGCCCTCTCCACCATGCCAGTATTATTAGCCCATTGGGGTAGAGCTACACAATGCTGCAGGGAGGTTCTAAACTCCTCAATATTGAATCTGTGTGGTTGAGATATTGTGTTATGGGATGTGCAAGTATTTTCTATGGTATTGCAAATCTATTTACATTTGATTTATTCACCTTCATTTTCTTTTTCTATTCTTAAATGAAAGCGGAAGTCCAATATTTCCTCAGTTGGTTCGTCCATCTGCATGATTACCATGTGCAATTTAAACATTTCCTACTTTACAATCCAGCTCGGTATGCGGTATAAGTGCACATGGATTGTTATATAGAAGAATTAATTGGGTAACGTTTGTGTAGGGTTTTCATAGTGTCTTCTCCAACCTTTTATATATACAGTGCATTCGGAAAGTATTCAGACCCCTTGACTTTTTCCACATTTTGTTACATTACAGCCTAATTCTAAAATGTATAAAATAGATTTGTTTTCTCATCAGTCTACACACAATACCTCATAATGACAAAGCAAAAAAAGTTTTTTTATAATTTATTGCAAATTTATATTAAAAAAAGGAAATATTTCATTCACATAAGTATTCAGACCCTTTACTATGTACTTTGTTGACACACCTTTGGTAGTGATTACAGCCTTGAGTCTTCTTGGGTATGACGCAACAAGCTTGGCACCCGTGTATTTGGGGAGTTTCTCCCATTCTTCTCTGAAGATCCTCTCAACCTCTGTCAGTTTGGATGGGGACTGCACAGCTGTTTTCAGGTCTCTCCAGAGATGTTAGAACGGGTTCAAGTCTGGCTGGCCCACTCAAGAACATTCAGAAACTTGTCCCGAAGCCACTCCTGCATTGTCTTGGCTGTGTGCTTAGGGTCATTGTCCTGTTGGAAAGTCGCCCCAGTCTGAGGTCCTGAGCGCTCTAGGACAGGTTTTCATCAAGGATCTCTCTGTAGTTTGCTCCGTTTATTTGTCCCTCAATTCTGACTAGTCTCCCAGTCGCTGCCGCTGAAAACATCCCCACAGCATGATGCTGCCACTACCATGCTTTACCGTAGGTATGGTGCCAGGTTTCCTCCAGACGTGACACTTGACATTCAGGTGAAAGAGTTGAATCTTGGTTTCATCAGACCAGAGAATCTTGTTTCTCATGGTCTGAGAGTCCTTTAGGTGCCTTTTGGCAAACTCCAAGCGGCTGTCATGTGCCTTTTACTGAGGAGTGGCTTCTGTCTGGCCACTCTATCATAAAGGCCTGATTGGTGGAGTGCTGCAGAGATGGTTGTCGTTCTGAAAGGTTCTCCCATCTCCACAGAGGAACTCTGGAGCTTTGTCAGAGTGATCATCGGATTCTTGGTCACCTCCCTGACCAAGGCCCTTCTTCCCTAATTGCTTGGTTTGGTCGGACAGCCAGCTCTAGGAAGAGTCCAAACTTCTTACATTTAAGAAAGATGGAGGCCACTGTGTTCTTGAGGAACCTTCAATGCTGCAGAAATGTTTGGTACTCTTCCCCAGATCTGTGACACAATACTGTCTCGGTGCTTTACGGACAATTCCTTCGACCTCATGTCTTGGTTTTGCTCTGACATGCACTGTCAACTGAGGGACCTTACATAGACAGGTTGGTGCCTTTCCAAATCATGACCAATCAATTGAATTTACCACAGGTGGACTCCAATCAAGTTGTAGATACATCTCAAGGATGATCAATGGAAACAGTACGCACCTGAGCTCAATTTCGAGTTGCATAGTATCTGTCCATAGGACCACTTTAAGCCGTAAACTCCACAGAGCTGGGCTTTATGGAAGAGTGGCCAGAAAAAGCCATTGCTTAAAGAAAAAATAAGCAAACACGTTTGGTGTTTGCCAAAAGGCATGTGAGAGACTCCCCAAACATATGGATGGAGGTACTCTGGGGAGATGAGACTAAAATGTAGCTTTTTGGTCATCAAGGAAAACGCTATGTCTGGCCTAAACCCAACACCTCTCATCACCCCGAGCACACCATCCCTTCATGCCACCACCATGAAGCATGGTGGTGGCACTATCATGCTGTGGGGATGTTTTTCATCGGCAGGGACTGGGAAACTGGTCAGAATTGAAGGAATGATGGATGGTGCAAAATACAGGGAAATTGTTGAGGGGAAACCTGTTTCAGTCTTCCAGAGATTTGAGACTGGGACAGAGGTTCATCTTCCAGCAGGACAATGACCCTAAGCATACTGCTAAAGCAACACTTGAGTGGTTTAAGGGGAAACATTGAAATGTCTTGGAATGGCCTAGTCAAAGCCCAGACCTCAATCCAATTGAGAATCTGTGGTATGACTTAAAGATTGCTGTACACCAGCGGAACCCATCCAACTTGAAGGAGCTGGAGCAGTTTTGCCTTGAAGAACAGGCAAAAATCCCAGTGGCTAGATGTGCCAAGCTTATAGAGACATGCATCTGTAATTGCTGCAAAAGGTGGCTCTACAAAGTATTGACTTTGGGGGGGTGAAGAGTTATGCACGCTCAAGTTTTCTGTTTCCTTTCCTTATTATTTCTTGTTTGTTCCACAATTAAAAATATTTTGCATCTTCAAAGTGGTAGGCATGTTGTGTAAATCAAATGATACAAACCCCCCAAAAACTCAATTTTAATTCCAGGTTGTAAGGCAACAAAATAGGAAAAATGCCAAAGGGGAGAATACTTTTGCAAGCCACTGTATATACAGTATTGTGTAGGGTGGTGCATACAATTTCAACCTTGGATTTTCAAGCCGAGTGATGAAAAGAGACCACAAACAAATCCATTAACATGTTAAGTAAGTGAGGATAATACATTGAGACTGCCATTGTTGATATGGTGCTTTCAGAAAGTGTTCACACCCCTTGACTTATTCCACATTTTGTTGTGTTACAGCCTGAATTCAAAATTGATTACATTTATATTTCTTATCCATCTACACACAATACCCCATAATGACAACGTGAATTTCTTGTTGTTGTTGGAATTTTAGCAAATTTAGGGAAGATGAAATACAGAATATCTGATTTACATAAGTATTCACACCAGTGAGTCAATACATGTTTGAATCACCTTTGGCAGTGATTACAGCTGTGAGTATTTCTGGGTAAGTCTCTGAGCTTTGCACACCTGGATTGTAAAATATTTGCCCATTTTTCTTTAAAAAATTCTTCAAGCTCTGTCAAGTTGGTTGTTGATCATTGCTAGACAGCCATTTTCAAGTCTTGTCATAGATTTTCAAGCTGATTTAAGTCAGAAATGTAACTAGGCCACTCAGGAACATTCAATGTCATCTTGGTAACCAACTCCAGTGTATATTTGGCCTTGTGTTTTAGGTTATTGTCCTGCTGAAAGGTAAATTTGTCTCCCAGTGTCTGGTGGAAAGCAGACTGAACCAGGTTTTCTTCTAGGACTTTTCCTTATCTTACTTCTTTTCAGTTAATTTTTATCCTAAAAAACACTCCCTAGTCCTTGCCAATGACAAGCATACCCATAACATGATGCAGACACCACCATGCTTGAAAATATGAAGAGTTGTACTTAGTGATGTGTTGTGTTGGATTTTCCCCAAACATAACGCTTTGTATTC
Organism: Salmo trutta; assembly: GCF_901001165.1. Taxonomy (NCBI): domain Eukaryota; kingdom Metazoa; phylum Chordata; class Actinopteri; order Salmoniformes; family Salmonidae; genus Salmo; species Salmo trutta. Next base: position 37,789,060 of record NC_042975.1, read on the forward strand.
AGGACATAAATTAATTTCTTTGCCACGTTTTTTGCAGTTTTACTTTAGTGCCTTATTGGAAACAGGATGCGTGTTCTGGAATATAAAAAATTCTGGACAGGCTTCCTTCTTTTCACTCTGTCATTTAGTTTAGTATTGCGGAGTAACTACAATGTTGTTGATCCATCTTCCGTTTTCTCCTATCACAGCCATTAAACTCTTTCGTGGTGAAATCCCTGAGCGGTTCCCTTCTTCTCCGGCAACTGAGTTAGGAAGGACGCCTCTATCTTTGTAGTGACTAGGTGTAGAGGTACACCATCCAAAGTGGAATAGTCAATGTCAGCTTTTATTTTTTTACCCATATACCAATAGCTGACCTTCTTTGCATAGCAACCTCCCTGGTCTTTGTGGTTGAATCTGTGTTTGAAATTCACTGCTCAACTGAGGGACCTTACAATTATTTGTATGTGTGGAGTACAGAAATTAGTTAAACACTGTCATTGCACGCAGAGTGAGTCCATGCTACTTATTATGTGACTTGTTAAGCTGATTTTTACACCTGAACTTATTTAGGCTTGCCATAACAAAGGGCTTGAATACTCATTGACTCAAGACATTTCAGCTTTACATTTTGAATTCATTTGTAAACATTTCTAAAAATACAATTCCACTTTCGCATTTTGGGGTATAGTGTGTAGGCCAGTGACACAAAATCTCAATTTAATCAATTTTAAATTCAGGCTGTAATAAAACAAAATGTGTAAAAAGTCAAGAGGTGTGAAGGCACTGTAAGTCTACATTGTAGGACTTGTTATATAAAAGCCTGATTTACAGAAATTAATACAAAACATTCATCTACATTCTAAATATTCATCAACTCTTTGACAAATAACTTTGACGATGTACGTGCACCCTAACACACACACACACACACACACACACACACACACACACACACACACACACACACACACACACACACACACACACACACACACACACACACACACACACACACACACACACACACAATGATTTGAGATTGCACAGTACCTAATGTAGAAAGTGAAAGAAAATGAAGTAAGAAGAACTTACCTTCTCCTTCTCTGGAATCCTTGACTCATTGCAGTTTACTTCGGAGTGTGAGCCAATGCTTTGTTGAGGGGTCATCTTTTTAAGCCCAGCAGGTCACAAACGCAGTCACAGTGTAATGTCCCGGTGCACTTCGATGCTGCCGTTCACTACAGAGGAACGTTTTTAAAGGTAGCAAAAAATCATAGTCACAATTTGTTTGACAAAATAATTTGCTTGTGCTGAGAGCCCTCTACAGTGGTACCGTAAGAGGCACCCTTTTCCTGCCCTTTCCGAAATCTCACTGCTTTCTGAGCTGGGCCTCCCTCTTTCCTCCTCACTGACTAAATAAGGATATCCCATCCCAGTCTCCTCACACAGTAGCCAGTGTGCAACTCACTGAGGATGGGGCAGACAGTCGGTCAGGAGGACCTTCTCAGGTTACACTTTATTATCCAGCCTTCACCCAGGGGGCACTAAGGAGGGAGTTGTGGTGAGTTGAGGCTGCACAGTGCTCTCAACCTCTTCCTAATGCAACAGGTACAGCTCATTGTGTTACACTAGTACAGTCCATTAAGGTTGTTTGGCACCTAAACGACTTGTGATTGTACTAACGTTAGGCCTACCTTTGCCCTTCATCAATGCATCAATTGAAATATAGAAATATAGAAAATATATTGTAGCTTGGTATCCCTTACAGAAAAACCACATGATTTCACATGTGGAAAATCACATGTGAAACCATGTGTTTTTGGAACACTTCACATGTGGTCACCAGAAATTCCAGTGTTTTTTCCATAAAGGATCAAATAATTTATTCCCAATTTAAGTTTACACTAAAGCCAAAATTAACAGTAAATTCAATTTTAACAACGAACTAAACTTTCCAAGTAAACCTTAGGCAAACTACAGTTACAGCTGATGAGAATCAGTTAGTGAATTTGCTGGAATACAATCCTGTTTGTGTTCTGTGTACTAATGAGAGAGGGTATATTGATATTGCCTGACGACTCTGAAACTGAATCCTTCCACTGCTCTATGTTTTTTAAATATTTCAGTCTCCTACTGCCATTGTTGAAGTTGTTTGTGGTGGTGATGTCAAAATGAGGGTGGTTGTACAAAACAAAGTAATCAGTGACTGGATCATCTCTAACCAATAAGAGATTCATTTTCAAAATGTAGCTTTACCCACGTGTGTTCTGGCATAGGCCTAACCCAGGCACCTGAGCGAGATTAATCGAACCCCCTCATTGCGGAGTAGAAACTAACGACCGTGGGAGTGGCGTTGTGTTTGGCTGGAGCTAGGAGTTTGGGTAGCCAGGCAAATATTGATATGGATTTAATTACCACAACAGATGTGCTTCTCCAACCAAACATGAACAATGACATTTTCATGGATTAACTCTCCATCCATATGTCCACAGTTTAGAAGCTTTCATTTAGCAATTTATTCAATGATTTGACAATTGCACTATGAACTTCCTATAACACTAATGTACTGTACTTTTGATGCCAAGAGTGTGCAAAACTGTCATCTAGGCAGAGGGTGACTATTTGAAGAATCTCAAATATAAAATATATTTTGATTTGTTAAAAACTTTTTTGGTTACTACATGATTCCATATGTGTTATTTCATAGTTTTGATGTCTTCACTATTATTCTACAATGTAGAAAATAGTCAAAATAAAAAAAAACCCTTGAATGAGTAGGTGTTCTAAAACTTTTGACCGGTAGTGTGTTAGCACATTTTTGAAAAATGCTAACACTCAGGATACCTAAGACCTGAAAATCAAAAGTACAGTACATTAGTGTTATAGGAAGTTCATTGTTAATGAAGTACATAATGGAAAATAACCACCTGCATCTCTGAAGCAACAAACCAACAACCCTTCAAACAACACTAAAGAGAGGTAGTGGTTTGATACTTCCCTTATGATATGAGGGAGGGACCCCAAACTTGTGTTAAAACTTAAATTGCACACAATATGGTTGCCCTGGTTTGACTATCTGACACTTAACAGTCACCATCATATTCTAAATAGCACAGGTCAGGAATCAACAATTACATGCTCAATTCACATGTGCAGGCACAACAATTCACTATACAGTGAGGGAAAAAAGTATTTGATCCCCTGCTGATTTTGTACGTTTGCCCACTGACAAAGAAATGATCAGTCTATAATGTTATTGGTAGGTTTATTTGAACAGTGAGAGACAGAATAACAACAAAAAAATCCAGACAAACGCATGTTAAAAATGTTATCAATTGATTTGCATTTTAATGAGGAAAATAAGTATTTGACCCCTCTGCAAAACATGACTTAGTACTTGGTGGCAAAACCCTTGTTGGCAATCACAGAGGTCAGACGTTTCTTGTAGTTGGCCACCAGGTTTGCACACATCTCAGGAGGGATTTTTGTCCCACTCCTCTTTGCAGATCTTCTCCAAGTCATTAATGTTTTGAGGCTGACGTTTGGCAACTCGAACCTTCAGCTCCCTCCACAGATTTTCTATGGGATTAAGGTCTGGAGACTGGTTAGGCCACTCCAGGACCTTAATGTGCTTCTTCTTGAGCCACTGCTTTGTTGCCTTGGCCGTGTGTTTTGGGTCATTGTTATGCTGGAATACCCATCCACGACCCATTTTCAATGCCCTGGCTGAGGGAAGGAGGTTCTCACCCAAGTTTGACGGTACATGGCCCCATCCATCGTCCCTTTGTTGCGGTGAAGTTGTCCTGTCCCCTTAGCAGAAAAACACCCCCAAAGCATAGCCTTCCCAGTGGCTCAGTTGGTAGAGCATGGTGTTTGCAACGCCAGCATGGTGTGTGCAACGCCAGGGTTGTGGGTTCGAACAGCAAGCAATGCAGGTGTAGAAGCACGGTGGCTAGGAAAAACTCCCTAGAAAGGCCGAAACCTAGAGAGGAACCAGGCTATGAGGGGTGGCCAGTCCTCTTCTGGCTGTGCCGGGTGGAGATTATAACAGCACATGGCCTAGATGTTCAAATGTTCATAAATGACCAGCATTGTCAAATAATAATAATCATAGTAGTTGTTGAGGGTGCAACAAGTCAGCAACACAAGAGTAAGTGTCAGTTGGCTTTTTCATAGCCGATCTTTGAGAGTATCTCTACTCCTCCTGCTGTCTCTAGAGAGTTGAAAACAGCAGGTCTGGGACAGGTAGCACGTCCGGTGAATAGGTCAGGGTTCCAGCAGGTCTGGGACAACAGGTCTGGGACAGGTAGCACGTCCGGTGAACAGGTCAGGGTTCCGTAGCTGCAGGCAGAACAGTTGGAACTGGAGCAGCACGGCCAGGTGAACTGGGGACAGCAAGGAGTCATCAAGCCAGGTAGTCCTGAGGCATGGTCCTAGGGCTCAGGTCCTCCGAGAGAGAGAGAGAAAGAAAGAAAGAAAGAGAAAGAGAGAATTAGAGAGAGCATATTTAAATTCACACAGGACACCGGAAAAGACAAGAGAAATACTCCAGATGTGACAGACTGACCCTAGCCCCCCGACACATAAACTACTGCAGCATAAATACTGGAGGCTGAGACAGGAGGGGTCAGGAGACACTGTGGCCCCATCCGATGAAACCCCCGGACAGGGCCAAACAGGTAGGATATAACCCCACCCACTTTGCCAAAGCACAGCCTCCACACCACTGGAGGGATATCTCCAACCACCAACATACCATCCCGGGACAAGGCCGAGTATAGCCCACAAAGATCTCCGCCATGGCACAGCCCAAGGGGGGGCACCAACACAGACAGGAAGACCACGTCAGTGACTCAACCCACTCAAGTGACGCACCCCTCCCAGGGACGGCATGGAAGAACACCAGTAAGCCAGTGACTCAGCCCCCGTAACAGGGGTAGAGGCAGAGAATCCCAGTGCAAAGAGGGGAAACTGGCCAGGCAGAGACAGCAAGGGCGGTTCGTTGCTCCAGCCTTTCCGTTCACCTTCACACCCCTGGGCCAGACTACACTTAATCATAGGACCTACTGAAGAGATATGTCTTCAGTAAAGACTTAAAGGTTGAGACTGAGTCTGCGTCTCTGACATGGGTAGGCAGACTATTCCATAAAAATGGAGCTCTATACGAGAAAGCCCTGCCTCCAGCTGTTTGCTTAGAAATTCTAGGAACAATTAGGAGGCCCGCGTCTTGTGACCGTAGCGTACGTGTAGGTATGTACGGCAGGACCAAATTGGAAAGATAGGTAGGAGCAAGCCCATGTAATGCTTTGTAGGTTAGCAGTAAAACCTTGAAATCAGCCCTTGCCTTAACAGGAAGCCAGTGTAGGGAGGCTAGCACTGGGGTAATATGATCAAATTTTTTGATTCTAGTCAGGATTCTAACAGCCGTATTTAGCACTAACTGAAGTTTATTTAGTGCTTTATCCGGGTAGCCGGAAAGTAGAGCATTGCAGTAGTCTAACCTTGAAGTAACAAAGGCATGGATTAATTTTTCTGCGTCATTTTTGGACAGAAAGTTTCTGATTTTTCCAATGTTACGTAGATGGAAAAAAGCTGTCCTTGAAACAGTCTTGATATGTTCTTCAAAAGAGAGATCAGGGTCCAGAGTAACGCCGAGGTCCTTCACAGTTTTATTTGAGACGACTGTACAACCATCCAGATTAATTGTCAGATTCAACAGAAGATCTCTTTGTTTCTTGGGACCTAGAACAAGCATCTCTGTTTTGTCCGAGTTTAAGAGTAGAAAGTTTGCAGCCATCCACTTCCTTATGTCTGTGACGGGCTTCTAGCGAGGGCAATTTTGGGGCTTCACCATGTTTCATTGAAATGTACAGCTGTGTGTCATCCACATAGCAGTGAAATCCAATCTGATCTAATACGGCCCACAGAATCATGCTCAGATCACATAAAGAATTTCCAATAGTAACGTTTTGATAAACGTATGTTATTCAAATTAAAGGCCAATGAATACTCGCCTTTGTGTAATGATTTAACTCCCACCGCTTGTGGGCAGTGGCGGTTCTAGACCATTTCAACTGGGGGGGCCAAGCTGGGGCCAGTTGTACTGTTAGAGGGGCCAGTTACATTAGATGTTATTGTTGTCATATCGTTTTCTTCACTGCATTGCAGGCATTAGCAGGCAAAAGACCATGTTCATAATCATTCAACAATTTATTTTCATTTTCTGTCTAATAACGGATGTAAAAAAAAATGAGTGATGTAAAGATTATTTCATACTCCAGGGGGCCCACAAGGGGGTCCAAAATTGTTGTCACAGGGGCACTGGCCCCCCCTGGTCCCCCCCCCCCCCCCAGAACCGCTAGTGCTTCTGAGAGATTTATTTTGAAGGCACAGGCTGACACATGTCACAGTTACAAATAGTAGCTAGCAAGAAACTGCGCAAAAATTTGTTTTTCAAAGAAAAGGAAAGTAGATGATGAATGTAGGGTGTTCCAGCAAGAGTGGACATCGAAATATTTATTTATTGCGGTATCAGTGAAAGCTGTGTGCTTAGTGTGCAAAGAGAGCATCACTGTCTTGAAAGACTACAACTTGTCCCGACACTTCCAGACAGCATGTAGAGAAATCTAGGAATATGTCTTCTAAGCAGAAGGCAAGTGTATTGAAAGAGTTGCTTTCTCAGCTGCAAGAGCAGCAAGGACTTTTCACAAAACTGCATTCAGCAAATGACGGAATTGCGAGAGCTGGCTATGTACTGTCCCACAAAATTGATAAACATAGCAAGCCATTCGCTGACTCTGCACCAATACTTTGCCCTGACAAGAAAGAGCTGTTTGAAAATGTTTACCTGTCAAGACAAACAGTGACACGGCGTGTTGAGGACATCGCAGGGAATATGGAACAACAGCTGAAAGACAAGGTAAAGGATTTCACCTATTTCTCCTTGGCCCTGGATGAGAGTAGTGATGCATGTGACATGGCACAGTTGTTGATATTCTAACGAGGCATAACCCCAGACTTTGACATTACAGAGGAGCTTACTTCAGTGCAGTCAATGAAGAGGGTCATGCAGATCTGTGAAAGGGCAATGTGGAGTGCAATAGAGATTTCATCATCTATGGATCTGTTGGTGCGGTATCCAACAGTGAGAAAAATTGGAGTGGGTCTAGGGTTTCTGGAATAATGGTGTTGATGTGAGCCATGACCCACTTTTCAAAGCATTTCATGGCTACAGACGTGAGTGCTACGGGTCGGTAGTCATTTAGGAAGGTTACCTTAGTGTTCTTGGGCACAGGGACTATGGTGGTCTGCTTGAAACACTATGCTAGTCTGCTTGAAATATTAGACTCAGACAGGGAGAGGTTGAAAATGTTAGTGAAGACACTTGCCAGTTGGTCAGCGCATGCTCGGAGAACACGTCCTGGTAATCCATCTGGCCCAGCGGCCTTGTGACTGTTGACCTGTTTAAAGGTCTTACTCACATCGGCTGCGGAGAGCGTGATCACACAGTCGTCCAGAACAGCTGATGCTCTCATTCTTGTTTCAGTGTTATTTGCCTTGAAGTGAGCATAGAAGTCATTTAGCTCGTCTTGTAGGCTCTTGTCACTGGGCAGCTCTCGGCTGTGCTTCCCTTTGTAGTCTACAATAGTTTGCAAGCCCTGCCTTATCCGACGAGCGTCGGAGCCAGTGTAGTACGATTCGATCTTACTCCTGTATTGTTTGATGGTTCGTCAAAGGGCATAGCAGGATTTCTTATAAGCTTCCTTGTTAGAGTCCCGCTCCTTGAAATCGGTAGCTCTATCCTTTAGCTCAATACTAATGTTGCCTGTAATCTATGGCTTCTGGTTGGGGTATATACGTACAGTCACAGTGGGGACGATGTCCTTGATGCACTTATTGATTAAGTCAGTGAATGATGTGATAACTCCGAAAATGCCATCGGAAGAATCCTGGAAGATATTCCAGTCTGTGCTAGCAAAACAGTCCTGTAGTTTAGCATCTGTGTAATGGTTTTCTTAGAGAAGTGGAGGAGTCAGGCGCAGGACACAGGGATAAAGGTAAACAAACGTGTTTACTAAAAATATCAATAAATCTTCTCATAGAAAAATACATAGTTTGGAGAAATACCTCCAACTACACAAAACAGACAAACAATCTCCGACAAGACAGACAGGAAATGCAGAGGTTAAATAATGAACATGATTAGCGAAATGAAAAACAGGTGTACACAATAAAGACAAAACCAAACGAACAGTGAAACATCGATCGGTGAAAACTAGTAAGCCGGTGACGTCGACCGCCGAACGCCGCCCGAACAAGGAGAGGGGCCGACTTCGGCGGGAGTCGTGACAGTACCCCCCTCCTGACGCGCGGCTCCAGCAGCGCGCCGACACCGGCCTCGGGGACGACCCGGAGGACAGGGAGCAGGGCGATCCGGACGGAAGCGGTGAAAATCCTGGATTAACGACGGATCCAGGATGTCTTCCGCCGGTACCCAGCTTCGCTCCTCCGGGCCATACCCCTCCCACTCCACGAGGTACTGAAGGCCCCTCGCCCGACGTCTGGAGTCCATAATGGCTCGTACGGTATATGCCGGGGCCCCCTCGATGTCCAGAGGGGGCGGAGGAACCTCCGTACCTCAGACTGCTGGAGCGGACCAGTCACCACCGGCCTGAGGAGAGACACATGGAACGAGGGGTTAATATGATAATCAGGGGGAAGTTGTAACCTATAACAAACCTCGTTCAATCTCCTCAGGACTTTAAATGGCCCCACAAACCGCGGACCCAGCTTCCAGCAGGGCAGGTGAAGGGGCAGGTTTCGTGTCGAGAGCCAGACCCGATCCCCAGGTGCATAAACCGGGGCCTCACTGCGGTGGCTGTCGGCACTCGCCTTTTGCCGCCTGATGGCTCGTTGAAGACGTACATGGGCAGCATTCCATGTCTCCTCCGAGTGCCGAAACCATTCATCCACCGCAGGAGCCTCGATCTGGCTCTGATGCCATGGTGCCAGGACCGGCTGATACCCTAGCACACACTGAAAAGGGGTAAGGTTAGTGGAAGAGTGGCGTAGGGAATTTTGGGCCATCTCCGCCCAAGGGATAAATGATGCCCACTCTCCCGGCCGGTCCTGGCAATAGGACCGCAGAAACCTACCCACCTCTTGGTTGACTCTTTCCACCTGCCCGTTACTCTCGGGGTGGAACCCTGAGGTAAGGCTGACCGAGGCCCCCAGGCGTTCCATAAACGCCCTCCAGACTCTAGACGTAAATTGGGGACCCCGATCAGAGACTCTATCCTCAGGCACCCCGTAGTGCCTGAATACATGGGTGAATAGGGCCTCCGCAGTCTGTAGAGCCGTAGGGAGACCGGGCAAAGGAAGGAGACGGCAGGACTTAGAAAACCGATCCACAACGACCAGGATCGTGGTGTTACCCCGTGACGGGGGAAGATCCGTCACGAAATCCACCGATAGGTGTGACCACGGTCGTTGCGGAACGGGAAGGGGTTGTAATTTCCCTCTGGGCAGATGTCTAGGTGCCTTGCACTGTGCGCATACCGAACAGGAGGAGACATAAACCCTCACGTCCTTGGCTAACGTGGGCCACCAGTACTTCCCCGTAAGGCAGCGCACCATCCGACCTATACCAGGATGACCAGAGGAGGGTGATGTGTGGGCCCAACAGATCAAACGATCGCGAACATCAAACGGCACGTACACGCGCCCAACAGGACACTGGGAGGGAGTGGGTTCTGCACGTGACGCCCGTTCGATGTCCGCGTCCACCTCCCATACCACCGGTGCCACCAGGCATGAGGCTGGAATTATGGGAGTGGGCTCTGTGGACCGCTCCTCTGTATCATACAGCCGGGACAGTGCGTCTGCCTTGACGTTCTGGGAACCTGGTTTATAGGAAAGAGTGAAAGAAAAGCGTGTGAAAAACATAGCCTGGCGAGGGTTCAGTCTCCTCGCTGCTCGAATATACTCCAGATTTCGGTGGTCAGTCCAAATGAGTAAAGGGGGTCTAGCCCCCTCAAGCCAATGTCTCCACGCTTTCAGAGCCCTGACAACAGCTAACAACTCCCTATCCCCCACGTCATAGTTTCGCTCCGCCGGGCTGAGCCTCTTCGAAAAGAAAGCACAGGGGCGGAGTTTTGGTGGTTTACCCGAGCGCTGAGATAGCACAGCCCCTATTCCAGCCTCGGATGCATCCACCTCAACTATGAATGCTAAGGAGGGATCAGGATGCGCCAACACTGGAGCCGTGGTAAACAGAGCCTTCAGGTTACCAAAAGCTCTGTCCGCCTCAGCCGACCGCCTCAATCGCACCGGTCCCCCCTTCAGTAAGGAGGTAATGGGAGCCGCCACCTGGCCAAAGCCCCGGATAAACCTCCGGTAGTAGTTGACAAACCCTAAAAACTGCTGCACCTCCTTTACCGTGGTTGGAGTCGGCCAATTACGCACGGCTGAAATGCGGTCAGTCTCCATCTCCACCCCTGACGCGGACAAACGGTACCCAAGGAAGGAGACGGACTGTTGAAAGAACAGACATTTCTCCGCCTTGACGTAAAGGTCATGCTCCAACAGTCGACCAAGCACCGTACGCACAAGGGACACATGCTCAGCGCGGGTGGTGGAGTATATGAGAATATCATCTATATACACCACTACAACCCGCCTGTGCAGGTCCCTAAAGATCTCATCCACAAATGATTGGAAGACGGATGGAGCATTCATTAACCCATACGGCATGACGAGGTACTCATAGTGCCCAGAAGTAGTGCTAAATGCCGTCTTCCACTCATCCCCTCCCCTGATACGCACCAGGTTGTACGCGCTCCTGAGGTCCAATTTTGTGAAGAAGCGGGCCCCGAGCAATGACTCTGTCATACTGGCGATCAGAGGCAGCGGGTAACTGTATTTAACAGTAATCTGGTTCAAACCTCGATAGTCAATGCACGGGCGTAAACCTCCATCCTTCTTCTTCACAAAAGAGAAGCTCGAGGAGACCGGTGAAATGGAGTGCCGAATGTATCCCTGTCCCAGAGATTCAGCGACATATGTTTCCATAGCCGCCGTCTCCTCCTGTGACAGAGGATACACGTGACTCCTGGGAAGTGCAGCACCCTCCAGGAGATTTATCGCACAATCCCCCGGTCGATGGGGTGGTAATTGAGTCGCCTTCCTTTTACAGAAGGCGATTGCCAAATCGGCATATTCGGGAGGAATGTGCATGGTGGAAACCTGGTTTGGACTTTCCACCATAGTGGCACCTAAGGAAACACCTAAACACCTCCCTGAACACTGACAGGATCATCCCTTGAGAACCCTCTGTTGCCACGAAATAATAGGATCATGAGAAGCCAACCAGGGAAGCCCCAACACAACGGGAAACGCAGGACCGTCAATCAGAAAGAGACCAATACTCTCTTCATGACTCCCCTGCGTTACCATAGCAATGGGAACTGTGACCTCCCTAATCAGCCCCGACCCCAAAGGACGACTATCTAGGGCATGTATAGGGAAGGGAACATCAACGGGAACAATAGGAATCCCTAATCTATTGGCCAAGGAACGATCAATAAAGTTCCCAGCTGCGCCTGAATCTACTAGCGCCTTATGCTGGGAATGCGGGGCAAACCCCGGAAATCTTATAGATAACCACATGTGAGCAACAGGGGGGTCTGGGTGAGTCGTGTGCCTACTCACCTGAGATGAACCACCAGTGTTCCGTCTACCACCTCGACTACCTGGAAAACCTCCCCAGCACCGACCAGCAGTGTGTCCTCTGCGGTCACCTCTGGTGCATGGAACGGTTTCCCCTCCGGTCTCCCTAGTAGCAGCCCCGCCCAACTCCATCGGTGTTGGGTCTAAGGGACTGGAGGATGGAACCAACGGACCCCGATACGGACGTCCGCGGGAAGCCAGCAGGTTATCCAGCTGGATAGATAAGTCCACCAGCTGGTCCAGGTGGAGGGTGGTGTCCCTGCAGGCTAGCTCCCCACGAACGTCCTCTCGCAAACCACACCTGTAGTGATCGATCAGGGCCCGCTCATTCCATCCCGCACCAGCCGCCAGAGTTCTAAAATCCAGTGCAAACTCCCGAGCGCTCCTCATCTCCTGCCTTAAATGTAACAAGCGCTCTCCCGCCGCTCTTCCTTCTGGTGGATGATCAAATACTGAGAAGTAGTCCTCGTAGTTATCCCGAGTCGGGTCTTCCACCTCCCAGATGGCGTTGGCCCACTCCAGGGCTTTACCAGACAAACAGGAGATGAGGGCGCTCACTCTCTCGCGTCCCGAGGGCGGCGGCTGGACAGCCGCCAGGTAGAGCTCCAGCTGGAGTAGGAACCCCTGACACCCGGCAGCTGCTCCGTCATACGCTCCCGGGAGCGAGAGCAGAATCCCACCGGATATAGACGGCGGTTGGGTATGATCCAGAGGTGCGACGGGCGGTGGTGTGGCTGGGTCGACGGGACATCCTTTACTCTCCACGGTCAGCAGCACGCAATCCATGGCAGTCATAAGATTCTGGATCATACTCGCCTGCTGCTGAACGCGCTCCTCTATATGAATAGGAGGGCTGGCTGCTCCTGCTGACTCCATTGTGTGGTCGGTGATTCTGTAATGGTTTTCTTAGAGAAGTGGAGGAGTCAGGCGCAGGACACAGGGATAAAGGTAAACAAACGTGTTTACTAAAAATATCAATAAATCTTCTCATAGAAAAATACATAGTTTGGAGAAACACCTCCAACTACACAAAACAGACAAACAATCACCGACAAGACAGACAGGAAATGCAGAGGTTAAATAATGAACATGATTAGCGAAATGAAAAACAGGTGTACACAATAAAGACAAAACCAAACGAACAGTGAAACATCGATCGGTGAAAACTAGTAAGCCGGTGACGTCAACCGCCGAACGCCGCCCGAACAAGGAGAAGGGCCAACTTCGGCGGGAGTCGTGACAATCTGCTTCATCTCACCACTTTTTTATAGAGCGAGTCAGGATATAATTATGGTCAGATTTTCTAAATGGAGGGCGAGGGAGAGCTTTATATGTGTCTTTGCGTGTGGAGTAAAGGTGGTCTAGAATTCTTTTCCCTCTGGTTGCACATTGAACATGCTGGTAGAAATGAGGTAAAACAGATTTAAATTTCCCTGCATTAAAGTCTCCGGCCACTAGGAGCGCCGCCTCTGGATGAGCGTTTTCCTGTTTGCTTATGGCGGTATACAGCTCATTGAGTGCGGTTTTAGTGCCAGCATCGGTCTGTGGTGGTATGTAGACAGCTACGAAAAATACAGATGAAAACTCTCTAGGTAGATAGTGTGGTGAACAGACATGTTCAGTGATGAAATATAACAAGTCAAGGCACAGATCATCTCTTACAGACTCTCACCTCTCAGCAATCCTGCGAATAGCAACATCAGAAACTATACCTGACTTCACTGCTCTAGTCAATGCCCAACAGAGACTTCACTCCTCACACTGATTGAATAGTTTAAATGTAATGTCGAGCTCTCTCTCTTTCTTGTGTTTTTGTGCATACCCGCTAACAAGAGTTCTGTCCGTGGTGCTGAATGCACAGTGTACTTTTCCCTCTGTGTAGTTCATTGCATGTTTAATAATGAAAATACCTACCAAAAGGAGAACATTGATGTGGTTTATTTCTGTGCATGTTAAAAAAGTAAAATAAGTAGCAAATCTGGACGTGATTTACAGTAGACACAGTTGAAGTCGTAAGTTTACATACACTTGGGTTGGAGTCCTTAAAACTCGTTTTTCAACCACTCCACAAATTTCTTGTTAACAAACTATAGTTTTGGCAAGTCGGTTAGGACATCTACTTTGTGCATGACACAAGTCATTTTTCCAACAATTGTTTACAGACAGATTATTTCACTTATAATTCACTGTATCACAATTCCAGTGGGTCAGAAGTTTACATACAGTAAATTGACTGTGCCTTTAAACAGCTTGGAATATTCCAGAAAATTATGTCATGGCTTTAGAAGCTTCTGATAGGCTAATTTACATAATTTGAGTCAATTGGAGGTGTACCTGTGGATGTATTTTTAGGCCTACCTTCAAACTCAGTGCCTCTTTGCTTGACATCATGAGAAAATAAAAATAAATCAACCAAGATTTCAGAAAAATAATTGTAGACCTCCACAGGTCTGGTTCATCTTTGGGAGCAATTTCCAAACACTTGAAGGTACCACGTTCATCTGTACAAACAATTGTACGCAAGTATAAACACCATGGGACCATGCAGCCGTCATACCACTTAGGAAGGAGACGCGTTCTGTCTCCTAGAGATTAATGTACTTTGGTGCGAAAAGTGCAAATCAATCCCAGAACAACAGCAAAGGACCTTGTGAAGATGCTGGAGGAAACAGGTACAAAAGTATCTATATCCATAGAAAAACGAGTCCTATATCGACATAACCTGAAAGGCCTCTCAGCAAGGAAGAAGCCACTGCTCCAAAACCATCTGAGTTTAAATGTATTTGGCTAAGGTGTATGTAAACTTCCGACTTCAACTGTATCTGTCAACACAGTCATACTCATTATGTATAACCCTGTAATTTGATTCTGGCCCGCAATGGCAAAAATATGTTCTATTGACGCCCTCCATGGAAAATTGCCCAGGCCTGGTCTAGAAGCACAATTAAAGGGCCAGATACACAAATAAAGGAAATTCCCCTAAAAAATCTACATTTGTTTTTCTTCCAGACCAAAAAAGAATGTTCTTCTGATGTGATTTAAGATTTGACATGGACTCAGAACATCCAATTTGGTTGTTTCTCTATGAACAATTGTAATTTTGAGAGTGAAGAACAAAATCTAAAACCAGGAAAAAGAAAACTGAGAAAGCTATTTGGTAAGAGTTGTTTATTAACCATTATTTTACTAAGTATATTGACAGAAAACAGTGCACTACTTTCTCTTGTAGGCTACACTAAGGACCAGGGGAAGAGTTGCAGGGGAGAGGAGAAAAAAAGAATGTGCCTATTTGAAAGCTGGGAAATAAATTGTAGCTCATGACATGTATTATTTTTTTTAAAGCAGCTCTCATGCTAGAAAAGGTTGGAGACCCCTGGTCTAGGGTTTACCAAGACTGGTGTTACAAACTAAAAACATATAGGCAGCAGCAGTCCTGTGTGCGTAAACAGCTCGTTGATAAGAGGCCGAATGAGAATGGCAAGAATCGTGCAAGCTAACTGGCGGGCCACAACAGGCAAATCAGGGTGCAGTACTACAGTGGTGTGTAGAACGGCATCTTGGAATACACAACTCATCAGTCTTTGCCACAGATGGGCTATTGCAGCAGACGACTACGTTGGGTTCCACTCCTATCAGCTCAAACCAAGAAGAAGCAGCTCTAGTGGGCATCTGATCACCAACACTAGACAATTGAGGAGTGGAAAAACATTGCCTGGTCCGACAAATCCTTGCTGATGCTGAATCAGGATTTGGCGTACAGTAGAATGAGTCCATGGCCCAATCCTGCCTGGTGGAGGTGTAATGGTGTGGGGAATGTTTTCCTGGCACACGTTAGGTCCCTTGATACCAATTGAGCAACGTTTCCATGGCCTGAAGAATTCAGGCTGTTCTGGAGGCAAAGGGGGGTCTGACCGGTACTAGATGGGTGTACCTAATACATTGAGTGTATGTTCATGTCATTGTCACCAATCACCTGCAATCAATTCAATCAACTGCAATCAATTCAATTCAGATGCTAACTAGCTATGCTAACCATAACACAGAGTTACAGTATTTAGTTAGCATGCTAGATAGCCCAACTGCGAACAATACATCCAAAGTAAAGTGTTTGCAACAATAACAGTCGAGTTTCATCTTCGTGACTGTCTTGAACCACAGTCCAAGCAACATATCATAAGTTATGTTCATGTAATTGTCACCAAGTAATTGCAATACACTCAAACATAATTCGAATTTAGACACTAACAGTTCTTCCGTCAGTCATCCTGATAAGCCTAGTTTATGCTGGCTTGCGGGCAACAACAGCAGCAATGCGCTAGTTAAAACTTGTAAAAGAAAGTTATGTTTATTTCAATGGGCATAACTTGTACCATTGGTCACCATCTGGATTTCACCTGGACATGCGAATTAGCTAATGTAATGACAAGCTGGTGTGAATGACCAGTGTGCAACGGTGTTGTATGGAGGTGCTTCCCCTGGTGCTTTCCACTGGGCAGCAGTTGCTTCACCGGGCAGATGTATCACGTCGTTGACAGTAGCTAACGTGGCCAATTTGTTCCATCCCACTTGATTATATTTTGAGTAGAATAAAAGCCTACACAAAAATAACTTGTAATATTGGTAGTAAATAAACATCTGGATGTCCCTGTGATAGTCTACTGCTCAACGGGGAGAGTTTGCTGACATATGGAATTGTTTTAAGATGGTCATACCACGGATCATTTATCTGTTTGATTTTGAATTTTAGGACCCCTTTGGTATAATTTTTTGGGGAATAAAATGTGGCCTTTACTTCTATAGCCCAGATTTGTTATTTTACTTTTTACCTTTTATTTAACTGGTTAAGTCAGTTAAGAACAAATTCTATTTACAATGACGACCTACACCGGCCAAACCCAGACGACGCTGGGCCAAATGTGCGCTGCCCTATGGGACTCCCAATCACGGCCGGTAATGATACAGCATGGAAATGAACCACGTTGTCTGTAGTGACGCCTCAAGCACTGAGATGCAGTGCCTTAGACCGCTGCGCCACTGAGTATTTGAGTATCACATTCATAAATGGCAAAACAGACAGTTAAATCATAAGAAACACAGTTTTAAAGTGTCTGTCCTATATTTAGGAGATATAAGAAAGGAAATATATACAGCTCTGGAAAAAAATTAAGAGACCACTGCAAAGTTATCAGTTTCTCTGGTTTTACTTTTTATAGGTATGCTGGGTAAAATGAAAATGTTGGTTTTATTCTATAAACTACTGACATTTCTCCCAAATTCCCAATAAAAATATTGTCATTTAGAGCATTTCTTTACAGAAAATCACAACTGGTCAAAATAGCAAAAAAGAGCGGTGTTGTCAGACCTCGAATAATGCAAAGAAAATAAGTTCATTTTCGGAAGTGCGACATAGGCTGATGCGGTGGATAAAGCACTAAACAAACTTCAGTGCTAAATACGGCTGCTAGAATCCTGACTAGAACCAAAAAAATTGGATCATATTACTCCAGTGCTAGCCTCCCTACACTGGCTTCCTGTTAAGGCAAGGGCTGATTTCAAGGTTTTACTGCTAACCTACAAAGCATTACATGGGGTTGCTCCTACCTATCTTTCCGATTTGGTCCTGCCGTACATACCTACACGTACGCTACGGTCACAAGACGCAGGCCTCCTAATTGTCCCTAGAATTTCTAAGCAAACGGCTGGAGGTAGGGCTTTCTCGTATAGAGCTCCATTTTTATGGAATGGTCTGCCTACCCATGTGAGAGACGCAGACTCAGTCTCAACCTTTAAGTCTTTACTGAAGACTTCTCTTCAGTAGGTCCTATGATTAAGTATAGTCCGGCCCAGGAGTGTGAAGGTGAACGGAAAGGCTGGAGCAACGAACCGCCCTTGCTGTCTCTGCCTTGCTGGTTCCCCTCTTTCCACTGGGATTCTCTGCCTCTAACCCTATTACAGGGGCTGAGTCACTGGCTTACTGGTGTTCTTCCATGCCGTCCATGGGAGGGGTGCGTCACTTGAGTGGGTTGAGTCACTGACGTGGTCTTCCTGTCTGGGTTGGCGCCCCCCCCTTGGGTTGTGCCATGGCGGAGATCTTTGTGGGCTATACTCGGCCTTGTCTTAGGACGGTAAGTTGGTGGTTGTAGACATCCCTCTAGTGGTGTGGGGGCTGTGCTTTGGCAAAGTGGGTGGGGTTATATCCTGCCTGTTTGGCCCTGTCCGGGGGTATCATCGGACGGGGCCACAGTGTCTTCTGATCCCTCCTGTCTCAGCCTCCAGTATTTATGCTGCAGTAGTTTATGTGTCGGGGGGCTAGGGTCAGTCTGTTACATCTGGAGTATTTCTCTTGTCTTATCCGGTGTCCTGTGTGAATTTAAATATGCTCTCTCTAATTCTCTCTTTCTTTCTTTCTCTCGGAGGACCTGAGCCCTAGGACCATGCCTCAGGACTACCTGGCATGATGACTCCTTGCTGTCCCCAGTCCACCTGGCCATGCTGCTGCTCCAGTTTCAACTGTTCTGCCTGCGGCTATGGAACCCTGACCTGTTCCCCGGACGTGCTTGTTGCACCCTCGACAACTACTATGATTATTATTATTTGACCATGCTGGTCATTTATGAACATTTTAACATCTTGACCATGTTCTGTTATAATATCCACCCGGCACAGCCAGAAGAGGACTGGCCACCCCTCGTAGCCTGGTTCCTCTCTAGGTTTCTTCCTAGGTTTTTGGCCATTCTAGGGAGTTTTTCCTAGGGAGTTTTTCCTAGCCACCGTGCTTCTTTCACATGCATTGCTTGCTGTTTGGGGTTTTAGGCTGGGTTTCTGTACAGCACTTTGAGATTTCAGCTGATGTACGAAGGGCTATATAAATAAATTTGATTTGATTTTGATTTGAGACGCATCCAACGTGAAAAAGATATATCTCTAGTTTAAAGTGACTGGTGCGTCAATCGACTTTAGTGGGTTATTGTAGTGATTTTCACCAAAAATGTACAACTACGGCATTAACGTCTACCAGTTTTATATAAAAGAAAATACTAACCATTACTGAATGATTCTGAAAAGTCTTGCGTTAGTTTCTAGCCACAAGCATAATCAAACTACATGGGGAGGGCTCATGAGAACGACTGACTGAACTGAATCCGTTCATCCCAACTCAACTCACTGTACGACATACAAAATACATTTTTGCCACCAGGCGTGTCCATGTAGCCCTTCCCTTCTAGTTATCATGCTAGCTAGTCCGACTGCAACATTCAAAACAATAGTGCTTGCACTAATAACAGCCAAGTTTCATCTTAGAGACTCAAACAACGTCTAGGTCTGTTAGAAGAACACAACATTTATTATGAAATGTACATGCCAGTCGGAATTCTAGTCTCTCAGCCTGTTTAATTGCCTTTGGCGCTCACGTTAGCATTGCTAGCTAGCTAAGTAGCTAAACTGGCTGCATCTGAAATAAAGTGTTTTCAATGATACCAGACAAATACAACCACAGCGACTGTCCAAGCAACCATCCAACAACATTGAAGGCCTATTGGAACTAATAAAAAGCATGACATTTACAAGTATTTCAATATGAAATTTAGGCTATTTGGGAAAGGACACAATTGCTGCCGGAGCTGCAACTTCGGTGGGAGTGGTTTTGCTGAATGGAATCATGGTAGTTTGAGCCTTGAACAACAGAAAAATATTGGAGCAAGCTGACTATAAATATCATAGGTTTAAAAATATTTACAGATGTTATTAGACAAAGACAACCAGAGAAACGTATAGCAGGGAGTTGATCAGAAAACTACAGACGGGTTATATAGTTAGCTGTAAATGACTGTCCAAATTTCTTGTTAGTCATCTCAGGGATCCTACTTGAAAATGTCACAGAGAAGCAATTTCTGGTTTTGCTCATCCCTAAGCAGTCAATAGAAATGAAATCCTAAAATTACACTAAAATGGTGTAGGACATCACTAAATACTTTATAACAACCCAAATGTTAAAAGTGGAGGCGTTGCCCTATTCACTTCAACCAAACAGTGTTTTAAGAGAGGGAAGTGAATGTTCTGAGGAAGTGTTTTTTCTTTTAGATGTTAACTGACTGTTCACACTCACACACCCTGTGAAATGAAGCTGTGAGTTTATTTATGTATCTCTGACACATTAAAACCTACAAATGATATAAGTTAAAAAGCAGGCAACTGAAAGATACTACAGTAGAAGCTGCTAAGCTGTGCCTGACTACACATTCGTTTTGACAGTTATATGATTGCGGTACCATTGATTTAAAAAATCACCAGGATAATAAGCAGGGTAATTCTGTAGCTATTGTGGCCTTCTATGGTTCAATATGCAGTGCAATCGAAAAGTAATTTTCACATTTTGTTACGTTACAGCTTTATTCTAAAAAGGATATAGAAAATACACACAATACCCCATAATTACAAAGCAAAAACAGGTTTTTAGACTGTTTTGCAAATGTATTAAAAATAAAATCTGAAATATTACATTTACATAAGTATTCAGGGGGCTCCTGAGTGGCGCAGCGGTCTAAGGCACTGCATCACAGTGCTAGAGGTGCCACTGAAGACACCCTGGTTTGAATCCAGGCTGTATCACAACCAGCTGTGATTGGGAGTCCCATAGGGCGGCGCACAATTGGCCCAGCATTGTCCGGATTTGGCTGGTATAGGCCATCATTGTAAATAAGAATTTGTTCTTAACTGACTTGCCTAGTTAAATAAAGGTTAAATATAAAATTCAGACCCTTTAGTCAATGGTGGTCACACAAGTTACTGACTGGTTTTCTGAACCACGCCCCTAAAGGTATCTGTGACCAACAGATGCATATCTGTATTTCCAGTCATGTGAAATCCATAGATTAGCGCCTATTGATTGTATTTCAATTGACTGGCTTTTACAAACTGTAACTCAATAAAATCTTAAAAAATGTTGCATGTTGTGCTTATATTTTTGTTCAGTGTATATTATATTACTTGCATGAATGTCATGGTACGGCCAGTTTATTATGTACACCACCCCATTCACTCCTACAGACAGCGAGTCACGTGGCCGTGGCTTGCTATACGGTACACTGAACACAATTAATATAAAACGCAACATGCAACAATTGCGACAACTTTTTCCCATGACTGGGCAGGGGTGCAGCCATGGGTGAGCATTGGAGGGCAGGCTCACCCACTTGGGAGCCAGGCCCAGCCGATCAGAATCTGTTTTTCCGTGCAAAAGGCCTTTATTACAGAGAAATACTCCTCAGTTTCATCAGCTGTCTGGGTGGCTTGTCTCAGATGATCCCACAGGTGAAGAAGCCGGATGTGGAGGTCCTGGGCTGCCGTGGTTACATGTGGTCTACGGATGTGAGGCCGGTTGGACGTACTGCCAAATTCTCTAAAAACACGTTGGAGGCAGCTTATGGTAGAGAAATTAACATTCCTGCAGTTAGTATGCCAATTGCACGCTCCCTCAAAACTTGAGACATATGTGGCATTGTGTTGTGTGGCAAAAATCCACATTTTAGAGTGGCCTTTTATTGTCCCCAGCACAAGGTGCACCTGTGTAATGATCACACTGTTCAATCAACTTCTTGATATGCCACACCTGTCAGGTGGAGGGGTTATCTTGGCAAAGGAGAAATGCTCACTAACGGGGATGTAAACAAATTTGTGCACACAATTTGAGAGAAATAAGTTTCTTGAACGTATGGAGCATTTCTGGGATCTTTTATTTCAGCTCATGAAACATGGGACCAACACTTTACGTGTTGTGTTCATATTTGTGTTTAGTATAATTAAGTACCAAGAAAATGACTTGTGTTGTGTTGAATCTGATATGGCTGACATGTTGACACAAACACGACCCACACTCTATCACCATAGTATTGAGTCCCTGTAATGTTATTGCATTGCATTGACAAATAGTACTTCAATGACTGCAAACGAATAAGCAATCTATTGTTTGTCACAATAGCTGTGGACTGAACAGTGGACACAGGAGAATGAAAAACAAACAGTGTGCTTTTACTTTCATCAAGAGATAATTCTCTTTCCACGCTATATGCATGGATCTCTGAAACTGAATTGACAAAGTGACTGAAATAATGGAATACTTTGTCAAACTATGCAATTGGCCTTAACTAAATTTCTAACTGCCAACTGAAGCGTTTCACAACCGTGACATGTTGTCACTTTGGTTTCAGATATTTCCTGCTAGCTAGCCTTGCCGCTATCTTCCTCATTTTAGCTTCCTCTTTGTGTCAAGGCTTAGTTATTAACGATCAGATGTTTTGTCAGATGCACAGTATCATCAGCGTCTCTGTCCCTGTTTGGTCAAAGGAGAGAACTCGACGAAGGAATCATTGGGGCATGCACTATACATCCACCTTTTCAACTAGAGGTCCGATCACAAAGGTATGACATGATATTGTTTCATGGTTTTATTGATAATTCATTCAATTGACATAACAAATCTGTACAACTTTGGAATACATCGTATAGTATAATGTATTGATATTTCCAAACGTAATGGGTCTTGGTTATTGTTTCTATTGGATTTATGGTTTCACCAAAAATATCAATGGAACTGTTATCTACCCTAAACAAACATTTGATAGTGGAGGTCCTGGATACTCCACTGGTTACAGTAAAGTACACCAAAACAAAAAAGGTAATCAGGACAAAACATCACCTGGAGCCTGGAGGTAAATGTTTGGTCAGGGAATATTTTAATGTTTAAACATTACACAAATGTCCATTATTTCCTTACTACAGGCTCATCATCTGCAACTGTGAGAGAAGGCCCCCCACTTAGTGTATTTGACAAGCTGAGTTGGACACTCAGTATGACAGGGTGTCAGTTTGTCAAATACCCCAAGTGAGGGGTCACTTGTCTGCTGAGCATCTCCCACCAGACTGGCTTCAAAGAAGATCACTTCATAAACCTTCAAGTGACTTTCACTGTTACCCCGTTAGACTTTCTCAGGCAAAACATTTGATTGTGTGAAAATGTACTGTGATAGTGTACATGATCCTGCACGGTCACTAATGTCTCATGTATTCGTGTAAGTTTGTATGATGACACTTGGTACACTGTGTAACAAATGTGTGTGTCCCTGTATTAAATACTGCATAAGTACTGGGTAAACTTGAGGTCCCTAGCATATGTAAAGACGATGTGTTTAGACAAATACATAGAAATGGAATAGAGATAACTTTTCATCAGGTTTATAATACATTTTTTGTAGGCCTAAATTAAGTACAAGTATTAAGTGACTGACCCACTACCAATGTCAAGTAATCACTGGGTGACACACTGGCACGGCGAGCGATGGCACATTGCTCTACAATGCTCAGCACAAATTGGTTATCATGGAAGAAATTAAAGGAGAGTTTCTTCTAATATGAAACAAAACGTTGCTTTCAATTAAGGGAGATATAGAGCAGTTGGAGATATATCACTTATTTATAGGGCGGCAGGTATCCTACGATTAGAGCCTTAGACCTGAGCCAACGAGGTGAAAATTCTGTCGACGTCAAGGCACTTAACCCTAAATGCTCCAGGGCTGCTTTTGATAATGGCAGACCTTGGCTGTGACCACACTCTGAGGGTGTCTCAGGGACAGATGGTATATGCACATTTACAATTCACACATGCTTATTAACGTGTGAAATAGGACAAATATAAGCACGCACCAAATTATTATTTATCTTGCAATCTATGCTTTTACAAGGCCTATTATTATGTTCAATAACCTGCCTTTGGATAATTCTGTAAAATACCACCCTTTATCTGTCAGACCCACATGCCTTCCTGTGCTCACAAAGCCACATACGCTTGAGTAAGAGCGGATATCTGTACTATCTTGTGATTAGATAGCAGTGTTTGACTCACATACTGCATAGCAACGGCAACAGATCGATTGACTGATTTATTGGGCAAAAAGATGCAACCCAGGGGATAACACATTAAAGCAAAATTAACTTGTTTCCAACGTGGTCCCTGATGGAATATACAAAATGCAGATAAAGCACCAAATTTTTTTTGTAAAAATAGTAATCCCTACAGTACGTGGAGCTATCTATCACCCATCATTATCATTTGTCATCAACACTGAATATCATTGTAATCTACCGACATGGTACCAAAACAACCCAGTATCACTACACTGAGTGTACAAAACATTATGAACACAATCAGTGTAGATGAAGGGAAGGAGACAGGTTGAAGAAGGATTTTTAAGCCTTGAGACAATTGAGACTTGGATTGTGTATGCGTGCCATTTATAGGGTGAATGGGCAAGAAAAATATAAGTGCCTTTGAGCAGGGTATGGTAGTAGATGCCAGGCTCACCGGATTGTGTCAAGAAATGTAATGCTGCTGGGTTTTTCACACCTAACAGTTTGCCATGTGTATCAAGAATGGTCCACCACCCAAAGGACATCAAGCCAACTTGTGGAACGCTTTCAACATCTTGAAGTGTCCATTCCCCGACTAATTGAAGCTGTTCTGAGGAATCCTGTGTGAACTAGGGCTTTACTACTCCTGTATGAGAGGAAAAAACATTAAACAAAACCAAATATGGGACTGAGTCACAAAATTCAACAACCACGACTTTACTCATTATAGCTTGTTCAGTCATGATCATAATTTCACTTTAAATGGGAATAGTGTTGCTTGCCACATTGTGACAAAGAAGCAGATGCATTCTGTCACATGTTTGTTTATTATTAATTTGTCAGTTGCTGATTTAGTGATTACTCTACTCAACACTCCTTTTATTCTGGTAAGTTAACTCAGCTAAATAGAAAATGTCACAGATATGGGCTTTACCTGTTTATGACTGTTAGTTGTTTTTTAGTGCATAATTTCTGTGCAGTCCTTAAAGCCACAGTCTGTATTTTTCTGTAATTATAAATAATGAAATATATTTAGATTTTGCAGAGTAGGCTTTGACTTATAAAGACCTTATTAAGATTAGTAACCTACAACTGTCTTACCTTACCAAAATTCTAAGGACCTAGAACCTCAACTTGTTCTTATTTTTGTTGTCACTGGAGAATTTCTTCACACATATATCATCAAGAAGTCCCTGTTACAGCTCTCAATTTGAGTCCCTGTTATAGCTCTCACTCTCTACTGTTACACCGGTGGCAGAGTTGGGATTTGTCCTGTCTCAGGCATCAGGGAAGTGTTCTCCGGTTCAAAGGTAGGTTTTATGCTTGAGGACTCTTCTCCAAAGAGGGGGAATACTGTAACAGGTGCACAGTATTTGAATGTTGTACTGCCTCACAGAGGTCCAGGTTTTTGTGGTAGGCTACAGACTGTTAGGCACTCATCTCTGCACCGTAGGGGATTCAGTTCAGTCCCCCTTACAGCTTTCACTCTCTCCTGTTAAACTCTATCACCACTTGTATCTTTCTCATAGAGGTGATGAATTAGTCTTTGATTAAATGCAAATCAACTGCATAATGATCAGCATGGCATCTGTGCCCTGGGGGTGTGCGGCTACTGTGGCCAGATGATCTAATTGACTTATTATTAAAATATGTCTGCGCACTTGATTATGTTTGACATTTGTTTTTCATCGGATGATCATCCAAATTGGCATAATTGTAAGTGTTGGCTACCACTTGTTTTATATATTTATAAGGAAATGTTTACTTTAGGAAAACTCGGATTGTTTTGTGTTACTGTAACATATGTTCTGTTTTTCAGGCCAGATTTGTGAAAAGCACATGGGTCTTTGGGAAAGACCATACGTCATGTCAGCCGATTCATGCAGTACTGCTCTGTTCATGTGTCAGTGCTGTCCCTAGTGTCATTTGCCCTAGACAGATATCAAGTAACTAACTTGCTGTATATGCTTACTTTCTTCTTTTACAAAAGAGCCACATGATTTTCACATGGAAAATCACTACCATGTCGGTAGATTACAATGATATTGTCACGTCCTGACCAGTAAAAGGGGTTAATTATTATTAAGTAAAAGTAAAAAAAGTAAAAGGGGTTAATTGTCATTGTAGTTTGGTCAGGGCGTGGCAGGGGGTGTTTGTTTTGTGTGTTTCGGGTTTTTTGATTTATGTTCTATATTTTCTATTTCTATGTTTAATTCTAGTTTTCTAATTCTATGTTGTGTTTTTTCAATGACCTCCAATTAGAGGCAGCTGGTTGTCGTTGTCTCTAATTGGAGACCATATTTAAGTGTGTTCGTTTTCACTTGTGTTTGTGGGTGGTTGTTTCCAGTATAGTCTGTGCACCTTAGTGGACTGTTTTTCGTCGTCTGTTTATTTTGATTAAGTGTTTTCTTTAATAAATAAGAAGATGAGCACTTTACCCGCTGCGTTTTGGTCCACTCCATACGACGCCTATGACAGATATTCAGTGTTGATGACAAATGATAATGATGGGTGATAGCTCCATGTACTGTAGGGATTACAATGTGTTTTTGGAACACTTCACGTGATAATATTTTGTGATCACAACCTTTCCCATATTCATTCAAATTTTCACCTGAATATTTTTCATGAGATTTCACAGGTAGGATACACAGTGTTTTTTCAACTTGCATATTTGATACACATTGTGTATGTTTATTTATACAGTAATTATTATTCAACATGTCCTCACTTACCAAAATCAACTATTGTATACTTTAGCAGCGCTTCCCTTCCTCCTGGGATTTGAACTCACAACGGCATTCCGATCTTCCTGCTTCGCCACCATGTCTTTTTCAATGAGCGATTTCACCCGTATTCCTACACTATGGACTTCAAAGTAGATTTCAGCTTTGTTGAAAACACACTCAAAACAAACTATTATATTATACTGATTCAGAAGTACCATTAAACCAAAAGAATAGGCCCAACCAACATTAGGCAACTATACCGAAAAACATTTCTGAAACAACTAAATGAAATCCATGAGAGAATAGTCATAATAACAGATAACAAAAATAACAGTGCAGATGGCAAACTTTTTGCTAAGTGCAGTGATGTATTATAAGTTATAAATGTGTGGAGGAATGCTATAGACTATGTGGCGCAGCAGAAAGAGCAGTATACCATAAATCCAGAGGTTTACGAGTTCAAAACCCAGCTGGGGCTGTTTTAAAATGTTGGTACTAAGTGATCATATTGATTAACAATTACTTTAAAATCCCCATACCATTTCATTCCCTCACAAAAAACACTTTATCAGTCATTATATCATTGAAAATGCGATTTTAATGAGTAGAAAACAGTACAAAAATATATATATATATATATATAAAAAATAAAATCTGTGAAATTTTTTATTTTTTTATTTTATTTCACCTTTATTTAACCAGGTAGGCAAGTTGAGAACAAGTTCTCATTTACAATTGCGACCTGGCCAAGATAAAGCAAAGCAGTTCGACAACATACAAAAACACAGAGTTACACATGGAGTAAAACAACATACAATCAATGATGCAGTAGAAAAAAATAAGACTATATACAATGTGAGCAAATTATGTGAGATTAGGGAGGTAAAGGCAAAAAAGGCCATGGTGGCAAAGTAAATACAGTATAGCAAGTAAAACACTGGAATGGTAGATTTGTAGTTTGAAGAAAGTTCAAAGTTAAAATATAAATAATATGGTGCAAAGGAGCAAAATAAATAAAATAAATAAATACAGAAGGGGAAGAGGTAGTAGTTTGGGCTAAATTATAGATGGGCTATGTACAGGTGCAATGATCTGGGAGCTGCTCTGATAGCTGGTGCTTTAAGCTAGTGAGGGAGATAAGTGTTTCCAGTTTCAGAGATTTTTGTAGTTCGTTCCAGTCATTGGCAGCAGAGAACTGGAAGGAGAGATGACCAAAGGAGGAGTTGGCTTTAGGGGTGACCAGAGAGATATACCTGCTGGAGCGCGTGCTACAGGTGGGTGCTGCTATGGTGACCAGTGAGCGGAGATAAGGGGGGACTTTACCTAGCAGGGTCTTGTAGATGACCTGGAGCCAATGTGTTTGGCGACGATATGAAGCGAAGGCCAGCCAACGAGCGTGTACAGGTCGCAGTGGTGGGTAGTATATGGGGCTTTGGTGACAAAACGGATGGCACTGTGATAGACTGCATCCAGCTTCTTGAGTAGGGTATTGGAGGCTATTTTGTAAATGACATCGCCGAAGTCGAGGATTGGTAGGATGGTCAGTTTTACGAGGGTATGTTTGGCAGCATGAGTGAAGGATGCTTTGTTGCGAAATAGGAAGCCAATTCTAGATTTAACTTTGGATTGGAGATGATTGATGTGAGTCTGGAAGGAGAGTTTACAGTCTAACCAGACACCTAGGTATTTGTAGTTGTCCACAAATTCTAAGTCAGAACCATCCAGAGAAGTGATGCTGGACAGGCGGGCAGGTGCAGGCAGCGATTGAAGAGCATGCATTTAGTTTTACTTGTGTTTAGGAGCAGTTGGAGACCACGGAAGGAGAGTTGAATAGCATTGAAGCTCGTCTGGAGGGTTGTTAACACAGTGTCCAAAGAAGGGCCAGAAGTATACAGAATGGTGTCGTCTGCGTAGAGGTGGATCAGAGATTCACCAGCAGCAAGAGCGACATCATTGATGTATACAGAGAAAAGAGTTGGCCCAAGAATTGAACCCTGTGGTACCCCCATAGAGACTGCCAGAGGTCCGGACAGCAGGCCCTCCGATTTGACACACTGAACTCTGTCAGAGAAGTAGTTGGTGAACCACGCGACGCAATCGTTTGAGAAACCAAGGCTACTGAGTCTGCCGATGAGGATGTGGTGATTAACAGAGTCAAAAGCTTTGGCCAGGTCAATGAAAACGGCAGCACAGTATTGTTTCTTATCGATGGTGGTTACGATGTCGTTTAGGACCTTGAGCGTGGCTGAGGTGCACCCATGACCAGCTCTGAAACCAGATTGCATAGCGGAGAGGGTGCGGTGGGATTCAAAATGGTCGGTAATCTGTTTGTTGGCTTGGCTTTCGAAGACCTTAGAAAGGCAGGGTAGGATGGATATAGGTCTGTAGCAATTTGGGTCAAGAGTGTCACCTCCTTTGAAGAGGGGGATGACAGCAGCTGCTTTCCAATCTATGGGAATCTCAGACGACACGAAAGAGAGGTTGAACAGGCTAGTAATAGGAGTTGCAATAATTTCGGCAGATAATTTTAGAAAGAAAGGGTCCAGATTGTCAAGCCCAGCTGATTTGTAGGGGTCCAGATTTTGCAGCTCTTTCAGAACATCAGCTGAATGGATTTGGGAGAAGGAGAAATGGGGGAGACTTGGGTGAGTAGCTGTGGGGGTTGCAGTGCTGTTGAATGCAGTAGGAGTAGTTAGGTGGAAAGCATGGCCAGCCGTAGAAAAATGCTTATTGAAATTCTCAATTATAGTGGGCTTATCGGTGGTGACAGAGTTTCCTATCCTCAGTGCAGTGGGCAGATTCACCTCTACATCCGCAGAGGAGCAGAGAAGAATGAGTATGAGGGTACGGCTAAAAGCTATAAGAATTGGTCGTCTGTGACGTCCAGAATAGAGAGAAAAAGGAGCAGGTTTCTGGGGGCGATAAAATAGCTTCAAGGTATAATGTACAGACAAAGGTATGGTGGGATGTGAATACAGAGGAGGTAAACCTAGGCATTTAGTGATGATGAGAGAGATATTGTCTCTAGAAACATCATTGAAACCAGAAGATGTCATAGCATGTGTGGGTGGAGGAACTGAGAGGTTGGATAAGGTATAATGAGCAGGGCTAGAGGCTCTACAGTGAAATAAGCCAATAAAAACTAACCAGAACAGCAATGGACATTGCATATTGACATTAAGGAGAGGCATGCTTAGCCGAGTGATCAAAGGGTCCAGTGAGATTCAGACAGTTAGCCGGGCCATAGGTAGCAAGCTGGTGGAAGATGGAGGGAGGTCTGTTTTTAGCCACCTCGTGCGTTTCCGTCTGTGGGTTAGTGGGGTTCCGTGTGGAAGGGGGGACCTGTCCAAGTTGGCAAAATAGTTAGGTATAGTGGCCCAAGAAAAGTGTCCGATAGACCTATTCAGATCGCAGCCGATAAGACAGCTAATGATTAGCCGGCCGCAGATGGGCGATCAGGTTACGTCGCGATGGAGGGGCCAATTGGATAACTCCCTCGGGCAGATAACGTCGGTGGTCCAGTCGTGAAGGCCCGATGGGGCTCCACATCGGCAGTAAAACGGGTCAGGATAGGTGATTGTAGCCCAGGAGACACTTCAGCTGGCTAGCTCAGGAAAAGCCCACGAGTGGCTGACGGAACTCTTCAGCTGGCTAGCTCCGGAATAATGTGTGTTAATTCCGGGACCGACGTTGCCAATAGTCACTCAGGTAGCAGCTAGTTAGCTGCAAGATCCAGGTGTAAATGTCCAGAGCCTGTGGTAGAAATCGGGGAAAGGAGAGAGAATAGGTCCGGTATGCTCTTGTCTGAGTCGCGCTGTACAAAAACTGGCGATAGCTTTTCGAGCTAATGGATAGCTGAGGACAACTAACCGTGGCTAGCTGAACTCCAACGTTAGCCAGCGAAAATGGCTAACCTCTGGCTAGCTTCTGTTGTGGATTTCAGATGAGGTAAATAATACTTTATTTTTTAAATTGGTGAGGCGGGTTGCAGGAGAGTGCTTTGAGGTTGAGTTTTTAGAAGAAAAAATGTAAAAAGATATGTGAAGAAAAATATGTAAATATATATATACACGGGACACGACAAGAGGAGGGTAAAGGACGTCTGAACTGCTACGCCATCTTGGAATCAGATCAAATGAAAAATATGCATTCACTACTGTAAGTCGCTCTGGATAAGAGCGTCTGCTAAATGACTAAAATGTAAATGTAAACTCAGCAAAAAAAGAAACATCCTCTCACTGTCAACTGTGTTTATTTTCAGCAAACTTAACATGTGTAAATATTTGTATGAACATAACAAGATCCAACAACTGAGACCCAAACTGAACAAGTTCTACAGACATGTGACTAACAGAAATTGAATAATGTGTCCCTGAACAAAGGGGGGGGGGGGTCAAAATAAAAAATAACAGTCAGTATCTGGTGTGGCCACCAGCTGCGTTAAGTACTGCAGTGCATCTCCTCCTCATGGACTGCACCAGATTTGCCAGTTCTTGCTGTGAGACGTTACCCCACTCTTCCACCAAGGCACGTGCAAGTTCCCGGACATTTCTGGGGGGAATGGCCCTAGCCCTCACCCTCTGATCCAACAGGTCCCAGACGTGCTCAAAGGTAATTGAGTTCCCGGGTCTTCGCTGGCCATGGCAGAACACTGACATTCCTGTCTTGCAGGAAATCACGCACAGAACGAGCAGTATGGCTGGTGCCATTGTCATGCTGGAGGGTCATGTCAGGATGAGCCTGCAGGAAGGGTACCACATGAGTCTCCAGACCTTAATCCCATAGAAAATCTGTGAAGGGAGCTGAAGGTTCAAGTTGCCAAACGTCAGCCTCGAAACATTAATGACTTGGAGAAGATCTGCAAAGAGGAGTGGGACAAAAATCCCTCCTGAGATGTGTGCAAACCTGGTGGCCAACTACAAGAAACGTCTGACCTCTGTGATTGCCAACAAGGGTTTTGCCACCAAGTACTAAGTCATGTTTTGTAGAGGGGTCAAATACTTATTTCCCTCATTAAAATGCAAATCAATTTATAACATTTCTGACGTGTTTTTCTGGATATTTTTGTTGTTATTCTGTCTCTCACTGTTCAAATAAACCTACCATTGAATTATAGACTGATCCTTTCTTTGTCAGTGGGCAAACGTACAAAATCAGCAGGGGATCAAATACTTTCCCCCCCCACTGTATAATAGGCGGTGTCAGAGGAAAGCCCAGAAAATTGTCGGAGACTCTAGTCACCCAAGTTATAGACTGTTTTCTCTGCTACCGCATTGCAAGTCTAGGACCAAAAGGCTCCTCAACAGCTTCTACACCCAAGCCATTAGACTGTTGAACAATTCATAAATTTCGCCACCGGACAATTTACATTTTACCCCCACCCAAATTTACCCCCACCCCCGTACACTGCTGCTACTCGCTGTTTGTTTGTTACCTATGCATAGTCACTTCGCCCCCACCTACATGTACAGATTACCTCAACTAGCCTGTACCCCTGCACACTGACTCGGTACCGGTGCCCCCTGTATATAGCCTCGTTATTGTTATTCTTATTGTGTTACTTTTTATTATTACTTTTTATTTTAGCCTACTTGGTAAATATTTTCTTCTTCTTGAACTGCACTGTTGGTTAAGGGCTTGTAAGTAAGCATTTCACGTTAAAGTCGACACTTGTTGTATTCGGCGCATGTGACAAATATAGTTTGATTTGATTCATCATTTTTGAGAAGTTTGATTAAGTGATTATTAACTGCATTGTTAAAAAATGACAATCATATCAAAAGTGCAATGAATATCGCATTTTGAAAAGCAGCTACTTAGCTTGAATATGTATCCAAATTGAAAGTGTGATTTGGTGCAGTGAACAAGTGACTTTGTGAATTTGTTTGTTCACGCTTAGAAAAAAGGGTTCTTCGGCTGTCCCCACAGGAACCCAAAAAGGTTCTACCTGGAACTAAAAGGGTTCTACATGGAACCAGAAAGGGTTCTTCAAAGGGACATCCGAATAACCCTTTTACCTCCGAATAACCCTAGATAGCTCCTTTTTTTCTTAAGAGTGTTGTACTCAATTGAAAACGTGCTTAGAGTTTTGAAAGATGAGCCATATTGATGACTTTTGTGCTTAGATTTGTGAAAATGTACCACATACTTAGCACCAAATGGCACCAAATTGATTGAGAAAAAAACTGTAATATCTTTTCACCTCACATGTCAATTGTAGATTATTGATAAATGCTTGCTGTGCATTTACGATTTTCTATGGTCTGTGGTTCATTCTTTTTAACATCACAAACCACATCATGTCTTGATGTACACAATTACTACATTGTAGGCGTACATTGTTTTTCTGATTGGTGATGAAAGGTCTAGGCCTACATGTACAAACCTACCTGACCAGCCTATGTTGGCTACAATACAGTAATAGCGTACATTTTATGAAGTGGTTTGTAATGATGGTAAAAGGAATGAATCCTGCCAAAAAATGCTTATTTCCCATGTTATTTCATCAAGAAAAATATTTTCTTTGATGTGGATAGTAATTACTATTTGGATTGTTATCAAGTGAATACAAAGAATCTGATTTTATGGATTTTTGGGGGGGCAGAATGTGAATGTATTTACAGTTTTGAGGGTATCATATAGTTTTGCTGAAAGTATTTGCTGTTTTGAAAAGGAATCTACATTTTGAAAATGGATTTACTGTTTGCATTACACTGTTTAAAACATATACATTGTTCCAATAAATGTTTTCAAGCAGCTGAGAAAAACTCATCTTACTCATGCCACCTGGTGCATAATATTGTGAACTACCTCACATTTGAATTTATCATATTTTCACCATGGTAGGGACATTAAGTCCTACTCCAGTCTCCTTTCACCTCATTTATTTACTTAACAAAAGGCACATGTCAATAGATGGTGTAAGTATGACATGGCACAAGTGTGCGGGGTGGACCTTTGCTCTTTTGTCCTCTTTTGTTCCCACAAGTAAGGGTGAAGGCCCATTTATTTTTATTTAACTAGGCAAGCCAGTTAAGAACAAATTCTTATTTACAATGACAGCCTACCCCAGCCAAACCCTAACAATAATGGGCCAATTGTGTACCGCCCTATGGGACTCCCAATCACAGCCAGTTGTGATACAGCCTGGAATCGAATCAGGTTCTGCAGTAACACCTCTAGCACTGAGATGCAGTGCCTTAGACCACTGCGCCACTGAGGATGACATTTGACCAACTCTAATGGCACTATCCTTGAAATGTACAGTTGTCTAAAAAACACAATTTTGCTTCCAATTAATATATTTTTTTACCCTTAAATGTGTGTACATTACTGTATTTAAACTTGAGATAATGGTTTTCAACAGCAAAAGGTTTCAACTCCAAAAATATCACACTTCTGACAAACATTGTTGTCAGAAGTGTGATGGCACCCATGAGGCCATTGGAGTGGCATGTACACGTGAAAGACTTGGTATAGAAAAGCTTGGGGCACATTCTCCCAAAAGAAGAGTAGTGACCTTAACGTAACCTCATCAAGAGGTTCGAACCTCTTGGTGTAATGGTTAAGGTGTTGTCTTGGGTTAGCCCAAAATTTGCTACAATATTATGAGTTAAAGAGACAGAATAGTTTGAATATTTTTCATTGGAGCACCAACTAGAAATGTCATGTCACAAATTAAGACAGCCTTATTTTGTATCATATAGCATGTTTCTCAATCTGAAATTAGATGATTTTACTTGGAAGTCAGCTTTGTAGTAGTTTACAATTTGTACTGTAACAAAGAACACAAGATACTGTATATAAGCCATTGATATTAGCATGGTAAACAAATAATTATTTTGGTTGCAAATACAAATTGGTTGTCTCATTGACGTGTCTGAAAACATGATATTTAATGTAATTCAAATAGAGAACATCAGAGGGCTGCATAAGCTTGTTTATGAGCATAATATAGCTTTATTTGACCAGACAGGAAATGCATAGTAACTATGTCATAAACATCATTTCAATTTAAAATAAATCAATATCCTGTCTCCTTCAGATGTACAATTATTGTACTTTTTCTTATTTTTGACTGTGGATTGTGATGTCTTCCGATCTATTTCTTGTAACTTGTATGTTATACTTGTTTTGAAAGTAAATGAACATTGCTGGGAAAAAACAATGTTTCATTTCATAACAAAAATATTTGATATTGTTAAACAATGTAGATACCTTGCTAGAATTAAGTTTAGTAGAAATGTCAGTAGTGTGGCATTAGTCCTGCTTTTCAATTTTGCCTTGCAGAAATACAGTAACTGGCCCTGTTTTTTGTTGAAATGTGTCTATGACCATATTCTTTATTATGTACAGTAAATGCGATTACTTACTGAAATCATCTGCTCCTGACAAACTACATCATAACAAAATAACCATGAATCTGAATGTCATTTTTATTTTGTTTATAAAAGTCCAAGACATGTATAAAAAGTAACACTAATATAACTTGATTAATTCAGTAGACAAATTAACACTGTTAGTACAGTACTTATGCATTTAAAATGTATCTTCTGACAACTTTTCAAATATGAATGCATAATTCTTCAGCATAGCATTTGCTGCATGACAAAATAATTGAAACGTACAGTGGCTTATATCACATTAATATTCACATACACTACATATGAAACCAGGTAAAAAATAAAATATAATCCATTCAGAATTAAAAACAAATATTTACACATCCCCACCCGAGAGTTTGAGCAATTTCGTTGTTCCAGGTGGGTTCTAGTTCAGTAGTACGCATACTGATTATGTCAGTCCTCTGGGCTGTGTTGGCAGAAGTGTTAGCATTAACAGTAAAATGTGCATCCTGTGACCTGGCGCTGAGTCTGGCTCTGCGTGGCATATTCACACAGCAGGAGCAGAGTGTCGAGCCGCTGCAGCAGGTAGAACGTGTGGAGCAGGTCTGGTACTGTTAGCAGAGTGCAGGAGGAAAGGTACCGAAAGACGTGATCAAACCCGCACAGGCCTTTGAGCAACTCATGAGGTACGCCCATCTTCAGCGCCACCTGCTGGTAGTTCTGTACTCCTGGGAATGTTGGGTCCAGCTTCAAAGCCAGAGAATCCACCAAGGCCTGTGGCAGCCTGCCTAGATGGACACCTGGACAGAAGATACACAGGCCAATGGGGAAATTATGGCATTAAAAAAGCAGAGCTATGACACAGTACAGATCCCACTGCCCACCTACAACTGTTTAACCTCCCACCAGAGGTGAACTATTCTGTTTCTACATTCAACATTTGAGAATGTCTCGTGGACAGTGACAGTGTGCAAATGTATTCTACTATTCTAACTTGCAACAGTAGTTGAGACTCCGACTGAGTTCCAAAATAATTCATACAAATGTATCTGAGAGCCTTCAAAAGGGGTCAGTTGCCCATCCCTGCTGTAAAGGGAAAAATGTTCTCTTCTTGAAAACTTTGCCATTGGTGCCAAGTATGCAGCTAAGTCTCTTGGTACAGTGATTGTCTATTTTTCCATGTGGCTTGTGAAACAGTAAGACAATGTATATTGGACTATACCTCTTG
The DNA here is from genome assembly GCF_901001165.1 of Salmo trutta. Classification (NCBI taxonomy): domain Eukaryota; kingdom Metazoa; phylum Chordata; class Actinopteri; order Salmoniformes; family Salmonidae; genus Salmo; species Salmo trutta. The sequence continues at coordinate 37,824,975 of NC_042975.1, forward strand.
GCCAAGACAAAGAAAAGTTTTAAAACTAGCAAGACTTAATGAAAAACAACTTTTAAAAACCAGTCCTGTTAGAAATGGCTACATTAAAATCCGGAATCATCCAGAACAAAATTGTGGTTCTGTGAATATGTATCTCTACTGAATCCCTAGCCACAACAACAACAACAGAACTTCACCTAATACAAATATGTGTATTCTGGTCTTTTGACAATCCCCAATGTTTCATTTTGTTTCTGTTGGATGTGCTCCAGCATTAAAATAGGCTTCAGATAGTCAACTGAAGAATATCCCACCTTGCATGATTCGGATACACTTCTTCAGCAGGCTCAGTGTTTCTTCCATCTACAAATAGAAATATTATGAGTACATTGTTGCTTTGTTCAGGGAAACATCCTCTAGTAAATGAGTGAAGCTGTAAACTTAATTTGGCACATCTAGCTAATTATGTGTGAAATGACAAGTGTGAAAAATATCTTTAAAAGGCATCCATTATCTTGCCTATACTAAGAGGATATCACAAGTCATATTTTATGAGATTAGTGTGCGTGTGCCACACCTTAAAGAGTAAAATTAAAGGTGACATTTACTTTTAACATTTGCTGTATGAGCATAAAAGACAGCTAAGTCTAGTGACTGGTTACTCCAACTCTCTACTGCTGAGTATAAGGTCCTTGGTGACACAGCCCTGTCTTTCCTAAGGGTAATTACCGCATTACTGCTGTAGCAGGGTTGATGGCTGCTCCAACAGCTGTCAGTTTGCTCCTCTCGGCAGGCAGATGGACTCCTCAGTTGTCTTCCTCCTGACCCGTCTCCGGAGGGGCCATCCTTAATCTCGGATATCGCAGTAATCCCCAGGCTCACAGAGCTACAGTCTGGGTCTGTGGCACTGTGGAGGGCTGCAGTGCTGTGGAAGTCTAGCTCAGTGCACTCCACTGGTACATGCCGATGGGGAGGGCTATCCTGCAGCTCAGAAGCATTGTAGCCTTCACTGCTCTGCAGGGGCAGGAAAAAGGACCCTGCCTCAGACTCCCCACTGTCTACTGGACCCACAGGGGTCTCCATTGTGAGTGAGACATCACTGCTGATTGAGGATGGCTCAGAGGATATCTGAGAGACAAACCCAGAGGAGCAGTTACTGCAGGTGGAGTTACGCACCAGTGGCTGGGTCTCCAGCAGGTTGATTTGGTCCTGAGTTTTAAGGTCAGGGTTTAGTAGAATGAACCCCAGAGGGACAGTCATGTCCACATTGGACTGCAGTCTGGCCAACGTGTCTGCAGTGGTGGTAGAGTTATCACACGCACCTGTAAGAAGACACGTCATCAGATGGTTACATTAGTACCCCAACAAACCCCAAATGAACCGTGCATTCGCAAATTTACTATAATATGAGTCAATTAGGGAATGTTTAACCCGCTGCGCTAGTGGAAATTAGCCTATATGGATGAAATAATATGCCATTTAACAGACGGTTTTAGCCAAAGTGACTGACAGTCATGCGTGCATACATTTTACATATGGGTGGTCCACAGAATCAGTGGTGTAAAGTACTTAAGTAAAAAATACTTTCACTTCTTTGGGATAGGGGGCAGTATTTTCACGGCCGGATAAAAAACGTACCCGATTTAATCTGGTTACTACTCCTGCCCAGAAACTAGAATATGCATATAATTAGTAGATTTGGATAGAAAACACTCTAAAGTTTCTAAAACTGTTTGAATGGTGTCTGTGAGTATAACAGAACTCATATGGCAGGCCAACACCTGAGAAGATTCCATACAGGAAGAGCCCTGTCTGACAATTTGTTGTCCTTCTGTTGCATCTCTATCGACATTACAGCATCTGTGTTGTAACGTGACACTTTCTAAGGCTTCCATTGGCTCTCTAAAGCCGCCAGAAAGTGGAATGGGGTGTCTGCTGTCTCTGGGCAAAGTACAGCAGCAGAGTTTGTAAGTGGTCAGCCTGGGGACAGTGAGACTGAGATGCGCGTTGACGAGACTTCTCAATTTTTTTTCTTTCAGCCTTTGAATGAATACAACGTTGCCCGGTAGGAATATTATCGCTTTTTTACGAGAAAAATAGCATAAAAATTGATTTTAAACAGCGTTTGACATGCTTCTAAGTACGGTAATGGAATATTTTGAATTCTTTTGTCACGAAATGCGCTCGCGCGTTACCCTTCGGATAGTGACCTGAACGCATGAACAAAACGGAGGTATTTGGATATAACTATGGATTATTTGGAACCAAAACAACATTTGTTGTTGAAGTAGAAGTCCTGGGAGTGCATTCTGACGAAGAACAGCAAAGGTAATCCAATTTTTCTAATAGTAATTCTGAGTTTAGTGAGTCCCAAACTTGGTGGGTGTCAAATTAGCTAGCCTGTGATGGCCGAGCTATGTACTCAGAATATTGCAAAATGTGCTTTCGCCGAAAAGCTATTTTAAAATCTGACATAGCGTTTGCATGAAGGAGTTCTGTATCTATAATTCTTAAAATAATTGTTATGTATTTTGTCAACGTTTATCATGAGTAATTTAGTAAATTCACCGGAAGTTTTCGGTGGCTATGCTAGTTCTGAACATCACATGCTAATGTAAAAAGCTGTTTTTTTATATAAATATGAACTTGATTGAACAAAACATGCATGTATTGTATAACATAATGTCCTAGGAGTGTCATTCTGATGAAGATCATCAAAGGTTAGTGCTGCATTTAGCTGTGGTTTGGGTTTATGTGACATATATGCTTGCTTGGAAAATGGCTCTGTGATTATTTGTGTCTATGTACTCTCCTAACATAATCTAATGTTTTGCTTTCGCTGTAAAGCCTTTTTGATATCGGACAATGTGGTTAGATTAACGAGAGTCTTATCTTTAAAATGGTGTAAAATAGTTGATTGTTTGAGAAAATTGAATTGTGGTATTTTAGTTGGTTTTGTATTTCGCGATGTGCGATGGCATTGGCTGTTGGCTAGGTGTTCCGCAGGCGGAACGGGGTTCCGCTGGCGGAACGTCTGTCCTCAACAGGTTGAAGTACTACTTAAGTAGGTTGTTTTTTTTAGGTATTTGTGCTTTACTTTACTAATTGGGTACTTTTTCCACCACTGCCCGGAATCAAACCCACTACCTTGGCATTACAAGCGCCATGCTCTACCAACTGAGCTACAAGGGACCCATAGAGCCAAATTGAAATTATTTTAACAGAAGAACCCACACAGCGCTGTGAAGTGGAGAACCTGAGGTCTGACGTCATGTATAGCATGTTACTGTACAGCCACTGCATTCCAATTTAGGCGCTTATCAATGACAAAATCTGCCATATTCAACACATATACGGGATGACAAGGGCTGTGAGTGGAAAGGGTTAAAGCCCTTATTCATCATGTGTTTTGTCTGTTGTAGCAATATATACACTATATACACAAAACATTAAGAACATCTGCTCTTTCCATGACGTACAGTAGACTGACCAGGTGAAAGCTATGATCCATTATTGGTGTCATTACATTTACATTTACATTTAAGTCATTTAGCAGACGCTCTTATCCAGAGCGTACTTACGTGTCACTTGTTAAATCTACTTTAATCAATGTAGCTGAAGGGGAGGAGACAAGTTGAAGAAGGATTTTTAAGCCTTGAGACAATTGAGACATGGATTGTTTATGTGTGCCATTCGTAGGGTGAATGGGCAAGACAAAATATTGAAGTGCCATTGAACGGGGTATGGCAGTAGGTGCCAGGAGCACCGGTTTGAGTCAAGAACTGCAACGCTGCTGGGTTTTTCCTGTTCAACAGTTTCCCGTGTGTATCAAGAATGGTCCACTACCCAAAGGACATTCAGCCAACTTGACACAACTGAAGGTATTCCTAATGTTTGGTATACTCAGTGTAAATAATGTGCTGTTCAATACATCATGGTGGGTGCTGTTCTACTCTTATAGTTACCCGAGTCCTGGCTTTGCTGCTCCAGATTCAGCGTGACCACGTTCACTGGGGATGCTGCACACTCCATGTCACTCTGACTTGTGCTTTGAGGAGCCAGGCATCCTTTCAGAGAGAGAATATCATTCATGAGCTAGACGAGGCACAGTTTGAGGATTACCTGTACCCTGCATGTTACTATAAAAGCGATTCTAACAAACACATTGACAGAACCCACATTATTGCAGCTTGATCAGTAGTTGTGTGAAAATCTCATGCAACAAACACTTCATTAAAGGAGATATGTATGCAGATCATGAGATACCTTTAAATATTTTCTTTAGTAAGGTATGTCTGAAGTATATAAACAAGGCAGCTGAGAGGAAGATTGTCATGGTAACCAAGGCGAAAGAAATGGTAGTGATGACAGCAGCATTCTGGGCTGGGCCTTCTGGGCTCCAGACTTTTCCCACATCAACTCTTCTGCTTCCTGCAAAATAGAAGGATTGAGGTCGGTGCTGCGCAAGGTTGAGCGCATGCTTACACACAGCATTTATTTTATGTTTTACATTTCTGACTTTGATCCATTGGCAAATAATGACAGTAACACTATTCTATTAATAGAATATTACAACAGTGTTCTAATTATTGAATATCTCGTAACCCAAACAATGCATTCTCTACGGCAACAAATCTCAAAATAAAAACATGGGTAATTATGTTTCCAGTACATGGAGGAAATTTTGAAATATAACAGTAGGCCACACAACTGACTCATACAATAATGAGCGGTTCTGAAGTGGTTTTTCTTTCTCAGAGTCTTGGGCCAAGCTTTTCTGAGACTTACGGCTGCACTGCTGCTCAGTAGTGGAGGAGGGACCACACGGCATGCATTCCAATTCCTGCAAGCCATCCATCCGTGTCTTACTGTAGAATCTGCAATTAGATCAAATTAAAGCAGAAAGAAAAGTTGGAAATAGTTGTATTTCAAGTAAACAAGCTTATAAAACTCAAAGTCCACATGTTCTGGATGGAAAGCTTTTATGACTTAAAAGCACAGCTACGTCTTAAGTAAAGATCTGTAGATACTATACGTAAGAATGCAATTAGATCATGTACAGGTACAAACCCTGGCAAGCACTCCCCACAGATAGCATTGCTCTTAGAGGTGCACAGTGACTTCTGGTGCCTGTTTATGCGTTTACACGACTGGCAGAATTTGCAGTTGTGGTAACCCCGGCCCTCTTTATAAGTCTTGACACTACAGGGGATGCAAGAAGCCGACCATCCACTTCCATAACCACAGTCCTGGCGGGAAATAATAATCAAAATATACAGTACACATTAGACCTGTTTACAGCTAAGGATTTCACTGAAGTAAATTTGTTAAGGAGACAGTTGCAAAACAGAAATATAAATTAATATGATGATTAGAGGTCTAGATTACAAAGTACATGACAGTTTCCCCTTTCAATGACCACATGGGGTTATTTTAGGTCATGGGTAAACCTCCATTGGTAAGATCTTCCCAGCTAGCAAATTTGGTTCCTTGGAAGTTGTGGGAACGTATGATTTCAGTTTCACATTGGTTGAGGTAAAATTAAATGTTTTTAAACGCCCCGAGACCAGAAGTGAACATTTAGCCTGTTCTGGGAATGTTTATTTTGAAGTTTTGAGAGTGTTTTACTCTGGTTCTTGAACGTTTTATTAACGCTCTGAGAACAGAAATTCTAGGTTATTTTGAGTTTTTTTTTTTTATTCCTTAACTTTCACTGAATGTTTCAATAAACTTTTAATAACACTGCTATCTTATTTTGGGTACACTTTAACTGTAAGCACAGATAGGACACATGCAAATTAATTTCTTTAGGCATTAATCATGCAAACACATTTCTTTTTTATTATGACAAGGCATCAGTGAGATTCAAACCTATAATCTTCTCTTCTCTATCCATGGAATTAGTCTTAGGCAACACCAGGATGGAGATAGCAAGCCATGTTTTTTTACCCTTACAAAGCTGTTCATTTTAGTCTATTCAAACAGACCCCATTTCTGAGGAAACAAGCACTCATTAAGATCAGGTGTGGCCAATTTGTGGGCGCGGCCAACACACCTTTACAATCTTAAAATAGAGGATAGAGAGTTTTGTTGATGCTGAGAACGGAATGTAAATGTTTTTAAATAACATTCTTAGAATGTTCTCTGAACAGTCTGTAATACCTATATGTTTCAAGCAGACCACCATAGTCCCTGTGCCCAAGAACACCAAGGTAACCTGTCTGAATTACTATTGCCCTGTTGCACTCACATCTGTAGCCATGAAATACTTTGAAAGACTGGTCATGGCTCACATTAACACTATCATCCCAGACACACTAGACCCACTCCAATTCGCATACCACCCCAACAGATTCACAAATGACGTAACCTCTATTACACTCCACACTACCCTTTCCCACCTGGACAAAAGGAACACCTACGTGAGAATGCTGTTCATTGACTACAGCTCAGCGTTCAACACCATAGCGCCCTCAAAGCTCATCAATAAACTAAGGACCCTGGGACTAAACACCTCCCTCTGCAACTAGATCCTGGTTTTCCAGACGGGCCACCCCCAGGTGGGAGGGTAGGCAACAATACATCCGCCACGCTGACCCTCAACACAGGGGCCCCTCAGTGGTGTGTGCTTAGTCCCCTCCTGTACTCTCTGTTCACCCACAACTGCGTGACCGCGCATAACTCCAACACCATCATTAAGTTTGCCGACGACACAACGGTGGTAGGCCTTATCACCTACGATGATCAGACAGCCTATAGGAAGGAGGTCAGACAAAAACTTCTCCCTCAATGTCACCAAGACAAAGGAGCTGATCGTGGACTACAGGAAACGGAGGGCTGTGCACGCCCCCATTCACATCAACAGGGCTGAAGTGTAGCAGGTTGAGAGCTTCAAGTTCCTCGGTGTCTACATCACTAAGGATCTATCATGGTCCAAACACAACAACATAGTTGTGAAGAGGGCACGACAACGCCTCTTTCCCCTCAGGAGGCTGAAAAGATGACTCCTTGTATATAGCCTCATTATTGTTGTTTTATTGTGTTACTGTTTTTTGTATAATTATTTTTGCTAATCTTTTCTTTCTTTTAAACTCTGCATTGTTGAGAAAGGGCTCATAAGTAAGCATTTCACGGTAAAGTCTACACCTGTTGTATTTGGTGCATGTGACAAATAAAATACGATTTAAACATTGCTAAACTTTTTCTTGTGGTTTTTATAGAAAGTTTTCTTAACGTTCTTGGAACAATTTGAGAACATGACTTTAAATGGAACCGTGAGGAAATCTGTAAGAAATGTTACGCTAAAGTACTGCAATTCCCACAGAAGAACATTGTTCCGTAACTTTCTCTGAACTATGAGAACATTCCCAATGTCAAACCTGTTGGAGAACGTTTCTAGAACATTAGCAAAATTTAAATTAAATGTAACCATGTTTGAACTTTTAGGAAACGTTCTGTTAAAGTAATGAAATACCAAGTAAATCTAGTTTTGTTGTCAAATTTCTTAATGTGCTGAGAATGTTCCAAAGCCAAGCAACTATCCTACACCATTTCCAGAAAGTTGTGGGAAGGTTGTATGCAAAAGAAAAATACATAGGAGAACCACTCTCTCACCAAGCTCTAAGAAACATATGGTTCTCAGAACGTTATCTTGTAGCTGGGTTAGCAGGCCTGCCAAGTGGACTTGTAAACTTGGAACAAAGTTCTCTTTCCAGTGGGATTCTTTTAGAGTGAGAGATTGCCACAGACAAACCAAACTCTTTGTGGTTTCATAGTAATGTTAATTACAAATCCCAGTTCTGCAGTAATTTCTGTTGTTGCTCAGATGAGCTGATAGGCTACTGGACATCGCTGCAGTGGAAAGGAGATGAATCAGTGTCTGTGTAGCCAGCCCCAGGCCTATCTATATTTTGACCTTCGTAAAAATCCAGTAATTTCTCTTTCAATATTCCTGTATAGTTTTATAATACCCACCTCTGACAGCTCTTGTCCTGGTCCACATTGCAGACAAGGGTGGCAGTCCCCATTCAAGTAGTACTGGGTTTCAGAACAATCCATGACAGCAATGTAACTAAAATAAAAATATGTATAATAGCTCAGTAGTTAGCCCATTTTGAAATCTTTATAATGAACAGTGATTAAAATGGAAACAAAATGAATATAATGCTGTTTCTCAGCCACTGCATTGAATATTGAATCAAATATATTGCTTGTGCACATGTTGAACCAATATCCTATCACTTGATGTCACTAAAGAACACAAAAAATGTAGACACAACACAACAAGAGGATATACTGTTACAGGCAAAGGATTTCTAAATCTTAAATCAGATAGAGATGATGGATGGAGCCTGTGTTGTTGAGGGGTAAAAACCTAAATAATAACATTGAGAAAAAATACATGCTGAGCTTTTAGCATAACTTGTCCTCTACTTTAACTTACAACACTGCTACTAATATTGACGAAGAATTACTAAAATGTTTTATGAAATACCACAAAGCAAAAACACCAAGGTTGGACAACTCAGACATTAGCAACTGGAAAGATGATTCATGACCAGCAGTGCGCACCGCATTACGAGCCAATAAGAATTTCCCACCCTGAGTATCACATCAAATGATTCAAAGTTTAAAAAAATATTACCTCAATCCATAAGTTTGGCGAAGATACTTAAGGGCACCTTTTTCTATCGTTTTCACGGGTCTATACTTGTGCACGCTATCGATAGTCTTTGCAGTGCCACTTCATCCGATCTGGACATGCCCTGACATGCCTCACGGGCTGCGCGTCTGGTTGCCAAAACCAGGATCAGTGCGCACTAATTAGGTAACTTCTGAAATTGTGCTTGCAATTATCGGATATGGAATATGGCCCAGTACTATTGTTTTAGTGGTCCTGGATATTGGCTAATTACAGAGAATAAACACATGGTAGTAGACTGATTGTCTGTCTGCCTACAGTAGCCTATCTTTCTGTGTAGCCTCCATGTCTATGCCTGCCTGTTATGTATGTCTGTGTAATAGCAATGTAATAAACTGCAATGTAGTAGGCCTATACTAATATGTGTAATAGATATGATTTGTGTAGGCTAGTAGTTTAAGAGCTGGCTCTGTGTAATCACTTATTTTACGCATTCTACTTTATTTTACTGTGTATTTAAATAATCAAAAATAATTCTATTAAATTGTTTTTGTGACAACAATTAATACATTTGCATTTTTATCTCTATTAGAGAATTATGGCAAATTTTTATTTTATTTTGATCTTGTTGTCACAGAATTAAAACTAAACCTACCATTTTTAAAAGAGGTTAAGATGTACTTTTCAGTAGGATCAAAACTGTTGTGACATAATACCCTTTCCTCATACATTTACAACAAAACACACCAGCATGTAGGCCAATTTGGGACAAAGTGTTTTACCTTTATCCAGAGTAGCCTAAACCTCTGTCAATGTTTGATACTTCTCTCAGTAGTGTACTTTCAATATGTGCCATCTCCATTGTTTACTACTACATTCTTCCATGCTGTGCCAGGCTGACCTGATTACTGCTTGTAACATATTATCTTTTTCCAAGCAAAGCACTGTTCAGTCTACATACTTATCATCACAAAGGACAGGGAGTAATCAAACATTAGAGTTTGGGTTGATTCATATTACATCAGCTTTCACACAGTTTTCATAAATCCCTCAAACTAACCTTTGGGGTACAGAGAATACATCAATATCCTATTGTAAGAGGAAATCAAAATGCTCAATCCTCTCATTTTACCTGTAGACTAAATCCTTTATTTTAAAGGTGCCAGACAATGTTGAAGTGACTCATATCACATACTGTAGCCCAGTTGATGTTTATCAGTTGTGGAGGGCGATGTGGAGAGGAGCAGAGCAGGTCAGAGTGGTGATGGAGGTGAACTGTGTTGGTGTAATGAGTAATCTTTACTTTAGACCTGAAGACTCCCGTCATCTCCTTAGAGCAGCAACTAGGCAGAGCAGTCGGCTAACACAACATTATGTAAGTCAAGTAGATAACCTTCTTCAAATATCGGGTCAGTTACACCACAGCTGCTATAGGGTTTGGGTTCAATAGACATGACAAAATGTTTGTCTGAAAAGCCAACAAATTCCATTGTTTGACATGGATGACATAGACATGTCTGATTGTTGAATATGCCTTGCATAATCTTTCGTTTTTAGACGTATCTTTTCAAGGAAGTTATGGGAAGCAAAGTTTTGTTTGTTGCCGATATGTATGTTTTAGCTGTTGAACAGGTGTTGTTATGTTTTGTGAGAACTAGAGAATTCCATTGGACGAGGAAACAGAGGTCAATGCACAAGACAGTCCACCCCAGACTTAGACGTCGTCATTACAGTTGGAGCAGCCTTCTCTATTCAAGTAGACAGCAAGATAGTGAATTCACTCACATTCATAATCTCAACAATTTGCAGTGAATGTTGTGACGTTGATATTACACTTTCGTGCTCATTGCAACATCATTTTCCTTCCATAACATTTTGTCTTTTAATAAGAATGCAAAACACAAATTATGATACATTTTCCTCATATGCTGATTGAAATTTTGTGTGTGAATGTATGCAACTAGTTTGATTATGTAAGTGATGTTACTTTCTACCACTGTATCCTACTATGGAAAGCAGCTCTTGCCACTGTTTCAGAGTGTCTGCAATGTCTCCCTTTAACCCAGCCGGGAGACTGGCTCATTCACTGTGCTTCTCTTATTCTGAAGAAGCATTCAGACCAGCTAATAAATGGAGTGGCAGACTTTGTATAGTGTGGAATGTTATTTTGTAGCCAATTAGTTTATTTTGGTTTTCAAATATTGCTGTTGTTAATAATAAGCATTTTTCTTCCCAACTTCAACAATGTTTTAAATAATTTGACTCAAGAGTTTAGTGGGGAAAACATTTTCTAAACACACAATTTTCTTTTGGTGTCAGGAAATACTTTAAGACATTATTTCTAAATCAAATCAAATCAAATCAAATTTATTTATATAGCCCTTCGTACATCAGCTGAAATCTCAAAGTGCTGTACAGAAACCCAGCCTAAAACCCCAAACAGCAAGCAATGCATGTGAAAGAAGCACGGTGGCTGGGAAAAACTCCCTAGGAAAAACTCCTGAGAAAGGCCAAAAACCTAGGAAGAAACCTAGAGAGGAACCAGGCTATGAGGGGTGGCCAGTCCTCTTCTGGCTGTGCCGGGTGGATATTATAACAGAACATAGTCAAGATGTTAAAATGTTCGTAAATGACCAGCATGGTCAAATAATAATAATCATAGTAATTGTCGAGGGTGCAACAAGCACGTCCGGTGAACAGGTCAGGGTTCCGTAGCCGCAGGCAGAACAGTTGAAACTGGAGCAGCAGCATGGCCAGGTGGACTGGGGACAGCAAGGAGTCATCATGCCAGGTAGTCCTAGGGCTCAGGTCCTCCGAGAGAAAGAAAGAAAGAAAGAAAGAGAGAATTAGAGAGAGCATATTTACATTCACACAGGACACCGGATAAGACAAGAGAATACTCCAGATGTAACAGACTGACCCTAGCCCCCCGACACATAAACTACTGCAGCATAAATACTGGAGGCTGAGACAGGAGGGATCAGAAGACACTGTGGCCCCATCCGATGATACCCCCGGACAGGGCCAAACAGGCAGGATATAACCCCACCCACTTTGCCAAAGCACAGCCCCCCACACCACTAGAGGGATATCTACAACCACCAACTTACCGTCCGAAGACAAGGCCGAGTATAGCCCACAAAGATGTCCGCCACGGCACAACCCAAGGGGGGGGCGCCAACCCAGACAGGAAGACCACGTCAGTGGCTCAACCTACTACAACCCAGACTGTCACCCAGTGCTCACCAACAAGTTTATGTCTAGTCTACTGTCATGTGGTGTTAAGAATGGATTATTTTATTTTGTTTCCCGCCAAAGGACAGGTATTGTCTATAAGCCGCAGGTGCCTACCGGTACATTGAAACAAATGAACTTTACACAGGCTTTAACGAAACACGGCTTGTAACAAAAATAAATAGGCTTTAACGAAACACGGCTTGTAACAAAAAATTAGCAGTAAGCTTTAGTTGTCTTTTTGCACTGAGTCAATTCCTCACGCTGCTGTTTCCAATGTCTTATCATCGACTCATTAAGACCAAACTCCCGTGCAGCAGCTCTATTTCCTTTTCCAACAGCCAGATCAATCGCCTTCAACTTGAAAGCTGCATCATATGTATTTCTCTGTGTCTTTGCCATGATGAGGGTGACAAAATGACTACCGTAATCAGAATGATGGGAAGTTTGAGAGCGCTCGATTTAATCTAAACAGTAAACAAAAAAGTTGTTTGACCTTAACCCGTTCGGCAATTTCATTGGTCTAATGAAAGCTTCATGCCGGCAAAAAACTGAGCACGTCACAGAATGTGTTTTATACAAGTAAGATAGGATGTGCTATTGTCTGATATACAGTATCAGTCAAAAGTTTGGACACACCTACTCATTCAAGGGTTTTTCTTTATTTTACTATTTTCTACATAGTAGAATAATAGTGAAGACTTCAAAACTATGAAATAACACATATGGAATCATATTGTAACCAAAAAAGTGTTAAACAAATCAAAATATATTTGATATTTGATATTCTTCAAAGTAGCCAGTCAGTTAAGAACAAATTCTTATTTACAATGACGACAGACACAGGCCAAACCTGGGCGACGCTGGGCCAATTGTGCGCCACCCTATGGGACTCCCAATCACGGCCGGTTGTGATACAGCCTGGAATCGAATCAGGGTGTCTGTAGTGACACCTCAAGCACTGAGATGCAGTGCCTTAGACCGCTGCAGCACTCGGGAGCTTCATGAAGTAGTCACCTGGAATGCATTTCAATTAACCGCTGTGCCTTGTTAAACGTTAATTTGTGGAATTTCTTTCCTGCTTAATGCGTTTGAGTCAATCAGTTGTGTTGTGTCAAGGTAAGGGTGGTATACAGAAGATAGCCCTATTTGATAAAAGACCAAGTCCATATTATGGCAAGAACAGCTCAAATAAACAAAGAGAAATGACAGTCCATCATTAAGGTCAGTCAATGCAGAAAATTTCAAGAACTTTGAAAGTTTCTTCAGGTGCAGTCGCAAAATCCATCAAGCGCAATGATGAAACTGGCTCTCGTGAGGACCGCCACAAGAAAGGAAGACCCAGAGTTACCTCTGCTGCAGAGGATGAGTTCATTAGAGTTACCAGCCTCAGAAATTGTAGCCCAAATAAATGCTTCACAGAGTTCAAGTAACAGACACATCTCAACATCAACTGTTCAGAGGAGACTGCGTGAATCAGGCCTTCATGGTCGAATTGCTGCAAAGAAACCACAACTAAAGGACACCAATAATAATAAGAGACTTACTTGGACCAAGAAACACGAGCAATGGACATTAGACCAGTGGAAATCTGTCCTTTGGTCTGATGAGTCAAAATGTGAGATTTTTGGTTCCAACCGCCTTGTCTTTGTGAGAGTAGGTGAACAGATGATCTCCGCATGTGTGGTTCCCACCATGAAGCATGGAGGAGGAGGTGTGATGGTTTTGGGGTGTTTTGCTGGTGAAACTGTTGTTGATTTATTTAGAATTCAAGGCACAGTTAACCAGTATGGCTACGACAGCATTCTGCAGCGATACACCATCCCATCAGGTTTGCGCTTAGTGGGTCTATCATTTGTTTTTCAACAGGACAATGACCCAATACACCTCCAGGCTGTGTAAGGGCTATTTGATCAAGAAGGAAAGTGATGGAGTGCTGCATCAGATGACCTGGCCTCCACAATCACCCAACCTCAACCTAATTGAGATGGTTTGGGATGAGTTGGACCGCAGAGTGAAGGAAAAGCAGCCAACAAGTGCTCAGCATATGTGCGAACTCCTTCAAGACTGTTGCAAATGCATTCCAGGTGAAGCTGGATGAGAGAAAGCCAAGTGTGCAAAGCTGTCATCAAGGCAAATGGTGGCTACTTTGAAGAATCTAAAATATATTTTGATTTGTTTGACACTTTTCTGGTTACTACATGATTCCATGTTTTATTTCATAGTTCTGATGCCTTCACTATTATTCTACAATGTAAACAAAGTAAACAAAAACCCTTGAATGAGTAGGTATGTCCAAACTTTTGACTAGTACTGTACTTGTCCATCCTTATTACTTTAACAAAGAAAAGATGCCTATGTTGTCTTCGTTTTGGTTGAATGAAGGGCCTTTTAGTGTCTGGACTGTCAGCAGACAGTGCATAATAAAGGGCACCAGTGTCTTTGAAATGTACTATAACAAGACATACAGGAATTTAACGTTACCCCTGGGTGGATTTATACTCCTTTGTTGCAGCATGCCTGTCACTGCAGAGTTAGTGGTTAATGTTGTACAAATCCATTAAAGATATTGTCTACTTCATTTCTGCTTTTACCACATCAAATCTCTGAGATACTGTATGTGACTAACTGTAGATCATCCACTGGCACAGTGAACACTAACCAGAAACTGTTGATAAATTCTCGTGTTCCATCTGACTGCATCTCCTTTATTCTCATAGGCCCATTGCAGACAATGATTGGCACAAGGGTATTTACACAAAAGGTCCACAGTTCTTACAAACCAGACATGTTTGACGTGGCTTGGCAGGAATGGCCAAAAGTTCAGTGGAATATCAGACTTCTTCTCTTTTGAAAGGAGTGTATGGTGGATGGCTACCGTACCGATGATGTTAATATTTAATCTGTGGGTAGCCTCAGAGTATGGCACAACACAACCACAGATTGACACCAGAAAATGCAGGGGGCCCCACTTGGAAAAATTATATTCCCTAGTTAATGTTGTGTGTTCATATTCAGTCAATTTTAGGTCCTGCAGGCTGTCTTGACACATAATAATGTCATGAAAGCACATTCTAATAGTGTAAGAGGTCCTTAGTTGACACTAAAATGTTGTATTCTATACCCATTTGAAGATTAAAAAAAAGTTCTTAATTTGTTTGATAAAATTACAGATTTTCTCAGGTGACACTATTTCAATTTCAAGCGACCCCATGTTTGGAAACCACTGCTTACAGGAAGGGTGGCAGTAAGCCACTGGTTACCAATAGCTCAATGCACTGCCCTTTAACATTTCACAAACACAAGTTACCTCTGTTGCTGGCGCTGGTGACATGCAATACCAGAACCAAACTGAAGAGTTCTCAGTAGCCTCCATCATGGGTTGGTGGAGGATATTTTGCCTAAAACAATGGAATTACACTGTTCCTGCTTATAACAGGCTGAACTGAGCAAAATCGTTGACGTTCAGCAGAATCCTGCTTATCTTTTAAGAAGTTTATGAAGCCAAGCTTTTAATGATATCAGACAACAAATCCCAAATCCCAACGTCCCTTCGCCAAAAGCTACCTGCCAGGTGTTATGCAACATATAATCACAATCCTTTATGAGAGCAGTCACAAGAAATGTGCATTTGTTTATGAAAAGAAACAACAGAAATTGAGTAGGAAATGACATGTGAGTAATGGATAGTAAAGTGAATAGTTTTGGGGGAAAAAAAGAGTAAGGTATCTCAAAATCATCAGCTCATGAACTGTAAATACTTGGTAATCTCGTAGTAAAAATAGATTGATTAAAATGTTTATCCATATTCAAACATGCTAGTGGCTTGTTGACATTTTGTAAATATGTACAAAACCAGCATCACAGACAGATGTTGGCTTGGAAATTCTACCACATAGTTGGACAATCCCAAACTAGGTGGAGCTTATTAAAAAGGAGTAGAGTATGGAAGCCTCGTAGTCTTATTACTCACAAATATTAGAATAGAAACAGGGGAAGAAAATACATTTAACGTGAGCTTTCTTCTGTCCTATTTTTCAATGGTTATGTCTAAATAGCCTACAGGCATTTGGCCAACATCCTCTGTGAATCAGGTTGGATAATGTGGAATGCTGTACATGTATTACAGTATAACTCTGGTTAACTCCAGTTAACTCTGAATATCTAGCTGTCACTTACTGTTTGTTTTATCTTTGATATTTCATAATATGCGAAGCCCTGATATTTTCCAGTAAACCTATTTCAGTGGTACGACTGTATGGAAAAACAATTTATTACTCTGTTCTCTGTTTGTAACCTTGAATTTTGAAAATAAAAAAAGGAGCGTAATGCTTTAGCCTTGGCATTTCTCCTCTTGGAAACCTTGCCTTTTTCCTCTCTCCCGCTCCCACACATTCACTCCTTTCCCTTCACCCCATTTCAGCTGGCCAGCCTTACAGTGAAGAACAAAAATCACTGACACATGAGAAAATACATTACTCTTTTTCCTGTCAGATACATCATACTGAGCTAAATTGAGAGAAGTGAGATGAATCCATAAATACATTTAAAGGGTACAGAGAGAAGGCATTTCCGTTGACACACTGTTTTTGATTAAATGTGTGAATAACAATGTCTTTATAGCCTATTAGTGTAGGGATCCACAGAAATCTAGATACTTCGCTGGAGCTGACATTCTAACCAGTGCATAAGTATGCCAGCGGAGCAAGACAAAGTGCAATTTAAATTCACTTTTTTACTACAGACAGTAACATATTTTGGATTGGGGAATAGAAAAGCGGTCAGTCTCAATGAGCATTTTTAGAAAGGAGGAAACCAGATTGCTGTCACCTTATCTTCAACATGTGAATTGTGCTCCATAGTTCCCATGTTCCACTTGGATAGTTTCAAATATAAAACAACCACTGAAGCGGTGAAGTTTCTAGAAATGTATTTTGCCAATGAGAAAATGGTCACATGAGGTAAAAAGCACCAGTGATTTCTTTATGGAAATTACCACATGGTAATCCCTAAATACTATGATGTCAGAATTACCACATTCAGGTCCCTAAATACTATGTCAGAATTACCACATTCAGCATTCAGGTCCCCCCCCCCCCCACACACACACACACACACGGTGCTACTATTATCTATCCTGTTAACTAGTCACTTTACCACTACCTATACAGTATGTACTGTACAGTGCCTTTAGAAAGTATTCTTACCCTTTGACTTATTCCACATTTTGTTGTGTCACAGCCTGAATTCAAAATACAACAATATGTCATTTACGTACACTACCGTTCAAAAGTTTGGGGTCACTTAGAAATGTCCTTGTTTTTGAAAGAAAAGCACTTTTTTTTTGTCCATTAAAATAACATAAAATGTATCAGAAATACTGTGTCGACAATGTTAATGTAGCCTTCATTTTTAATGGAATATCTACATGGGCGTACATAGACCTATTATCAGCAACCATCACTCCTGTGTTACAATGGCACGTTGTGTTAGCTAATCCAAGTTTATCATTTTAAAAGGCTAATTGATCCTTATGTTAGCACAGCTGAAAACTGTTGTGCTGATTAAAGAAGTAATACAACTGGCCTTTAAACTAGTTAAGTATCTGGAGCATCAGCATTTGTTGGTTTGATTACAGGATCAAAATGGCCAGAAACAAATAACTTTCTACTGAAACTCGTCAGTCTATTCTTGTTCTGAGAAAACTCTAGGGAGTTTTTCCTAGCCACCGTGCTTCTACACCTGCATTGCTTGCTGTTTGGGGTTTTAGGCTGGGTTTCTGTACAGCACTTTGAGATATCAGCTGATGTAAGAAGGGCTATATAAATAAATTTGATTTGATTTGATTTGAAGGCTATTCCATGAGAGAAATTGCCAAGAAAGATCTCGTACAACACTGTGTACTACTCCCTTTACAGAACTGTGCAAACTGGCTCTAACCAGAATAGAAAGAGTGGGAGGCCCCGGTGCATAACTGAGCAAGAGGACAAGTACATTAGAGTGTCTAGTTTGAGAAGCAATACTTCTGTGTCTGTGTTCTTTCTTTTTCATCTTTTCTTTTTATTGGCCAGTCTGAGATATGGCTTTTTCTTTGCAACTCTGCCTAGAAGGCCAGCATCCCGGAGTTGCCTCTTCACTGTTGACGTTGAGACTGGTGTTTTGCGGGTACTATTTCATGAATCTGCCAGTTGAGGACTTGTGAGGCGTATGTTTCTCAAGCTAGACACTCTAATGTTCTTGTCCTTTTTGGTCAGTTGTGCACCGGGGCCTGCCACTCCTCTTTCTATTCTGGTTAGAGCCAGTTTGCACTGTTCTGTGAAGGAAGTAGTGCACAGCGTTGTTCGAGATCTTCAGTTTCTTGGCAATTTCTCACATGGAATAGCCTTCATTAGCCTTCAACAAGAATAGACTGACAAGTTTCAGAAGAAAGTTCTTTGTTTCTGGACATTTTGAGCCTGTAATCGAACGCACAAATGCTGATGCTCCAGATACTCAACTGGTCTAAAGAAGGCCAGTTTTATTGCTTCTTTAAAACAGGACGACAGTTTTCAACTGTGCTAACAATTGCAAAAGGGTTTTCTAAGGATCAATAAGCCTTTTAAAATGATAAACTTGGATTAGCTAACACAACGTGCCATTGGAACACAGGAGTGATGGTTGTTGATGATGGGCCTCTATACGCTTATGTAGATATTCCATAACAAATCAGACGTTTCCAGCTACAATAGTAATTTACAACATTAACAATGTCTACACTGTATTTCTGATCAATTTGATGTTGTTTTAATGGACAACAAATTTGCTTTTCTTTCAAAACAAGGACATTTTTAAGTGACCCCAAATTTTTGAACGGTCGTGTAAGTATTCACACCCCTGAGTCAATCATTTGTAGAAGCACCTTTGGCAGTGTCTTTCTGGGTAATTGTCTAAGAGACTTCCATACCTGGATTGTGTAACATTTGTCAATTATTATTTTTTAAATTCTTCAAACTCTGTTAAATTGGTTGTTGATCATTGCTAGACAACCATTTTCAGTTTATGTCATAGATTTTCAAGTAGATTTAAGTCAAAACTGTAAGTCGGACACTCAGGAACATTCACTGTCTTCTTGGTAAACAACGCCAGTGTAGATTTGGCCTTGTGTTTTAGTTTATTGTCCTGCTGAAAGGTGAATTAATCTCCCAGTGTCTGGTGGAAAGCAGACTGAACAAGGTTTTCCTCTAGGATTTTTCCTGTGCTTAGCTCTATTCCGTTTATTTTTTTATCTTGAAAAACTCTACAGCCCTTAACGATTACAACATACCCATAACATGATGCAGACACCGCTATTCTTGAAAATATGGAGAGTGGTACTTAGTAATGTGTTGTATTGGATTTGCCCCAAACACAACACTTTGTATTCAGGACAAAACGTTAACTGCTTTGCCAAATCTTTTGCAGTATTACTTTAGTGCCATGTTGCAAACAGGATGCATGCTTTGGAATATTTGTATTCTGTACAAGCTTCCTTCTTTTCACGCTGCCAACTAGGTTAGTATTGTGGAGTACCTACAATGTTGTTGAGCCATCCTCAGCTTTCTCCTGTCACAGCCATTATACTCTCTAACTGTTTTAAAGTCACCATAGGCTTTATGGGGAAATCACTGTATTGACTGGGTTTATTGACACACCATCCAAAGTGTAATTGATAACTTCAACAATGCTCAAAGGGATATTCAATGTCTATCAATAGGTGCCCTTCTTTGCAAGGCATTGGAAAACATCCCTGGTCTTTGTGGTTGAATCTGTGTTTGAAATGCACTGCTCGACTGAGGACCTTACAGATGTTGTATGTGTGGGATGCATAGATGAGGAAGTCATAACAAAACATGTTCAACACTATTATTGTACACAGAGTAAGTCCATGCAACTTATTATGTGACTTGTTACGCTCATTTTTACTCCTGAACTTTTTTAGACTTGCCATAACATAAGGGGTTGAATACTTATTGACACAAGAAATTTCAGCTTTTCATTTTGAATTAATTTGTAAACATTTAGAAAAACATGATTCCACTTTGACATTATGGGGTATTATGTGTAGGCCAGTGACAAAACAGTCTAAATGTAATCCATTTTAAATTCAGGCTGTAACACAACAAAATGTAGAAAAAGTCCAGTCACTGTAGCTTCCTCAATTACCTCGTACCCCTGCATACCGACTCGGTACTGGTACGCCTGTATATAACCATGTAATCTTTATTGTTGTCCGTTATTCACTGCGTATTTATTCCTCGTGTAACTATTTCTAGATTTTTTTCATCTTTATCTTTAACTCTGCATTGTTGGAAAATTACCATAAAGTAAGCATTTCATTGTTAGTCTACGCCTGTTATTTATGAAGCATGTGACAAATAACATTTTATTTGATATTAACTTAACTTCAATGGTCTGTTTCATCTGGGTACTTAAGGGTGAGTATTTGTGGCAAAGTAGCCTATTATAAGTGAATCAAGAAATGGATGAACACCTTTGTCTCCAGTTAAGAGCAATAAATAACAGTTCCCTCCAGAAAAAGGCATTCATTTAGGTGTTAGAGTGACTGAATATTTAGGAAAATTCAGGTGTAAGTCAAAATGAAAAGTACAATTTAAGTGAATGTGGGTGTCAAAATAATGTCTAGTGGGCCATTCCACCAATATAGTGCCTTTTGGGTAGTGTAATTTGGTAAAAAATAAATATATATTTATTTCACTTAATTTTTACATTTTGTCATAAAGAGCACATTCAACTTCACAAAAACACCTTTTCCTATTTCAAAAGGTTAAATGGAAGCTTGTTGAGTATAACAGCGAGGGGCGATTGAATGCAAGCTTCACAAAATGTTTTAATTGTTAAAACATTTCCTACCTATCTATCTATTGGTAACAGGATTGACGTGTTGTGCTTGACCCGTTTAGTTTTCCACCACAAAACACCAGACAATAGCCAAAAATATTAGAAGTAGCTCACCTGCTTTTACCCTATAATTTGACTATTAGATGTTCAATGTTCCTTTTGAAAAAATAATTTAAAAAGGAATAGTTTCACCATATTAAAACGAGACTTCAGTTCATGTAACAGGGTAGACAAATGTAAATGAATCACTAATCCTCAGAAATGACTTTGTCGAAGCAACAAAGTAACTAGGGCTTTACAATGATGGTGAAAACTTGAGGAAGTTGTTGGGTTAATGTTTAAAATCTTGCTACAAGTCGTAAAACACTCCCTAACACTTTATCGAGTCTTAATTCATATTAAACATCAGATTTATTGACTTTTCCATGTGGTCTATATTAAAGGGTACTTCCTTTAATATAATAGGCTTTTAAAATTAGATATTTAGTGCACAATTTCAACTTAACATTTTAAAGGGACACAAAAACACTCTATTCGTGGAACAGCCCTAGTGTAAATCTGGGCATTTTGTTCCCTATTCTAAATTGGTAAAAACGAATGTACTAATAGAAATAGCTTGGTTAGCAACAGAACTTGTGGCTCTGGTTCTGCAATGATCAAATTACAGATATGTCAAACCAATGTCTTGCCACCTGCTTCTTGATTGTACATCTTATCCATTCACTTTTCAGCTGTGTGGTACAAGAGGAAGAAGGTTGTTGCCTCCAGAGGGTTCCCTTTTAAAAACAGAATTAAAAGTAAACCTAATATATTATCCAGCATGCTACTGGCAGCCTAATGAGCACAGACCTCAGTCACACATATTTGCTAGGAAACTGGACTGTCCCCATGGAGATGTGGTCAGAGAGTAAATAAGAGGAGCTGAGGGATGGGGGGGGGGGGGGGGAGTGGGGGCTTCCAAAATAGGGAAGGGTTGTGTAAAATAGGGGATGGTTGTCAAACTACCACACAAAAACATTCAAAGCTGCGTACATTTTTTATATGAATTGACAAGAACAAATAGGAATTGCTGATAGGCATTAGAGAGGACAGGAGCATCATGGCTCTTATATAAGAACAGTTGTTTAGGGACAATACAAGTATCCTACATAGACTAGCCTACAACACCACAATGCAATGAGTAATTGCATTATTGTTTTCAAGTGAGTACAACATTCTACTATAGGCTGCTGTAAAAACAGCGCAAAAGCCCAGTGATTTGAATGTTTCATTCAATTTGGATCAGTTGTGGATCTACTCTCAACAGTTTATAAGACCTAGTATCCTCTGATACTGAATACGCTGTCTGTTGCAGATCATCATTCTCCCAAGTCGTGGTATAATAATGTGGCCACATATGCTCCTGACAGGCCCAGTTATTCAGGAAAGATTAACACATGCTCTGCCTCCTCTCCAATCCGAACGGCTATTCCTCAGGCACCTAGATTCGAACGCTTCAATATAGCCTAAATATTTATCATTTATCTAATGAATTACTTTTTATATGTGGCATAAACACAGTCACAGTGCTTTAATCTGATTAGGCTACTTCAGTGCTTTACCTGGACTGAAATAGGTTTTGGTACTCATTTTGGGTGCCGGTGCTGTTTATATTTAGGGGCAGGAGCTCCACAATACATTTTAGCTAATAATCTAGAAGAGGAACAGGAGCTCAAGCAGTAGAACATTTGAAGTGCAGGTACTCAGCTCAGGTGAGCTTCTGCCCAAGTCAAGCATTGGGCTACTTCAAAAGTCTCCTGTAGTAATGTGCAATATTCATCCAAAAATATAATTCCAGCATCCTCAAATTAGCTTGACATTAACCAGGTTTCCCCTCCAACCTTTTTATGCAAGTAAAGTAGCCTACATGTCTGATAAAAAATGTCACCACATGGGAAAGCATGCAGTTTATTCAGCTACAGATGAAATAAGTTGTGCACAGTGATGAGGTTGATGCTCCTTTCAAGCAATATCGAGGGTCTAATTCTGGTGATGCGATGATCGATGCTAGGCTGCCATTTGACAAATAAAAATACTCTTGCAGTTTTGTCCATAGAGCACACATGGCAATACCAGAGTTGGCATATTCGCTATACCTATGCAAAAAAAAAGTGACAAAACCATCAGTAGGCCTAGAGTTGAAAATGTGATGGAAACCCATTTAATTAGTTCATTTTATTCGTTACATGGGAATAACCTCAAGTTAGTTTTATGTGTACTATGTATTTACGCACAGACTTTTATCTGCTACAAGTCAATTTGATGGAAACGACTCCAATGGGAAAACGTCCCATGGTTTCCCCTAGCTGGTAATTGCCAGGTGGCTGATAATTCTTTTTAAAGCAATGAAATTAAATTGTAGCGGGCCAAATTGTCCAGGAAAGGCTGTCTATCATAGCCTACACCCCAACTTTGCACTTCAGAACCATTCTCTCAAGTCTTGCATGCAGGTGTGCCTTGCATGCAGGTGTGCCTGCTTAGAAGAGCAACAGAGGAGCCTTGGCCAAGGTTACCGTTGATTGCGATGATGGAGGCATTTTTCATTAAAGAAAAACAAAAGTTAGAGAAAAAGAGTATGCCTGTAGTGAAAAGCCTGCAAGGGGAAGTTTTAATATTGTAGTGGACTAAAATGAGAAGAATACAGGCTACCTTATTTAGTTTAAGATACTCTAGGTTACAAGTAGGTCTATCGAAAATAAACAACATTAGCCTATTTCTGTCATTTGTTGGGTATGGTAGGCACTTGCCTTTACTGGTAATTGCTGCAATATAGCCTGTACAAAACTTTTGTGAAGGTTTCAACCAGTTCATAACTGCTTTGTTTCATTCTGTTGAGCCATTTTCTTTGGCCAAATTAAGTTCCTGTGAGGACAGATGCTGGGAGATGAGAAACAAGTACAGGGAGTGAATATTTAATAAATAACCGACATGAAACAAAACAAGGACTGTGTCGCGTTCTGACCTGTAAAGGTGTTATTTGTTAGTGTTTAGTTTGGTCAGGACGTGGCAGGGGGTATTTGTTTTATGTGGTTCAGGGTGGTTGTGTGTATGTGTCCATGTAGAGAGGGGTATTTGATTTATTAGTCCAGGGTTTTGGTTATTGTTCTACGTTAGTTTATTTCTATGTTCTGTCTAGTCATTTGTATTTCTATGTTTAGTTAATTGGTGTTGGGGCCTTCAGTTGGAGGCAGCTGTCTATCGTTGCCTCTGATTTAAGGTCCTATAATTAGGGGTGTGTTTGTATTGTGGGTAGTTGTATTCTGTTTTGTGCTTGTCACATGACAGAACTGTTAGTGTCGTTTCTGTTAATTGTATATGTGTTTATTTTGTTTCTCCTTCTTATATATTAAAAAGAGAAGATGAGTATACACTTCCCTGTTGCGTCTTGGTCCTCCACACACAACAATCGTTACAGAACTACCCACCACAACCGGACCAAGCAACAGAAGAGGAAGCAGCCAAGGAAGCAGGAGGACTACAGGCAATCGTGGTCATGGGAGGAAATCCTGGCGGGAGAAGGTCCGTGGCGAAGGAACGGTGAGGACCGGGAGAAGTACGTTGGCACGAGGCTAGCAAGGTAGCATGAGAGGCAGCCCCAAGAAATGTTTTTGGGGGGGCACACAGGGTGGGTGGCTGGGCAAAGGATGCCCCTGAAGCCAACACCTCGTGGTTATTATGGGGAGCACAAGGAGTGGAGAGCGCCGAAGTACGAAGAGGTACGCAAGATCTCACCCATGCGCACGCACAGTCCGGTGCGTATGATCTCAGCCCCAAGCAAAGGCCGTGCTAGAGTGTGCATCCAGCCTGGAAGGAGGATGCCAGCCCAATACGTCTGGCCACCGGTACGCCTCCGAAGTCCAGGCTACAGGACACCTCCTCTACGCACGGCGACCATCAGGCCCCTGCATAGCCCAGTCCGCCCTGTACCAGCACCCCGAACGTACAGGGCTACTACTGCCATCCAGCCAGGATGGGTTGTGCAGAAGGTGAGCTCGAGACTTCCAGTACTCACTCAAGGCCCGGTGTATCCTACTCCTGCTCCTCGTAGAAGCCCACAGGTGCGTGTCTCCAGTCTGACTCCTCCAAAGCCAGCACCGCACACCAGGCTTCCCGAGCGGCAGCTCAGTCCAGCTCGACCTATTCCTGAGCCACGCACAAGCCTACAGGTGCGTGTATCCAGTCTGGCTCTTTCGAAGCCAGCACCGTGCACCAGGCATCCCGAGCGGCAGCCTAGTCCAGCTCGACCTACCCCTGCTCCCAGCACAAGCCTACAGGTGCGTGTCTCTAGTCTGACTCCCCCGAAGCCAGCACCACGCACCAGGCTCCCAGTGCGGCAGCCCAGCCCAACTCATCCTACTCTTGCCCCTAGCACTAGCCCTGACGTACGTGGGCCTAGTCCGGCGTCCTCTACGCCAGCCCCACGAACCAGGCCTTCAGTGCATGCGCCTCGCCCAGATGGCACAGCGACAGCGTCTCGCCCAGAGTGCCCAGCGACAGCACCTAACCCAGAGTGCCCGACGACAGTGCCTCAGCCCGAGTGTCCGGCACCTATGCCCGAGAGAGAGTCGCCCTCCAGTCCGACGCAGCCAGAGTCGCCCGTAGCGAGGATCCCAAGTCTGAGGTTGACAAAGAGGGACCTCGCCCCAGAGTCTGCAAAGAAGAGGGGTGAGCAAGTGGCGGAGCGAGGGATACGTCCCACTCCAGAGCCACCTCCGTAGGGACTAGTATGCGGGAAGGGGGGAGCGTTGCAGAGGCATCATCGGTGACGGTGGCCGCCCTCACTTCCCTCCCATATAAGCTGGGAATTTCTTTGGGGGGGGTTTATTTTTGTATTTTCTTTTTGTTAGGTGCATCCGGGTTTGCACCTTTGGGGGGGGTACTGTCACGTTCTGACCTGTAAAGGTGTTATTTGTTAGTGTTTAGTTTGGTCAGGACGTGGCAGGGGTATTTGTTTTATGTGGTTCAGGGTGGTTGTGTGTATGTGTCCATGTAGAGAGGGGTATTTGATTTATTAGGAGCCTTCAGTTGGAGGCAGCTGTCTATCGTTACCTCTGATTGAAGGTCCTATAATTAGGGGTGTGTTTGTGGATTGTGGGTAATTGTATTCTGTTTTGTGCTTGTCACCTGACAGAACTGTTAGTGTTGTTTCTGTTAATTGTATACGTGTTTATTTTGTTTCTCCTTCTTATATATTAAAAAGAGAAGATGAGTATGCACCTCCCTGTTGCGTCTTGGTCCTCCACACACGACAATCGTTACAGACAGCTGTTACAGACAGCGTCTGGACAGGGGGAACAAAACGACATTAAATGCTAACACCAAACTGAGGAATGGACAGATAAAGAGGCAATTAATTAAGTGATGGAGTCCAGGTGAGTCCAATGAAGCGCTGATGTGCGTAACGACGGTGACAAGTGTGCGTAATGATGGGCAGCCTGGCACCCTCGGGCGCCAGAGAGGGGGAGCAGGAGTGACAGTTCCAACTGTAATACTGTGTTTGCCTCCTCATATTTTCCCTATAAACAATGGCTTGACATACTTTTGATATTACCCTAATAACGTTTAGAAAGTTTGGTGTGGGTATTGTTAGGCATTAGCTACTGCAAGCCAATGATATGAAGGTAGTGTGCACAGGTGCTCCAACTGACTTCGATAGTTGAACTTGAGGTGAGGAATGTTTCAGAAATACCAGAGTTGCCCTAGCCCTCACCCTCCGATCCAACAGGTCCCAGACGTGCTCAATGGGATTGAGAGCCGGTCTCTTCGCTGGCCATGGCAGAACACTGACATTCCTGTCTTGCAGGAAATCACGCACAGAATGAGCAGAATGGCTGGTGGCATTGTCATGCTGGAGAGTCATGTCAGTATGAGCCTGCAGTAAGGGTACCACATGAGGGAGGAGGATGTATTCCCTGTAACGCATAGCGTTGCGATTGCCTTCAATGACAACAAGCTCAGTCAGATGATGCTGTGACACACTGCACCAGACCATGACGTACCCTCCACCTCCAAATCAATCCCGCTCCAGAGTACAGGCCTCGATGTAACACTCATTCCTTCGATGATGAACACGAATCCGACCATCACCCCTGGTGAGACAAAACTGCGACTCATCAGGGAAGAGCACTTTTTGCCAGTCCTATCTGGTCCAGCGACGGTGGGTTTGTGCCCATAGGCGACGTTGTTGCCGATAGTGTCTGGTGATGACCTGCCTTACAACAGGCCTACAAGCCCTCAGTACAGCCTCTCTCGGCCTATTGCGGACAGTCTAAACACTGATGGAAGGATTGTGCGTTCCTGGTGTAATTTGGGCAGTTGTTGTTGCCATCCTGTACCTGTCCCGCAGGTGTGATGTTCGGATGTACCGATCCTGTGCAGGTGTTGTTACACGTGGTTTGCCACTGCGAGGACGATCAGCTGTTCGTCCTGTATCCATGTAGCGCTGTCTTAGGCATCTCACAGTATGGACATTGCAATTTATTGCCTTGGCCACATCTGCAGTCCTCATGCCTCCTTGCAGCATGCCTAAGGCACATTCACGCAGATGAGCAGGGACCCTGGGCATCTTTCTTTGGTGTTTTTCAGAGTCAGTAGTCAGTAGAAAGGCCTCTTTGGTGTCCTAAGTTTTCATAACTGTGACCTTAATTGCCTGCCCTCTGTAAGCTGTTAGGTTGTAACGACCGTTCCACAGGTGCATGTTCATTAATTGTTTATGGTTCATTGAACAAGCATGGAAAACAGTGTTTAAACCCTTTACAATGAAGTTATTTTCATTTTTACGAATTCTCTTTGAAAGACAGAGTCCTGAAAAAGAGACATTTCTTTTTTTTGCTGAGTTATATATATACATATACAGTTGAAGTTTACATACACTTCGGTTTGAGTCATTAAAACTCGTATTTTCAACCACTCCACAAATGTCTTGTTAACAAACTATAGTTTTGGCAAGTCGGTTAGGACATCTACTTTGTGCATGACACAAGTCATTTGTCCAACAATTGTTTACAGACAGATTATTTCACTGTATCACAATTCCAGTGGGTCAGAAGTTTACAGACACTAAGTTGACTGGGCCTTTAAACAGCTTAAAAAATACCAGAAAATGATGTCATGGCTTTAGAAGCTTCTGATAGGCTAATTAACATAATTTGAGTCAGTTGGAGGTGTACCTGTGGATGTATTTCAATGCCTACCTTCAAACTCAGTGCCTCTTTGCTTGACATTATGGGAAAATCAAAAGAAATAAGCCAAGACCTCAGAAATGTTTTCGTAGACCTCCACATGTCCAGTTTATCCTTGGGAGCAATTTCCAAACGCCTGAAGGTACCACGTTCATCTGTACGTACAAACAATTGTACGCAAGTATAACTAGTCCTATATCGATATAACCTGAAAGGCCGCTCAGCAAGGAAGAAGCCACTGCTCCAAAACCGCCATAAAAAGCCAGACTATGGTTTGCAACTGCACATGGGGACAAAGATTGTGCTTTTTGGAGAAATGTCCTCTGGTCTGATGAAACAAAAATAGAAATGTTTGGCCATAATGACCATCATTATGTTTTGAGGAAAAAAGGGGGATGCTTGCAAGCCGAAGAACACCATCCCAACCGTGAAGCACGGAGGTGGCAGCATCATGTTGTGGGGGTGCTTTGCTGCAGGAGGGACTGGTGCACATCACAAAATAGATGCCATCACGAGGAAGGAAAATTATGTGGATAATATGAAGCAACATCTCAAGACATCAGTCAGGAAGTTAAAGCTTGGTCGCAAATAGGTCTTCCAAATGGACAATGGCTTAAGGACAACAAAGTCAAGGTATCACAAAGCACTGACCTCAATCCTATAGAATATTTGTGGGCAGAACTGAAAAAGTGTGTGCGAGCATGGAGGCCTACAAACCTGGCTGTTACACCAGCTATGTCAGGAGGAATGGGCCAAAATTCACCCACCTTATTGGCCCAACACTCTAACCACTATTTCTGAGGCTGGTAACTCTCATGAACTTAAACTATGCAGCAGAGGTAACCATGGGTCTTCCTTTTCTGTGGTGGTGCTCATGAGAGCCAGTTTCATCCTAGTGCTTCATGGTTTTTGTGACTGCACTTGAAAAAACGTTCAAAGTTATTTAATAAAAAAATAAATATTTAAATAATATTTAAAGTAATGATGGACTGTCATTTCTCTTTGCTTATTTGAGCTGTTCTTGCCATAATATGGACTTGGTCTTTTACCAAATAGGGCTATCTTCTGTATAACAACCCTATCTTGTCACAACACAACTTATTGGCTCAAATGCATTAAGAAGGAAAGAAAATCCACAAATTAACTTTTAACAAGGCACACCTGTTAATTGAAATGCATTCCAGGTGACTACCTCAAAGCTGGTTGAGAGAATGCAAAGAGTATGCAAAGCTATCATCAAGGCAAAGGGTGGTGTCACAGGCGTCGTATTGAATTGACCAAGGCGCAGCGTGAGTAGTGCTCATTCTAAATTCTTTCATGAGTAACACTTTACAAAATTAACAAAATGACCAACAGTTCCGTCAGGTACAACAACTAAACGGAAAATAACCACCCACAAAACCCAAAGGAAAACAGGCTGCCTAAGTATGGCTTCTAATCAGAGACAACAAAAGACACATGCCTCTGATTGGAAACCATACTCGGCCAAACATGGAAAACGAAACATAGAAATAGAAACTAGAACAAATTCCCCTAGAAGCACAAAACCCCAAAACACACAAAACAACCCCCCCTGCCACGCACTGACCATTCTACTATGGCAAATTACCCCTTTCACTGGTCAGGACGTGACAGGTGGCAACTTTGAAGAATCTAAAATATCAAATATATTTTGATTTGTTTAACACTTTTTTGGTTACTACATGCTACCATATGTGTTATTTCATAGTTTTGTCTTCACTAATATTCTACAATGTAGAAAATTGTTAGTAGGTGTGTCCTAACTTTTGTCTGGTACTGTATATATACAGTTGAAGTCGGAAGTTTACATACACCTTAGCCAAATACATTTAAACTCAGTTTCACAATTCCTGACATTTAATCCTAGTAAAAATTCCCTGTCTTAGGTCAGTTAGGATCACCACTTTATTTTAAGAATATGAGATGTCAGAATAATAGTAGAGATAATGATTTCAGCTTTTATTTCTTTCATCACATTCCCAGTGGGTCAGAAGTTTACATACACATACAATGGTAGCATTGCCTTTAACTTCTTTGGGGTAGCCCCCGTTCCTCTGAATCTCCGCCTGAAGACATACCCTAATCTAACTGCCTGTAGCTCAGGCCCAAAAGCAAGGATATGCATATTCTTGGTATCATTTGAAAGGAAACACTCTGAATTTTGTGGAAATGTTAATTGAATGTAGGAGAATATAACACAATAGATCTGGTAGAAGATAGTACAAGGAAAAAACATACGATTTCTGTTTTTTGTTGTTGCATCATCTTTCAAAGGAACAATAACAGCCAAACATTCAGATAGGATGCAGGGGATAATTTGAATGAAGAACATAAGAGGGCAACAATAGTTGAGCAATTTTCATACAGATAACTTCAAGAATGAGCGAGCTACATGACATTGAGCATGAAGTCACCCAGTTGTCCCACACAAATGTACCCAAGTGGCCGAATTTGTACAGTGATACATTTTGAAGCAAATAGCTATATACAAAATACATAAATGCTATTCTAACACCCCCCCCCCCAAACAAATGTAAATCAAAAAATAATAAGGGTAACTATTTACACACTTTCTATTTACAATATTGTGGAGACCCTCAGTCCTCTACACAAAATTGTGCTGCTGATGCCACGGTCCATAGCAGTCTCTTTCTGCTGTAAAGCAGAGGGTTACTGAACAAGTGGTGCAGGTGATGGGGCATTTCCTGTGACAAAGCGCACAACGACGCCTCCCTACTGTGCCCTTTTTGCCCTGAGGCACATTCATGCCTGCAGAGATTAATTTGGGCAGGTGAACACCACTGGTTGAAGAAGCAGAAGGGACAGAGGTAGAGGGGACAGAAGGTGATGCAGTGGACTTGCTGTAGCTAGCAAGCTCCTGGGTGAGCAGCTCCCTGAAGGCTAGCTGTGAGATGGGGGGCTGTCCACAGCTCTTAGCCATTTCGTTCTGGAGGATGAATGCATTCACCACAGCAATGTCGATGAAATGATAGAAAAATGTCTTGTACCATTTCGTTGTCTTGTGGAGAACATTGTAGTATCCTATCAGTGCGTCTGACAGGTCCACACCTCCCATGCACTTGCTGTAGTCCTTTACAGCAGCTGGAATGAGGACATTTTTTTGTGGTCCATGCCCCGGTATCGTCCTTCACACGCCTGACGACGTGATCGCCACTGAAGGACTTGTGGATGGTTGTGCACATGACCACCTCTCTGGTATCCATCCACTTTACAAAGAGCAGGCCATCTTCACGAATCCGTCGCATGGTACCCCGCTCAGCCCGCTTAGGCATGTCGTTCACCTTTGTTTTTGGAAAACCCACTCTGTTGGTCCGAATGGTGCCACAAGCCCACACATCCCGCTTCCTCAGGTCTGTGAACAGGGTAGGGCTTATTTAGCAGTTGTCTACAAACAGTTTGTAGCCCTTCCCCAGCAGTTGAAAATCCAATAACTCCATAACGGAATCATAACTAAGTCCATTACCGGTAGCAAAACAGTTTTTCCCCTCATAAACCAAAAAATTGCAAGTGTAGGCACACACAGAGTCAGCCAAAACAAACAATTTGTAACCCCATTTTGTTGGTTTGTTATGCATGTATTGTTTGAGACTAATTCTGGCCTTTGAGGCTACCATCCTCTCATCTATGGACAGGTTCTTAGGTCTTGCAGGCCTCAACGATGTTGGTGTAGAGAGGTTTGATTTTGCAGAGCCTATCAAACCTTGGTGTGCCACTCTTCTTGTCATTCTCCCCATCAACTTCTGAGTCACTGATGTCAAGCGCCCGTGAGATAGCCAGAAATCTTTTACAAGACATGACAGTGATGGGGAAAGGCAGTTGATAGAGAGCTGACGTTTTCCAGTAGTCCCTCAGAGTTTTCAACTTCAGCAGGCCCATGTAAATGACCAGTGAAAGGTAGCAGGAAAGATCTGACATGGAAATGGTCTTCCATACCTCTTTCTTTCCTGCCTGCTTCTTAGCACCATACATATTCGTGTTAGACACCAGGGAATCAATAACAGACGAGGTGAAAAACAGTTGAAAAAGTTGAAGGGGGCTTTACTTTGCAGTCATGTCTAGTTGAGGTCTTGGCTGCCTTTTTGGTCTAAATACTGGTGGAATTGGTTCCACATCATCTTCTAGCACAGAGTGCCAACGACCCTCTGCCCCTCTGTCTGCAGGTTTCTCTCTTCCCCACCTCCGCTTCTTTGTAACTGTCTTCACACCTCTAGATGGCCGGGTAGGTGTGGAGCCGGAGACAGCAGGGGTCCGGCTGGAGCCGGAGACAGCAGGGGTCTGGCTGGATGAACCAGCTTCAGAGGGGGATGGACACCTAGACATTGGAGGCTCATAATCAGAGTCACTGCCACTGTGAAAGAAAGAAAAAAAAACAGTAAGAATACTTTCACGTATGAGCCCTGTATCAACACGTAAAATTAACAGATGTATTATATATATAGAGTACAGGGAACATAATCACTATGGTGAAGTGCTGTTCCATTCCATGTTTATATAAAATAAATGTAAAGAATATATCACACACTCATCCACAATGTATAGCCAAAGTGTACTTTACACGTTTTCATTACTAATGATATTTTAATATATTGCAAATAAAATAAGAAAATCAACAAAAAAAATCTCAAATGAATAATTTTTGATATTATTAATGTCAAAAAACGGCATTAGCATGAGAATAACTCTTACCAGTCCAAAATAGCATCCTCTCCGTGGAGAAACATGTCTTCCGCTTGTGAGTCAAAACTAGCCTCGCTGAAAGATTCATCTTCCTGAAGCAACTCGGTCTCGCTTTCTCTATCAATTTCCTATATAATTTGGGTTAAATCTGTATACCTAGACCTTGTTGTAGATTTTCCTGATTTATTCGCCATAATATAAATATATAAAATTGCTGAAAATGCTGTTGACTATGTACTGCTATGCGTAACACTCGTGGCTCCGTCAAGTAGGATTTGCAATGGCGAATGAACCTCTTTTACGCCAGAGTTTACGACAATGGCTGGTCTTCGAACGTATAAACATTACCTATTGCCGTTTACCTCAGCTCATTGGCTATCTTCCAAGCTAGATTTCAAGATGATCAGTGGTCATTGGGCCAAAATACAGTCAATCAATGATAGACCGGTCCTACCATTGGTGCGCAATGAGGTCATTGATTCGTGTCTTCAAATCGGTTTGTTTCGGTCAATACGCCCCGGGAAAATAACCATTAAGTTTGGTTATGTTGCTAACACCCAGAGGGTTGCAAAGAAACAAACCATGACTTGATAAACATTTGTTTAGTGTGTGTAATTACCACAAATGTTTCGTCCAAAGTTGAATGACACGGAAATCACGACGCAAGTGGTTTACAAATGTTTCGTGTTAGGCTATAAAAATGTATTTTATCAAACATTCACTCTGTAGCTAGGACACTTGGCATTGCCAACAGAGGAAGGTCTTCAAAGGTAAGCGATTTACTTTATTGTTATTTCTGACTTTTGTGACGCTAATGCTTGGTTGGAAAATGCTAGTAATACTTTTGTGTGCTGAGCGCTGTCCTCAGATAATCACATGGTTTGCTTTCGCCTTAAAGCCATTTTGAAATCTGACACAGTGGCTGGATTAACAAGAAGTTAATCTTTTAAATGATGTAAGATACATGTATTTACAAGAATGTTTAATGTTACGAATGGTGTATTTAGAAATTTAGCGCTCTGCAATGTCACCGGATGTTAGCCAGGTGGGACGCTACCGTCCCACCTACCCTAGAGAAGTTAAATTGTTGAACTTGGGTCAAATGTTTTGGGTAGCCTTCCACAAGCTTCCCACAATAATTTGGGTGAATCTTGGCCCATTCCTCCTGACAGAGCTGGTGTAACCGAGTAAGGTTTGTAGGCCTCCTTGCGCTTTTTCAGTTCTGCCCACAAATTTTTATACGGGATTGAGGTCAGGGCTTTGTGATGGCCACTCCAATACCTTGACTTTGTTGTCCTTAAGCCATTTTGCCACAACTTTGGAAGTATGCTTGGGGTCATTGTCCATTTGGAAGACCCATTTGCGACCAAGCTTTAACTTCCTGACTGATGTCTTGAGATGTTGCTTCAATATATCCACAGAATTGTCCTACCTCATGATGCCATCTATTTTGTGAAGTGCACCAGTCCCTCCTGCAGCAAAGCACCACACAACATGATGCTGCTTTCGGTTTTTTCTTCACCCTTTTTCCTCCTAACATAATGATGGTCGTTTTGGCCAAACAGTTCTATTTTTGTTTCATCAGACCAGAGGACATTTCTCCAAAAAGTATCATCTTTGTCCCCATGTGCAGATGCAAACCGTAGTCGGGCTTTTTTATGGCGGTTTTTGAGCAGTGGCTTCTTCCTTGCTGAGCGGCCTTTCAGGTTATGTCGATATAGGACTCGTTTTACTGTGGATATAGATACTTTTGTACCTGTTTCCTCCAGCATCGTCACAAGGACCTTTGCTGTTGTTCTGAGATTGATTTGCACTTTTCGCACCAAAGTAAATTCATCTTTAGGAGACAGAACGCATCTCCTTCCTGAACGGTATGACGGCTGCGTAGTCCCATGGTGTTTATACTTGCATACAATTGTTTGTACAGATGAACGTGGTACTTTCAGGCGTTTGGAAATTGCTCCCAAGGATGAACCAGACTTCTTGAGGTCTACAATTTGTTTTCTGAGGTCTTGGCTGATTTATTTTGATTTTCCCATGATTTCAAGCAAAGAGGCACTGAGTTTGAAGGTAGGCCTTGAAATACATCCAAAGGTACACCTCCAATTGACTCAAATAATGTAAATTAGCCTATCAGAAGCTTCTAAAGCCATGACATCATTTTCTGGAATTTTAGAGCTGTTTAAAGGCACAGTCAACTTAGTGTATGGAAACTTCTGACCCACTGGAATTGTGATACAGTGAATTATAAGTGAAACAATCTGTAAACAATTGTTGGAAAAATGACTTGTGTCATACACAAAGTAGATGTCCTAACCGACTTGCCAAAACTATAGTTTGTTAACAAGAAATTTGTGGAGTGGTTGAAAATACGAGTTTTAATGACTCCAACCTAAGTGTATGTAAACTTCCGACTTCAACTGTATATATATATATATTTTTATACTGCTCAAAAAAATAAAGGGAACACTAAAATAACACATCCTAGATCTGAATGAATGAAAATCTTATTAAATACTTTTTTCTTTACATAGTTGAATGTGCTGACAACAAAATCACACAAAAATAATCAATGGAAATTCAATTTATCAACCCATGGAGGTCTGGATTTGGAGTCACACTCAAAATTAAAGTGGAAAACCACACTACAGGCTGATCCAACTTTGATGTAATGTCCTTAAAACAAGTCAAAATGAGGCTCAGTAGTGTGTGTGGCCGCCACGTGCCTGTATGACCTCCCTACAACGCCTGGGCATGCTCCTGATGAGGTGGCGGATGGTCTCCTGAGGGATCTCCTCCCAGACCTAGAATAAAGCATCCGCCAACTCCTGGACAGTCTGTGGTGCAACGTGGCGTTGGTGGATGGAGCGAGACATGATGTCCCAGATGTGCTCAATTGGATTCAGGTCTGGGGAACGGGCGGGCCAGTCCATAGCATCAATGCCATCCTCTTGCAGGAACTGCTGACACACACCAGCCACATGAGATCTAGCATTGTCTTGCATTAGGAGGAACCCAGGGCCAACCGCACCAGCATATGGTCTCACAAGGGGTCTGAGGATCTCATCTCAGTACCTAATGGCAGTCAGGCGATCTCAGGCGAGGTCGCTGTGCGGCCCCCCAAAGAAATGCCACCCCACACCATGACTGACCCACCGCCAAACCGGTCATGCTGGAGGATGTTGCAGGCAGCAGAAAGTTCTCCACAACGTCTCCAGACTCTGTCACGTCTGTCACGTGCTCAGTATGAATCTGCTTTCATCTGTGAAGAGCACAGGGCGCCAGTGGCGAATTTGCCAATCTTGGTGTTCTCTGGCAAATGCCAAATGTCCTGCACGGTGTTGGGCTGTAAGCACAACCCCCACCTGTGGACGTCGGGCCCTCATACCACCCTCATGGAGTCTGTTTCTGACCATTTGAGCAGACACATGCACATTTGTGGCCTGCTGGAGGTCATTTTGCAGGGCTCTGGCAGTGCTCCTCCTTCTCCTCCTTGCACAAAGGCGGAGGTAGCGGTCCTGCTGCTGGGTTGTTGCCCTCCTACGGCCTCCTCCACATCTCCTGATGTACTGGCCTGTCTCCTGGTAGCGCCTCCATGCTCTGGACACTACGCTGACAGACACAGCAAACCTTCTTGCCACAGCTCGCATTGATGTGCCATCCTGGATGAGCTGCACTACCTGAGCCACTTGTGTGGGTTGTAGACTCCGTCTCATGCTACCACTAGAGTGAAAGAAACGCCAGCATTCAAAAGTGACCAAAACATCAGCCAGGAAGCATAGGAACTTAGAAGTGGTCTGTGGTCCCCACCTGCAGAACCACTCCTTTATTGGGGGTGTCTTGCTAATTGCCTATAATTTCCACCTGTTGTCAATTCCATTTGCACAACAGCATGTGAAATTTATTGTCAATCAGTGTTGCTTCCTAAGTGTACAGTTTGATTTCACAGAATGTGATTGACTTGGAGTTACATTGTGTTGTTTAAGTGTTCCCATAATTTTTTTTAGCAGTATGTATATATATATATATATATAAATTAATTATTACATATACATATATATAAATTAATTATTACATATACTGTGCATTGGGAAAGTATTCAGACCACTTGACTTTTCCCACATTTTGTTACGTTACAGCCTTATTCAAAAATGTATTAAATTGTTTTTTTCCCTCATCAATCTACACACAATACCCCATAACAACAAAGCAAAAACTGTTTTTTGGAAATTTTTGCTAATGTATTCAAAATAAAAAACAGAAATACCTTATTTATATTCAGACCCTTTGCTATGAGACTCGAAATTGAGCTCAGGGGTATCCCATTTCCATTGACCATCCTTGAGGTGTTTCTACAACTTGATTAGAGTTTACCTGTGGTAAATTAAATTGATTGGCAGTGCATTTCAAAGCAAAACCCAAGCCATGAGGTCAAAGGAACTGTCTGTAGAGCTCCGAGACAGAATTTTGTCGAGGCACAGATCTTGGGATGGGTACCAAAAAATGTCTACAGCATTGAAGGTCCCCAAAACACGGTGGCCTCCATTATTCTTAAATGGAATAAGTTTGGAACCACCAAAATCTCCAAGTTTGTAGCGTCATACCCAAGAAGACTCGAGGCTGTAATCCTTGCCAAAGGTGCGTCAACAAAGTGCTGAGTAAATGGTCTGAATACTTATGTAAATGTAATATTTCCAGGGTTTTTATATACATTTGCAATAATTTCTTAAAACCTGTTTTTGTTTTGTCATTTTTGGGTATTGTGTGTAGATTGATGAGGGAAAAAAACGATTTAATACATTTTTGAATAAGGCTGTAACGTAACAAAATGTGGGAAAAGTCAAGTGGTCTGAATACTTTCCCAATGCACTGTATATATAACCTGTACAAAAACAGTTAAAAAGTGACACATTTGAAGTTCTGGGTCTATTTGACTTAAATTTTTAATGTAACAGAAATGAAACAATGCTTTAATGATTTGATGGTCAGAGTGATGTAAGAAGATTTTCCCAATGATGCTCACAGTATGAGCAAAACTGATCTGAAGTTGAGCAAAAAATATATAATGACTTACGATGTGAGATCACAGACAATCTGATATATTTATGACTTTTTAAGTGCATCAAACATTTGGCATTGGAACAGTTGGGGTTATCCACCTAGGGGAAAAGCATCTGAAAAAGTACATCTTCAGCAACAGTTTGCTAAGTGAAACTTTACTTACTGTCCTTTAAAAAAAAGAATATGTAGGGGATAGATCAGCTCTGAAATGGGCAGATATGTACAATTGAAATTATATCAGATAGCATTGCTTACATAATTTGTTGCTTGCAACACAAATATAAATGCAACATGTAAAGTGTTGGTCCCATGTTTCATGAGCTGAAATAAAAGATCCCAGAAATGCGAGCTTATTTTGTTCAAATTTTGTGCACAAATGTGTTTACAACCCCTCCTTTGCCAAAGATAATCCATCCACCTGACAGGTGTGGCATATCAAGAAGCAGATTAAACAGCATGATCATTACACAGGTGCACCTTGTGCTGGGGACAATAAAAGGCCACTCTAAAAAGTGCAGATTTCTCACACAACACAATGCCAGATATGTCTCAAGTTTTGAGGGAGCATGCAGTTGGCATGCTGACTACAGGAATGTCCACCAGTGCTGCCAGAGAGTTGAATGTTAATTTCTCTACCAATATCGTCTTAGAGAATTTGGCAGTTCGTCCAACCAGCCTCACAACTGCAGATCACGTGTAACCACGCTAGCCCAGGACCTCCACATCTGGCTTCTTCACCTGGTCTGAGACCAGCCACTCAGACAGCTGATAAAACGGTGGGTTTGCGCAACCGAAGAATTTCTGCAGAAACCGTCTCAGGGAAGCACATCTGCGTGCTTGTCATTCTCACCAGGGTCTTGACCTGACGGCAGATCGGCATCGTAACCGACTTCAGTGGGCAAATGTTCACCTTCGATTGCTACTGGCAAGCTGGAGAAGTGTGATTTTCACAGATGAATCGCGGTTTCAACTATACTGGGCAGATGGCAGTTTGCTGATGTCAACAATGTGAACAGAGTGCCCCATGGTGGTGGTGGGTTATGATATTGTTAGGCAGAAGGTAAGGTAGGCAGAAGGTAATACAATTACAATTGCATTTTATCGATAGCAATTTGAATGACAGAGATACTGTGACGAGATCCTGAGGCCCGTTGTCGTGCCATTCATCCGCCGCCATCACCTCGTGTTTCAGCATGATAATGCACAGCCCCATGTTGCAAGGATCTGTACACAATTCCTGAAAATGTCCCAGTTCTTCCATGGCCTGGATACTCAGACATGTCACCCATTGAGCATGTTTGGGATGCTCTGAATCGACGTGTACGAAAGTGTGTTCCAATTCCCGCCAATATCCAGCAACTTCCCACAGCCATTGAAGAGGAGTGGGGCACATTTCCACAGGCCACAATCAATAGCCTGATTAACTTTATGCGAAGGAGATGTGTCTCTCTGCATGAGGCAAATGGTGGTCAAATGGTGGACTGGTTTTCTGATCCACAGCCCAACCTTTTTTAAAAAGGTATCGGTGACCAACAGATAAATATCTGTATTCCCAGTCATGTGAAATCGATAGAAATGTATTTATTTTGATATACTGATTTCCTTATATGAACTGTAACTCAGCAAAATCTTAGAAATGATTGCATGTTGTGTTTATTTTTGTTCAGTGTACATGATGCCACCTTTACACTTACAGGGTAGGTACGGGTATGAAGGCTGTAAAAGGAAGCTGTTTCTTTTACTAGGTAAATACCAAATACTTTCAAGTTTATTGCAGTGCAATATAATAAAGTAATCTACTTTTTTTAAAGTGGAAACATTTCACAATTAAGACAAGCAGACAACTCAGAGAGAAGTGTATTGAATGAAAATCAACCAGAGGTAAGTAAAAACACATTTGTATTCATGCACACTCATAATCATACAAGCTAGCACAACTGCATTAATTTTATTTGGAAAACCAACTTCCTAGCTACACACCATTAATTTGAATGGAGTGCTACTCCAATCATAAATAACGATCTTCTAATTCCAGTAAAAGTAAAAATGTTGACTAAATGACAACATGTAAATGTTCAAATCATGATAATCAATGTGTACTCACAAATGACGCTATAAAGAGAATGATGTCTATGGATTGTGGTGAGCTTGTACATCTTCAGGGAGTGCGTAATCCGTCTCTACCATCATTCATATTAGCAAACGTGCAATCATTGGATAATAAAATGGAGGAGCTCTGATCAAGACTATCCTACCAACGGGACATTAAAAACTGTAATATCTTATGTTTCACGGAGTCGTGGCTGAACGACAACATGGATAACATACAGCTGCCTCTGCTAAGACAAGGGGTGGCGGTCTGTGTCTATTTGTAAATAACAGCTGGTGCACGAAATCAAATATTAAGGACGTCTCAAGGT
This sequence comes from Salmo trutta, assembly GCF_901001165.1. Taxonomy (NCBI): domain Eukaryota; kingdom Metazoa; phylum Chordata; class Actinopteri; order Salmoniformes; family Salmonidae; genus Salmo; species Salmo trutta. The sequence goes on from NC_042975.1 coordinate 37,865,126, forward strand.
TTTGCTCGCCTGAGGTAGAGTATCTCATGATAAGCTGTAGACCACACGATTTACCAAGAGAGTTTTCATCTATAATTTTTGTAGCTGTCTACATACCACAAGAAACCATTGCTGGCACTAAGACCGCACACACTCAACAAGTTGTATAAGGCCATAAGCAAACAAGAAAATGCTCATCCAGAGGCGATACTCCTAGTGGCCGGGGACACATCCTAGTGGCCAGGGACTTTAATGCAGGGAAACTTAAATCCGTTTTACCTCATTTCTACCAGCATGTTATATGTGCAACCAGAAGAAAACAACTCTAGACCACCTTTACTCCACAAACCAAGATGTGTACAAAGCTCTCCCTCGCCCTCCATTTGGCAAATCTGACCATAACTCTATACTCCTGATTCCTGCTTACAAGCAAAAACTAAAGCAGGAAGTACCAGTGACTCGCTCAATACGGAAGTGGTCAGATGACAGATGCTAAGCTACAGAACTGTTTTGCTAGCACAGACTGAAATACAGACTGAAATTCTCCCGATGGCATTGATGAGTACAACACAGTCACAGGCTTCATCAATAAGTGCATCGATGACGTCGTCCCTACAGTGACCGTATGTACATACCCCGATCAGAACCCATGGATTACAGGCAACATCCACACTGAGCTAAAGAGTAGAGCTACCGCTTTCAAGGAGTGGTATTCTAACCAATTTATATTAAAAAAAAATCTAAATGGCATGCTACAGACACTTTTTTAGCAATTTTACTTGTTTTTGAGAAGTTTACCCCACTCGTGATACACTTCGACATTGTTCGTTCTGCAGTATGGGGGCTGCAGATGAAGGATAGCCACGAGCTGCCCAGTGACTCAAGCCTACCAGACGAGCTAAATAACTTCTATGCTCCCTTAGAGGCAAACAATACTAAAGCATGCATGAGAACATCATCAGTTCCTGGACGACTGTGAGGTCCCGCTCTCCGTAGCCGATGTGAGCAAGACCTTTAAACAGGTCAACATTCACAAGGCCGCAGTGCCAGATGGATGGACATGTATTCCGAGCATGCGCTGACCAACTGGCAAGTGTCTTTAATGACATTTTCAACCTGTCCCTGACCCGAGTCTCTAATACCAACATTTCTCAAGCAGACCACCATAGTCCCTGTGCCCAAGAACACTAACGTAACCTGCCTAAATGACTACCGACCCGAAGCACTCACGGCTGTCGCCATGAAGTGCATTAAAAGGCTGGTCATGGCTCAAATCAACACCATTATCCCAGAAACCCTAGACCCACTCCAATTTGCATACTGCCCCAACAGATCCACAGATGATGCAATCTCTATTGCACTCCACACTGCCCTTTCCCACCTGGACAAAAGGAACACCTATGTGAGAATGCTATTCATTGACTACAGCTCAGCATTCAGCACCATAGCGCCCACAAAGCTAAGTATCCTGGGACTAAACACCTCCCTCTGCAACTGGATCCTGGACTTCCTGATGGGCCGCCCCCAGGTGGTAAGGGTAGGTAACAACACATCTGCCGCACTGATCCTCAACACGGGGGACCCTCAGGAGTGCGTATTCAGACCCCTTCTGTACTCTGTGTTCACCCATGACTGCATGGCCAGGCATGACTCCAACACCATCCTTAAGTTTGCCGACGACACAACAGTGGTAGGCCTGATCACCGACAACGATGAGGCAGCCTATAGGGATGAGGTCAGAGACCTGGCAGAGTGGTGCCAGAATAGCAACCTCTCCCTCAACATGATCAAGACAAAGGAGATGATTGTGGACTCCAGGAAAAGGAGGACCGAGCACGACCCCATTCTGATCGTCAGGCGGTAGTGAAGCAGGTTGAGAGCTTCAAGTTCCTTGATGTCCACATCACCAACAAACTATCATAGTTGTTTGCCACAACTTTGGAAGTATGCTTGGGGTCATTGTCCATTTGGAAGACCCATTTGCGACCAAGCTTTAACTTCCTGACTGATGTCTTGAGATGTTGCTTCAATATATCCACAAATTATGTGGAATTGTCCTACCTCATGATGCCATCTATTTTGTGAAGTACACCAGTCCCTCCTGCAGCAAAGCACCCCCACAACATGATGCTGACACCCCCGTGCTTCACGGTTGGGATGGTGTTCTTCAGCTTGCAAACCTCCCCCTGTTTCCTCCAAATATAACGATGGTCATTATGGCCAAACAGTTCTGTTTTTGTTTCATCAGACCAGAGGACATTTCTCCAAAAAGTACTATCTTTGTCCCCATGTGCAGTTGCAAACCATAGTCAGGCTTTTGTATGGCGTTATTGGAGCAGTGGCTTCTTCCTTGCTGAGCGGCCTTTCAGGTTATGTCGATATAGGACTCGTTTTACTGTGGATACAGATACTTTTGTACCTGTTTCCTCCAGCATCTTCACAAGGTCCTTTGCTGTTGTTCTGGGATTGATTTGCACTTTTCGCACCAAAGTACGTTAATCTTTAGGAGACAGAACGCATCTCCTTCCTGAACGGTATGATGGCTGCGTGGTCCCATGGTGTTTATACTTGCGTACTATTGTTTGTACAGATGAACGTGATACCTTCAGGCATTTGGAAATTGCTCCCAAGGATGAACCAGACTTGTTGAGGTCTCCGATTGTTTTTCTGAGGTCTTGTTTGTTAACAAGAAATTTGTGGAAGTTTTAATGACTCCAACCTACAGTGGGGGGAAAAAGTATTTGATCCCCTGTTGATGGTAGGTTTATTTGAACAGTGAGAGACAGAATAACAACAAAAATCCAGAAAAACGCATGTCAAAAATGTTATAAAACGATTAGCATTTTAATGAGGGAAATAAGTATTTGACTCCTCTGCCAAACATGACTTAGTACTTGGTGGCAAAACCCTTGTTGGCAATCACAGAGGTCAGACGTTTCTTGTAGTTGGCCACCAGGTTTGCACACATCTCGGGAGGGATTTTGTCCCACTCCTCTTTGCAGATCTTCTCCAAGTCATTAAGGTTTCGAGGCTGACGTTTGGCAACTCGAACCTTCAGCTCCCTCCACAGATTTTCTATGGGATTAAGGTCTGGAGACTGGCTAGGCCACTCCAGGACCTTAATGTGCTTCTTCTTGAGCCACTCCTTTGTTGCCTTGGCCGTGTGTTTTGGGTCATTGTCATGCTGGAATACCCATCCACGACCCATTTTCAATGCCCTGGCTGAGGGAAGGAGGTTCTCACCCAAGAGTTGATGGTACATGGCCCCGTCCATCGTCCCTTTGATGCGGTGAAGTTGTCCTGTCCCCTTAGCAGAAAAACACACACAAAGCATAATGTTTCCACCTCCATGTTTGATGGTGGAGATGGTGTTCTTGGGGTCATAGGCAGCATTCCTCAACCTCCAAACACGGCGAGTTGAGTTGATGCCAAAGAGCTCCATTTTGGTCTCATCTGACCACAACACTTTCAAATGTGATCGGTATTGTAATTTACTGCTGCTCTTTAATTATTTGTTATTCTTATGTCTTACTTTTTCAGGGGATTTTCTTAAAATTGCGTTGTTGGTTAAGGGCTTGTAAGTAAGCATTTCACTGTAAGGTGTGTTATATTCGGCGCTTGTGACAAATACAATGGGATAAAAATGTAATTGAATGGCCTGTAAAGACACACTTAGAAGCATCCCATACGATAAGTGGATCCGCTGAACCTATATTTTGCAAGAAAAAATGATTTAGTTTTGTTAAGAATATACTCTCAGTCAATTTCCAATATCCCTGTCCTCATGAAAAATGTGTCATAGTTACATGTATAACTATGACAGAAAGCTGATTGTCCGATCACATTTGACCTTCCATCAATACTTTAAAACTTTCAACACAATAGAAAAAGATACCAGACAATAATCAATCTGACTAGCTTTTTCTTTTTTTTTACCCCCTTTTCTCCCCAGATTCATGGTATCCAATTGGTAGTAACAGTCTTGTTTCATCACTGCAACTCTCGCCCGGACTCGGGAGAGGCAAAGGTCGAGAGCCATGCATCCTCCGAAACACAACCCATCCAAGCCAAGCCGCAATGCCTCTTGACACAATGCACACTTAGCCCGGAAGCCAGCCACACCAATGTGTCGGAGGAAACACCATACACCTGGCAACTGTGTCAGTGTGCACTGCGCCCAGCCCACCACAGGAGTCGCTAGTGTGCAATGGGATAAGGATATCCCTGCCGGCCAAACCCTCCCCTAACCCAGACGACACTGGGCCAATTGTGCGCCGCCCCATGGGTCTCCCGGTCACGTCCAGCTGCGACAGAGCCTGGACTCAAACCCAGAATCTTTAGTGGCACAGCTAGCACTGCCATGCAGTGCCTTAGACCACTGTGTCACTCGGGAGGCCCTTGAAGTATATCTTACAAGGTCCGGGTTTTTAAGCGTTCTTATATCAACTAGTTCCAATGTTTTCATCATATTTGCGATCATTTTGAGCGCCTGAGGGTGATAGTTGGTAGTATGATTACCTTTACAGTCTATAGATGTACTTAATACTGTGTTGTAGTCCCCTACCATTACAATATAATTATTTATATCTTGGAGACTAATACAATTATTACAAATATTTTCTAAGAAGTTTGAGTCGTCATTATTCGGTCCATATATTCAAGATAGATTATCTTCCTTGAGGATATATTTTAATTGATTGCACCTCAAGATCTAAATTGATTTTGATTAGGATGATGACACCATTTTAATTTCTTAACATTTTGAATTTATTACCATCCCACTCTTTTTTCCTGGCCACTTCGTCCTAAGAAAATTAATGAGTTTCCAATAGACAATAAATATGGTAATATTTCTCCTTTAGCCTTTGCTCTTCTTTTCATATTATCAGCCAAACCGTTTGAATTATAGCTAGCTATCCTCTATTCACCAATTACCATGATGCGCTATATTTTGAGATACCTACCACTATCAAATACCATTTTTATATACTTATCTATATTTACCAATACTTACCAGAATCAATACCATAATCCATGTGTACTTACTGGGTTAAATTGACAAAGAACATCAACCGTTTATATAGCCTTTTAGAACATAATACACAGAATGATACAGGAGCTCGTATACTGTGCGTGGGATGGTATTTTTCAATGACTTGTGTGAGAATACCACAGTTGATTTTAATTATTCACAGTATATGAAAAGGGGACTTTTGTGAAAAGAGGACTTTTAAATGGAAAATAATGTACATGTACCGGCACAAAATTCAGAACATCTCATTAAACAAATACTACATATGGTGTCGGGACAAAGCTGTGGACATCATACAGCAGACATGATGAAATATAGTTCTTTGAAGTCAATCACATAATTAATTACAAATTATAGTGCATGCATTGTAGCTGGTTATATTGTGTATTTTTCAGGGTGGTTTGGATAGTCCATGGACTCAGCTGGAGAAACAAAATATGATTATTTTAATAGTTTTTCAATCATATAATTGTAATTCATAGATGAAAGCTCTTCTTGATTCACTGACTTAATCAGTACTCCCTGTTGGGTTATTGCCTGCATGTTTTATATTTTGCACATAATAGAACTCCCTGTTCTTACCTCTCAGGCAAGAAATGGTGGAGGACTATACATATTTGAACAGTCAGTTTAGGTATAAACTGGAGCAATATTATCTAATGACAGTTTTTCTTTCAATCACTTTTGCAAAATGTTCAGATGTAAATGATATATTTTCTAAACTCTAAGTACAAAACTCTAAACTGATAACACATGTAATGTCCATGTTCAGAATCTTTTGATTGTGCATTCAAACATCTTTCACCCCTGAGTCATTCAGGCAAAATCAACATTTTCCTTGAAACACCATAAGAACATTTAGTTTAGCTCCCAATATTCAGATAATGATAGGCTCATCATTTAGGCATTTTAACTTCCATTTAATCCAATAGCAAAAACTACAAGATACACATTTCAAAACTGTTATTTTTGAATTGCTGAATAGAAAGAATTGGAGATAATAAATATAATTGTCCATAGAGTATTTGTCTATAACTTGACATGCCGTTTTAAAAAAAGAAATAATTTGTATCCAATGGCAGGTTGTGAGCATGTTGAGAAATATGTTAGTTTAAGGTTTCATTATCCTTATACAGTACATACATAGGACAAATAATCAGAAAGATAATTAGAGATTTTGACCTAGCCTAGAATAGATGGGTGCATAGCTGTGGGAAGTAGGGGTGCTGAGGGTGCTGCAACACCCCCTGAAAAATAGGAAAATAAATAACAAATATTAATAAAAAATAAAAAGATAATACTGAGCCTTTAATAGTCCTGTATTAGCGGACCGATATAGCCATCTGCAGCGAAGCTTTTGTCCAGCCCTCCCTTCCCCTACCCCAAAATTACTTCCCGCGTCTATGGATGGGTGGGGTTGTGATGTTGTATAGAAAGTTAATGGAGTTGATAAATATGATGATACATATTTTAGTTGTCACGTCCTGACCAGCAGAGGGCGTAATTGTGTTAGTCTTGGTCAGGATGTGGCAGGTGGTTTGTGTTTGTTAAATGTTGTGTTGGTGATTGGGACTTCCAATTGAAGGCAGGTGTGTTGAGTTGCCTTTGATTGGAAGTCCTATATAGGTGTGTGTGTTTTTCTTTGGGGTTGTGGGTGGTTGTCCTTGCACTGCGTTGTAGGAGCCTGCAAGTCTGTTGCTGTCGTAAGTTCTGTTTATTGTTTTTTCAAGTGGATGCTTTACGTGTTTTTTATTTAAATAAACATGAGTGTCCACAATCCCGCTGCGCCTTGGTCCATTCCTAACGACGGACGTTACAGAACCACCCACCACCAAAGGACCAAGCAGCGGAAGAGGAGGAAGCCACAGGAGAACAGGGTGGATGAATGGACATGGCAGGACGAAAGACGATTCTGGGAGGACAAGTTAAGGGAGCTAAGGGAACCCGAGAGGCAGCCCCAATATTTTTTTTGGGGGGGGCACAAGGGCTGTTTGGCGGGGCGAGATTGGAGCCCCAAGCCAGCTCCCCGTACCCTTCTAGGGCAGACTGGACAGGTCCCGTGCTTTGGGGTTGGGGCTGTGGTGAGGCCTGGGATTTTCAGGCCGGTAGGCACAGTACCAGCGCCCCGCATGTGCCAGGGCGAAGTAGGCATTGAGCCGGAAGGGGTGATGCCAACCCTGCGCTCAAGACCGCCAGTGTGCCTCTACTGTCCGGTGTTTCCCGCCATACGCACTAGCATGGAGGTGCGTGTCTCCAGGCTGGCACGTCCAGTACCAGCCCCACGCATCAGGCGTCTAGTGTGTCAGCCCAGCCTCGCCAGTCAGGAGTCGCCAGAGCTGCCTGCCAGTCAGGAGTCGCCAGAGCTGCCTGCCAGTCAGGAGTCGCCAGAGCTGCCTGCCAGTCAGAAGTCGCCAGAGCTGCCTGCCAGTCAGGAGTCGCCAGAGCTGCCTGCCAGTCAGGAGTCGCCAGAGCTGCCTGACTGCCCGGGTCTGCCAGAGTGGCCCGACTGCCCGGGTCTGCCAGAGTGGCCCGACTGCCCGGGTCTGCCAGAGTGGCCCGACTGCCCGGGTCTGCCAGAGTGGCCCGACTGCCCGGATCTGCCAGGGTGCCCTGCCTGTCCTCCGGCCCAGCCCGAGTGGCCCGCCTATCCTCCGGCCCAGCCCGAGTGGCCCGCCTGCCCTCCGGCCCAGCCCGAGTGGCCCTCCTGTCCTCCGGCCCAGCCCGAGTGGCCCTCCTGCCCTCCGGTCCAGCCCGAGTGGCCCTCCTGCCCTCCGGTCCAGCCCGAGTGGCCCTCCTGCCCTCCGGCCCAGCCCGAGTGGCCCTCCTGCCCTCCGGCCCAGCCCGAGTGGCCCTCCTGCCCTCCGGCCCAGCCCGAGTGGCCCTCCTGTCCTCCGGCCCAGCCCGAGTGGCCCGACTGCCCGGGTCTGCCAGAGTGGCCCGACTGCCCGGGTCTGCCAGAGTGGCCCGACTGCCCGGATCTGCCAGGGTGCCCTGCCTGTCCTCCGGCCCAGCCCGAGTGGCCCACCTGTCCTCCGGCCCAGCCCGAGTGGCCCGCCTGCCCTCCGGCCCAGCCCGAGTGGCCCTCCTGTCCTCCGGCCCAGCCCGAGTGGCCCTCCTGTCCTCCGGCCCAGCCCGAGTGGCCCTCCTGTCCTCCGGCCCAGCCTGACTGGCCCACCTGCCCTCCGGTCCAGCCCGAGTGGCCCTCCTGCCCTCCGGTCCAGCCCGAGTGGCCCTCCTGCCCTCCGGCCCAGCCCGAGTTGCCCTCCTGCCCTCCGGCCCAGCCCGAGTTGCCCTCCTGCCCTCCGGCCCAGCCCGAGTGGCCCTCCTGCCCTCCGGCCCAGCCCGAGTGGCCCTCCAGTCCTCCGGCCCAGCCCGAGTGGCCCTCCTGTCCTCCGGCCCAGCCCGAGTGGTCCGTCTGCCAGGGTCAGCCCAAGTGGCCCGTCTGCCCGGCGCAGCTAGCGGCGCCACCGAAGTGGGCGACACCGAAGGTGGAGCGAGGTCCACGTCCTGCACCTGAGCCACCTCCAGGATAGGTGGGTTGGGGAGGGAGGGTGTAGCACAGTGCCGTCGGTGACGGCAGCCACCCTCCCTTCCCTCCCTTATTGTTTAGGGGTTATTGTTTGTTGGTTTTGTTGGGGTATTGGGGATTTTCTTGTGTTTTCTTTTTTTTAGGTGCATCCCGGGGTCTGCACCTTGAGGGGGGGGGTTATTGTCCCGTCCTGACCAGCAGAGGGCATAATTGTGTTAGTCTTGGTCAGGATGTGGCAGGTGGTTTGTGTTTGTTAAATGTTGTGTTGGTGATTGGGACTTCCAATTGAAGGCAGGTGTGTTGAGTTGCCTTTGATTGGAAGTCCTATATAGGTGTGTGTGTTTTTCTTTGGGGTTGTGGGTGGTTGTCCTTACACTGCGTTGTAGGAGCCTGCAAGTCTGTTGCTGTCATAAGTTCTGTTTATTGTTTTTTCAAGTGGATGCTTTACGTGTTTTTTATTTAAATAAACATGAGTGTCCACAATCCCGCTGCGCCTTGGTCCATTCCTAACGACGGACGTTACATTAGTACTTCTGTAAATATTCAGAATTTAGACAATGAACTCCGTTTGCTATTCAAAAATACCCTATGTATTGCATTGACCAGAGGGCTAAATTTCACATACTTGTCCACTTTGGGGTGGCAAAGTCTAATGATGGTTTTCATTAAGGTCCATGTCTGTGGATTATATTTTGGAATGATAGCCATTCCAAAATGGAATGCCGGGGCAGCAGGTAGCCTATTGGTTAGAGCGTTGGACTAGTAACTGAAAGGTTGCAAGATTGAATCCCCGAGCTGACAAGGTAAAAAAAATCTGTCGTTCTGCCCCTGAACAAGGCAGTTAACCCACTTGGCCGTCATTGAAAATAAGAATTTGTTCTTAACTGACTTACCTAGTTAAATTAAAATTAAAAAATTAAATTTATCGGAGGTAGATAAATGTGGCTATGACTGCATTATATGTTATGACCCTGATGCGGTTAGTTGGGTCAACAGGATCAGGGTATGAAATGTAATTTTGTATTATCAGGGAACACTTTTCTCAAGCTAAGGCTATTTGATATGTTAAGAACTTCATAATGCAACACATTAAGGTATGAAACAACTGGAATGGTAATGACATCTATGGGCCCACCTTGGGGTGTCAAAGGTCATACATGCATGCATTTTGGGGTATATCGCGCCATTGTGGGCAGTATTGGGATGTGCTCTATTATCACATTGTACCCTGCTAAATACACCAAATTTTACAGAATAAGGAGACCCATTTGGGAGACCCAAGAACTTTTAGCTATATAGAGTCGTCATAGATTTTGTCAATAATCAGTCCCAACAGCCTATTTTCAAGATGGCCACCATTAAATTCAATGGGAAGGAACTGCATTGAATTTGCATGTCCATAACAGAATAAATAATTGGTGTAATAAGACCAATAATGGCTTAAAATGTGTATTATAACAAGGATAACCCAAAATTATGGCCTAAGTATGTCAGTTATACAATTGAAGTTGGAGGTTTACATACACCTTAGCCAAATACATTTAAACTCAGTTTTTCACAATTCCTGACATTTAATCCTAGTAAAAATTCTGTGTCTTAGGTCAGTTAGGATCGCCAATTTACTTTAAGAATGTGAAATGTCAGAATAATAATTTCTTTCATCACATTCCCAGTGGGTCAGAAGTTTGCATACACTCAATTAGTATTTGGTAGCATTGCCTTTAAATTATTTAACTTGGGTCAAACGTTCCGGGTAGCCTTCCACAAGCTTCCCACAATAAGTTGGGTGAATTTTGGCCCATTCTTCCTGACAGTGTCATATTCGTGTATGTAGGTGGCAGGGAAGTCAGGCGCCAGAGAAACCAAGTTGGTTAAATATGGAGTATTTAATTAAAAAACAAACTCCAAAACCAAAATACAAAATACAAAATAAAATGGGTAAAGGATACCCGTCGAACACCTATACACAAACCCACGTAACATAACATCAAACAATCACCGACAAGGACATGAGGGGAAACAGAGGGTTAAATACACAAGTAATTCATGGGATTGGAAACAGGTGTGATGGAAGACAAGGCAAAACCAATGGATAATGAAAAACTGATCAATGCTGGCTAGAAGACCACCCGTGCAAGGAGGGGCATCGACTTCGGTAGCCGCGCGTCGACACCGGCCTCAGGGACGACCCGGAGGACGAGGTGCAGGGCGATCCGGATGGAGACGATGGAACTTGTAGCAGGGAAGGATCTAACACATCCTCCACCGGAACCCAGCATCTCTCCTCCGGACCGTACCCCTCCCAGTCCACGAGGTACTGAAGGCCCCTCGCCCGACGTCTCGAATCCAGGATGGATCGAACGGAGTACGAGGGGGCCCCGGAGTACGCCGGGGCCCCCTCAACATTGAGGGGGCAGAGGAACCTCCCGCACCTCATTCTCTTGGAGCGGACCAGCCACCACCGGCCTGAGGAGAGACACATGGAACGAGGGGTTAATGCGGTAATTGGGGGGAAGCTTTAACCTATAACATACCTCGTTCACACTCCTCAGGACTTTAAACGGCCCCACAAACCGCGGACTCAGCTTCCGGCAGGGCAGGCGGAGGGGCAGGTTTCTGGTCGAGAGTCAGACCCTGTCCGCCTCACTGCGGTGACGGTCTGCACCAATTTTCTGGCGTCGAACGGCATGCTGAAGGTGGAACCAATAGTCCACCGCAGGAGCCTCAGTCTGACTCTGATGCCAAGGGGCCAGAACCGGCTGATACCCCAACACGCACTGAAAGGGAGAGAGGTTAGTGGAGGAGTGGCGGAGTGGCGGAGCGAATTCTGAGCTATCTCTGCCCAGGTTGGGCTGGTGGAGGTGCTGGAAGAACTCCCTGTCTCTCCAAGCGGTCCATCTTCTGGACAACGCGATCCATGGCAGCGCACAGATGGTGAAGCTTCTTCGCTTGCTCCTGGACGCGCTCCTCCACCTCCATGTCCGGGGTATCATCTCCTGCTGACTTCAATATTCGGGTCGGTGATTCTGTCATATTCGTGTATGTAGGTGGCAGGGAAGTCAGGCGCAGGAGAAACCAAGTTGGTTAAATATGGAGTATTTAAATAAAAAACACACTCCAAAAACACAAAACAAAATACAAAATAAAATGGGTAAAGGATACCCGTCGCACACCTATACACAAACCCACGTAACATAACATCAAACAATCACCGACAAGGACATGAGGGGAAACAGAGGGTTGAATACACAAGTAATTCATGGGATTGGAAACAGGTGTGATGGAAGACAAGACAAAACCAGTTGAAGTCAGAGGTTTACATACACTTAGGTTGGAGTCATTGAAACTTGTTTTTCAACCACTCCACAAATAAATTTTTAACAAACTATAGTTTTGGCAAGTTGGTTAGGACATCTACTTTGTGCATGACACAAGTCATTTTTCCAACATTTGTTAACAAGCAGATTATTTCACTTATAATTCACTGTATCACAATTCCAGTGGGTCAGAGGTTTACATACACTAAGTTGACTGTGCCTTTAAAGAGCTTAGAAAATACCATATAATGATGTCATGGCTTTAGAAGCTTCTGATAGGCTAATTAACATAATTTGAGTCAATTGGAGGTGTACCTGTGAATGTATTTCAATGCATACCTTCAAACTCAGTGCCTCTTTGCTTGACATTATGGGAAAATAAAAATAAATCAGCCAAGATTTGTAGACCTCCACATGACTGGTTCATCCTTGGGAGCAATTTCCAAACGCCTGAAGATACCACGTTCATCTGTACAAACAATAGTACACAAGTATAAACACCATGGACCCACGCAGCTGTCATACCGCTCAGGAAGGAGACGAGTTCTGTCTCCTAGAGATGAATGTACTTTGTTGCGAAAAGTGCTAATCAATCCCAGAACAACAGCAAAGGACCTTGTGAAGATGCTGGAGGAAACGGGTACAAAAGTACCTATTTCCACAGTAAAACGAGTCCTATATCGAGGCCGCTCAGCAAGGAAGAAGCCACTGCTCCAAAACCATAATAAAGAAACCAGATTACGGTTTGCAACTGCACATGAGGACAAAGATGGTACTTTTTGGAGAAATGTTCCCTGGTCTGATGAAAAAAAAAAAACAGAACTGTTTGGCCATAATGACCATCGTTATGTTTGGAGGAAAAAGGGGAAGGCTTGCAAGCTGAAGTACACCATCCCAACCATGAAGCAAGGGGGTGGCAGCATCATGTTGTGGTGGTGCTTTGCTGCAGGAGGGACTGGTGCACTTCACAAAATAGATGGCATCATGAGGTAGGAAATTTATGTGGGTATATTGAAGCAACATCTCAAGACATCAGTCAGGAAGTTAAAGCTTGGTCGCAAATGGGTCTTCCAAATGGACAATGACCCCAAGCATACTTCCAAAGTTGTGGCAAAATGGCTTAAGGACAACAAATTCAAGGTATTGGAGTGGTCATCACAAAGCACTGACCTCAATCCCATTGAAAATTTGAGGGAAGAACTGAAAAAGTGTGCGCGATCAATGAGGCCTAAAATCCGTACTCAGCTACACCAGCTCTGTCAGAAGGAATGGGCCAAAATTTACCCAACTTATTCTGGGAAGCTTGTGGAAGGCTACCCGAAACGTTTGACCCAAGTTTAACAATTTAAAGGCAATGCTACCAATGCTAGTGTAAATTGCTAAATAGTAATTACTTCGCCACTATTGGCCTATTTATTGCCTTGCCTCCTTACATCATTTGCACACACTGTATACAGATTTTTCTATTGTGTTAATGACTGTACTTTTGTTTATCCCATGTGTAACTCTGATCTTGTTGCTTTTGTCGCACTGCTTTGCTTTATCTTGGCCAGGTCGCAGTTGTAAATGAGAACTGGCCTACCTGGTTAAATAAAGGTGAAATAAGAATAAATAAAAATACAGGTGGGATCCATCATTCTTAAATGGAAGAAGTTTGGAACGAACAAGACTCTTCCTAGAGCTGGCCGCACAGCCAAACTGAGCAATCGGGGGAGAAGGGCCTTGGTCAGGGAGGTGACCAAGAACCCGATGGTCACTCTGACAGAACTCCAGAGTTCTTCTGAGGAGATGGAAGAACCTCTCCCAGGGACTGGGAGACTAGTCAGGATTGAGGGAAATATGAACGGAGCAAATTACAGAGAGATCCTTGATGATAACCTGCTCCAGAGCGCTCAGGACCTCAGACTAGGGCGAAGGTTCACCTTCCAACAGGACAACGACCCTAAGCACACAGCCAAGACAACGCAGGAGTGGCTTTGGGACAAGTCTCAATGTCCTTGAGTGGCCCAGCCAGAGCACGGACTTGAAACCGATCTAACATCTCTGGAGAGATGTTAAAATAACTGTGCAGCAACGCTCCCCTGTCAACCTGACAGAGTTTGAGAGGATCTGCAGAGTACAGGTGTGCCAAGCTTGTAGCGTCATACCCAAGAAGGCTCGAGGCTGTAATCATTGCCAAAGGTGTTCAACAAAGTACTGAGTAAAGGGTCTGAATACTTATGTAAATGTAATATTTCTTTTTTTTTGTCATTATGGGGTATTGTGTGTTGATTTATGAGAATAAAAAAAAATCAATTTTAGAATAAGGCTGTAACGTAACTGTCACGGTTGTTATAAGGAGCGGACCAAGATGCAGCGTTTGTGTTCCACATATTTATTATATTCGTGAAACGTAATGCAAATACAGAAAACTTGAAATACCAAAACAACAAACCGTGACACAGAGAGGGAATAAACACACTACTCAAAGGATAATCACCCACAAACAACATGCAGAAACACCTCTACTAAATATGACCTCCAATTAGAGGCAACGAGGACCAGCTGCCTCCAATTGAAGGTCAACCCAATAAACCCCAACCTAGAAAAAGACAAACTACAACTACAACATAGAAATAGAACAAAAACAAAAGCACCCCCTGTCACGCCCTGACCACTCTACTATAGAAAATAACAATTTATATTGGTCAGGACGTGACAGTAACAAAATGTGTAAAAAGTCAAGGGGTCTGAATCCTTTACGAATGCACTGTAGGGCCTACTGAATATGGTGGCTTCAGAAAGTATTCACACCCCTTGAATGTTTCCACATTTTGTTGTGTTACAGCCTGACTTTAAAATGGATAAAAATTAGATTGTTTGTCACTGGTCTACACACAATACCCCAGAATGTCAAAGTGGAATTATGTTTTTCGAAATGTTTACAAATGAATTAAAAATGTAAAACTGAAATGTCAATAAGTATTCAACCCCTTTGTTATGGCAAGCCTAAATAAGTTTAGAAGTAAAAATGTGCTTAACAAGTCACATAATAACTTGCATAGACTTACTGTGTGCAACAATAGTGTTTAACATGATTTTTGAATTATCATACTTCATCTCTGTATCCCACACATACAATTATCTGTAAGGTCTCCCAGTCGAGCAGTGAATTTCAAACACAGATTCAACCACAAAGACCAGGGAGGTTTTCCAATGCCTCGCAAAGAAGGGCACCTATTTGTAGATGGATAAAATAAAAAAAGCACACATTGAATATCCCTTTGAGCATGGTGAAGTTATTAATCATGCTTTGGATGGTCACCCAGTCACTACAAAGTCACCCAGTCACTACAAAGATACAGGCGTCCTTCCTAACGCAGTTGCCGGAGAGGAAGGAAACCGCTCAGAGATTTCACCATGAGGCCAATGGGGATTTTAAAACAGTTACAGAGTTTAATGGCTGTGATAGGAGAAAACGAAGGATGGATCAACAACATTGTTGTTACTCCACAATACTAACCTAATTGACAGAGTGAAAAGAAGGAAGCCTGTTCAGAATACAAATATTCCAAAACCTGCATCCTGTTTACAATAATAATAATATTATAAATAATAATATTGTAATAATAATAATAAAAATAATAACGTGCAAATATTTTACAATTCAGGTTTGCAAAGCTCTTAGAGACGTAGCCAGAAAGACTCACAGCTGTAATCGCTGCCAAAGGTGATTCTAACATGTATTCACTCGGGGGTCTGAATACTTGTCTAATAAAGATATATTAGTGTTTTAGTAGATTATATATATATTTTTTTACATATGTTATAATTTTTCTTCCACTATGACATTAGAGCGTATTTTGTGTATATCGTTGAAAAAAATTACAATTAAATCAATTTTAATCCCACTTTGTAAAACAAAAATATTTTGAAAAAGTAAAGGGTTGTGTATACTTTCTTAAGGAACTGCATGTATTGGTTAGTGGCTGCTGACAGTTGTCGAGGGCATAAGAAATAGTCCAATTGCTAAAAGGCAGGATTTTTTTCTAGCCACCAATTGCATCATTTGTATTACATTTGTCAACCAACCACTGAACTAATGGCTACAAAATATATTGAATTAAATAATCATTTTAAAATCATGATGGTCAGGGACAGAAGAGATTATAATCACCAATATTCCTTTTTAGAGATAATTTGTGTTTACTTAAATCTTTGTGTTAAATTGCTTGGACAACTCAACAAATGACAGAGCACACCTTTCCTCTTAGCATGCTGAGTATTGCTATAGAACAGACTATTACAGGTGGGACCTATCAAACCAATATGCTACCAGATTTGGATTCTCTTCGACTTGTATTATTTACAAGTATGACCAATTTCCGTAAAACACATATGTAGTTCTGCTATTTGTAACATTGTTGTTTCAATGATGAGTCAGTTTAGATAAATAATTAGATCTGAAGGCAAAAAAATAACCAAATCCCATGGTTTTTAACATGAGGTCCACCCAATAGAATGTTCCATTGTTGTTTGATACAGTCATTTTCAATGAGCATGTGAACATTCCAACTTGTCTCAACATTCCTTTATCAGCCTGCGAACATTCTATTGCATAGACTCCCATACAACAATATATATAAAAGTGTGAAAAACAAAAAATGCTACTCTTTTGGAGTGGCTATCATACATCATATTTAATCAAGAGCTTGTGGGGAATAATTTAATACCATCAAACCTTTGTAATCACAAAGTGGCCAAATATTTCTGCTGGCCCATGGACTAATGTGGTATATCATTATTTGTGTTCTATGGGCGTAATAGAAGTATTTACTCCCAAACCATCCTCTCTTGCCCCGAGGTGCTGAATGTTGTATCTATTAGGCCTACACTATCAATGAAATGAACCTGTGCAAGAATGTTATTTTAATATTTGTTGTGTGTGTGCTCATTTTCTCTTTACATGTGTTTTTTTATAGTTAGATGAAATTTACGTAGTTATTACATTACATAATCAAAGGGTGTTCATATAGGTAAACCATTATGATGTTTGATAAGGAATTATTAAATGTTTTGTTATACAACAATCTATGTTTTAGGAAAGACATATATTGGCCCATGCACTCTGCATTTAGGAAAAACTTTTTGAGGGAGCATGTTGGACCAGTTATGTTCCAGTTGGATGGATTCTTATCCCAGGTGGCACTAATGCTATTGCTCTTGTTGCTCTTGTGAGTGAGACTTCACCTGCTACTGCCTAAGGAGAGTGGTTGAAAGTTGTTTTGGATAACTGTGTCAGCGATGTAAGCCTGTGGTGGTGGCAGTTGTAAACGCCATGTATTTTTAGTAGCTACAAGCATTGCATGATGAGCAGTGATGTATCATCATGCATAATGGCAAAATTAGACCTGTGCTCTGCCACTGCATGTCCACTACACTGACTCAGCCAACTCTATCTAACCTTTTTATTATAGGCTACTGTGGGTTGGTCCCAATTTCAACCTTATCTAAGTAAGTAATTGCATGATTTTCATATTTAATATTCACATTGACTGTCTAGCCTACTCCTATCGATATATTTTGAATGACTTTATGTATGCCTACTGGCCTTAATCCAAGGAATGTATTATTTCGTCACTAGGGAATGTTGCCAAACTCACAGTCTGACGGCAAAAAGGAACTCAAGGACTTTGGAAGCGAACTTCGTCCATACACAAACTTGCAGCAAACCAAACATTCTTAAAACCAAGCATTCAACTGTTCTATCGGGGTGTTCAGTTGTTTGATGACTTTTGTAGGTGCTTCACTCGTTTGTAGGCTATACACTTTAAATTAATATTAAACGTTAGCATAGGCCAACAAGCGGAGTTTCATAGGTGAAACAGGCATCGCTTCTCTCCGGAAACGCATTTGCCATATTGGACACAGACAATTTTTTATCATTGCACACTCTCTCAAGAGGAAGAAAAAACACGATAGAACTCATCGACAGAACTCATCACTTCAGGCAGTTTCATTTTCGCCTTCATGGATGGTGAGCGCAAATCTGTCATGGAGGATATTTCTGCTGGCTATAGGTCAAAATGTATGGATCCGTGAGCAAAATGTTAATCTAATGTTTCATTTATGAAATAACGACATATTCGTTTTCATAAACGTTTTTATATAAATTGGGTAAATAATGTCTGGTTTAGGCTACAAACTTCTGACAAAAAACAGTTAAATTACGCAATAGGGCAATCCTCCTATTTTTTAGGCTCAGTCTTATTCTTGTCTCATTGTTTTGTTAACTGGAATAGGGCTATGACTTTAAATTCTTATTAATGTGGCCTACTTGATAAATTCCGTTTTCTTAAACATTTGTTCAACTCTGACGGCCTATCAGCGTAAACGCCGTTTTTTGGACTATGGAGATTCCAGTTGGATTAGGAGGAGTTTGTGACTCCCCAAACATAGTTTTTCGCGGACCTTTCCAAAACGTTTTACACAACGTGAAAGCTACACTGCCTAGTAACACTCCTGTCACCGAAACCTTGGACTTTTCTAGTTCGTACAGTTTCATGCAGAATAAACACCCCTGGGAGATGCGCCAAACTAACCGGCAATCACCCCGAAAAGAAATATCGTCAGGGACGGCTCGCAATTCTGACATTGAAGTGAGGGAAGATGACAGCATTAGTTTTTCCAGAACACTCGAATCGGATGCAAGTCGTATCCATTTTGCCAAAAGCTCAACAGGAAACAAAACCGGGGTTTCATCTGTGAACGAATCAGACTATCCAAACGCGAATGGATACGGATCCTGTCGCTCTGGACCGTTAGCCTGCAACACTAAACAACAGTGCTGTCAACCAGCTGTGCCCCATCACGGAGTGGTGTTAAGTCCTAACAGTTACGCCCGTGTGGCGAACAGTTGTTCCAATTCTGCCTGCACCACCATATCAGAAACGGCGAGGGAGCTCTGCAACGCTGTCTCTGTGTCGCTGGGATTGACCATGGACTTGAATGAGATGAATGACCTGGGACCTAATTACGCACCATCCAGTGCAAATGACCAAAGTCAAGGCAACTATTTGTTTCAGGTGCCTCTATTGAATTGTTCTGGAGCTGAAGAAAACGTCTCCATTACAGAATACAAATGTCCAAGTGAGCGCAATGCCAGGCCGCTACAAAGTGATAAACGAGTTGAGATGTTTAAAAGTTCCCCAGCAAATGACCTTACAGAAGAAGTGGCGACAATGGAGCACCTTAGCTCCAGACATCCATCCACAGATGAACAGGAATTTATACTGAATGAAAAGAGTGATGACCCGACTTCAAAAGAAACAGATAATTCTCTGAATACAAGAGCACGCTCTGCATCTTGTCATTTTGACCCACTGTTGCCAGCACACTTGGCACACTTCAGTCAAACTGACCCAGACAGAATCTCGTCTCATGTCATCCCAGCACATGTCTGTGAAACTGGAGAAACAATGGAGGACAAATATGCTGACTACTTACAACAACAGTACAGTGTCAAGATAAAATATGAGGCCATTAGTAATGAACCTGCCGGAACATCATGGGGCTATCAGTACAACAGGTATAATGACAATGACAACACACAATATGGACCGAGGCAGGGTATGAATCCATACAGTGCGGGACCAGACTCCTCGTTCATTTGTAACCCTTATGAATATGAGCGGGGTGGTGGTCTGGTGCGCAGAGAGCGGCCAACTTCTGAGCAGTGGTACCCGGGCGGGATGCTAGGGAGGATGCCCTATCCCAACTCCCCGTACTTAAAGAATGAGGTCGGTGACTGGCTGGATGTCTCTTACACAGATGCCAGGTAAGAAGGTTATTAAAACTCACAAATTCACAGACACTTTACATTACAGTGCCCTTATTAAGGGGTAATTAACCTACATGTTTAAATGCAGTGTAACAAAGCAATCTTTCACCTGTCACGTTTTACAATGTTATGGGCTGCATAATTCTTCATTCCCTCTTCCAACAGACTATCACAATGTACTTACTCTATAGTAGACTACTGTTATATTTATGATGTATTTGATCAAAAACAAAATCAACGACCCCATTGTCAAATGGTTATATTGCAAATGATATAGTGCTGTATTGTATTATCTTCATGAATGTACAACATCAGTAGTAACAATGACTTCTGCATGAGTTAGACCACTATTGATCCTGAAAACGATAGCTGTGAATGGTGATGAAGGAACAGGAAAAACACCACATTTTACCAGTTCAGATTTTTTAAACATAGAGGAATTGCAAAGTTTCATCTCCATATCTTCATGATCACACTCCAGTCAGCTTTGGGGTTTCCCATTGATGCACATGTCTTTCTCTCAGGGACTTTGTAGACAAGGCAAACAAGGTGATTTGTTAGGCACTTGCTCATTGTCATTACAGCAAATAAAGATGTTATCAGCCTACTTTGTAGCCTACTTTGAGCATCTATAGTTATAAGCTTTGAATAGTGTATGCCCAGAGTGCTTGTCTGTTTTGCTTTTTGAAACAGGATGTTCTAGGCTTCATAAGAACTTACGTAAATGATGTTGTGTGTATATCTTTTCCCTCTGATTTAATTGGACACAAAGCCACAAGCCACATGATTTAAGTATTTGTTGTGTACAGATCCATGGAACAATTCTCAACAGTAAAATAATACATTTGTTAGGCTACTTTGAAAATGAACTGTTTCCAACATAAATTTGGTCAACCTGCATGTAGAATGTGCAACTAATATCATGCAAAATCTCTGCAAAGCAAGCATTGCATTTGTAGTGTCTATATTACACTGAGTACAGTCCTTGAGCAAATGTTAGTTGTCTTAATGTTTTACTCACAGTGGTTTGATGCTTGGTGTAGTTGTAGTAGGATGATAAAATGACGTGAAAGAGAGCCCTTATTGGACCAAGCATGGTCTGAAGTTCCGTGATCAGGATCATTGCACAATACTAGAATCCCAATGTTTACTATTCAATATCTGGTTTTACATATTGTTTAAGTTTGAGAAGCAGGAATCTGAAATTACCAGAAAACAGAAATTTTACTTCCTTTCTGAGCCAATTCTTTAGCAAATATCTGAGCAAATGTTGCTAAACATTCATGTTGCTCTCACCTGGAGGTTGACACTCATTTAACTTCCTGCTCTTTATTTCTGAGGAAAGGTTGCTAAATGAGAGCTGTAACTGTATAGTGTAATAATTTTCATTCAACAGTACTGTATGTGCTCAGAAATTTGCCCAGAGAGGTAGTCAAATCAATCTCAACTTTAAAGGGAAACTGTAATGTTTCAAGAACTTATGATGTAGTAAGAGGAAGACATTATATACAGACTAGATGCTCTGGGAAGATTGACTTCTAAGGGTCAGTAACAATTCAATGAACAGACGTTCTTATCTTACACACAAGACACCACATACCCTAACACTGAATGGAGGGAGAATCTGTTATCGCTCCAGTCACAATGTTTTTTATTTCACTCCAAAAATAGCTACCAATGTTCTCAACTCCCATATATTCAGAACAAGAAATGCTATAAAATCATGTTTACAGTATAAACTGTTTACTAACATGATCATATGAGACGTGGGCCTCTATTAATTTAAATTCAGGAAATATCTAAAACAAATTTCTTCTTTCCTGCCCTGTGAGAAATCTTTCTCAAAATCAGACTGATTTGCAGTTCAAATGTGATTACACAATATACAGTAATCACATAATAATACAGTTGGACACATTCATTCCTTCTGTAAAGCTTGTTAAAGTAAAATACTAATTGTATGTACCATTTTTAAGCCTGATAAATTATCATGAAGATATTAAGACATCATTTTTAGATGTGGGTTGAGAGACATGTCTCTGTCTGCAACTTCAAACTCAGCAGTACAGCAATTATGTTCAACCAGAAGACAAAGAAGCATCTCTATAATATCTGTTAAAGGGAGAATTATTTCTCCATTTCAAGATAATAGTGCATCTTTGGTGCCCTTACTTGTTGATTAATTTGCCCTGTAGTTTTCTAATTTGCTATTTGCATTTACAAGATGTTTCTAAGATATTGAAGTGGTATTGAAATTATAATCAAACAATTGCATGTATTGTAATGGGTAGCAATAGCATCAGATTTGCAGGTTTGCGTGTATTCCTCATTTCCACATTGTCAGAAATATGTACGTTTAGGACTAATTTGATTAATGACATGAGATAGAGATAGTTCTATATAAGGTAACTATGGCGATGTACTTTACTGTCCGCTTGACAGCAGCCCAACATTATTCATACACATGGCCTTATTTTAGAATCCCTTTGTCTTTCTTGGAGAGCTCATCTGTATACGTTTTAACATGGTCTAATAGGCCCATTATAACTCATCCCTAGCTTGAGTTCCCATGTGAATTTCATTGTTTATTGAATTACCCCCCATAGACAAAATAGTATTGTCTCTGTCAGAAAATGCTTCACAGTGTGCCATTGACACGTACATTGTTCTGAGCTGCAGTATAACATCAGTAACTACAATTCAACCAAACATAGACCTAATACATCACATTGAGTGCTTTTAAGAGTGGTATTTTTGTCCATATAAACAGTAACCCCCCCCCTTCTGGTGTACATTGTGTGTATACGTTCCTAGAAATATAGCCAGCTTATTACTGTGAAGGTACAACCAGGCCATGTATTTTCAATTACACATGATGTTCTTGTGTGCGGGCGGCAGGTAGCCTAGCGGTTAAGAGCGTTGGGCCAGTAACCGAATGCGCGCTGGTTTGAATCACCAGGCCGGGAAGATGTAAAAATCTGTCATTCTGTCCATGAGCGAGGCAGTTAACCCCCAACAACAACTGCTGCCCGGGCGCCAATGATGTCGATTAAGGCAGCCCTTCGCACCTCTCTGAGTCAGAGGGGTTAGGTTAAATGCAGAAGACACATTTCGGTTGAATGCATTCAGTTGCGCAACTGATTTGGTATCCCCCTTTCCCCATTGTAATAGCTTCCTCGGTTGGATGATTTTATAAGCAATGTACTGTATGATCCAAGGGTATATATTCTTTTAATAGACTGGAACTACACTATATTTACAAGTATGTGGACCACCCCTTCAAATTAGTGGATTCAGCTATTTCAACCACACCCGTTGCTGACAGGTGTATAAAATCAGGCACATGGCCATGCAATCTCCATAGACAAACATTGGCAGTAGAATGGCCTTACTGAAGAGCTCAGTGACTTTCAACTTGTCATTGTCATAGGATGCGACCTTTCCAACAAGTCAGTTTGTCAAGTTTCTGCCCTGCTAGGTCTGCTCCGGTCAAATGTAAAAGCTGTTATTGTGAAGTGGAAACGTCTAGGAGCAACAACGGCTCAGCCGCAAAGTGGTAGTCCACACAAACTCACAGAATGGGACCGCCGAGTGCTGAAGCGCGTAGCGCGTAAAAAAAAACGTCTGTCCTCAGTTGCAGCACTCACTGACGAGCTACAAACTGCCTCTGGAAGCACGGTCAGCACAAGAACTGTTCGTCGGGAGCCTCATTTAATGGGTTTCCATTGCCGAGCAGTCGCACACAAGCCTAAGATCACCACGCGCAATGCCAAGCATCGGCTAGAGTGGCGTAAAGCTCCCTGGAGCAGTGGAAACATGTTCTCTGAAGTGATGAATCACACTTCACCATCTGGCAGTCCGAATCTGTGTTTGGCGGATGCCAGGAGAACGCTACCTGCCCCAATGCGTAGTGCCAACTGTAAAGTTTGGTGGAGGAGGAATAATGGTCTGGGGCTGTTTTTCATGGTTCGGGCTAGACCCCTTAATTCCAGTGAAGGGAAATCTTAATGCTACAGCATACAATGACATTCTAGACGATTCTGTGCTTCCAACTTTGTGGCAACAGTTTGGGGAAGGCCCTTTCCTGTTTCAGCATGACAATGCCCCCGTGCACAAAGCGAGGTCCATACAGAAATGATTTGTCGAGATCGGTGTGGAAGAACTTGACTGGCCTGCAAAGAACCCTGACCTCAACCCCATCGAACACCTTTGGGATGAATTGGAATGTCGACTGTGAGCCAGGCCTAATCGCCAAACATCAGTGCCCCGACCTCACTAATGCTCTTGTGGCTAAATCAAGTCCCCTCAGTAATGTTCCAACATCTAGTAGAAAGCCTTCCCAGAAGAGTGGAGGCTGTTATAGCAGCAAAGGGGCGACCAACTCCTTATTAATGCCCATCATTTTGAAATGAGATGTTCCACGAGCAGGTGTCCACATACTTTTGGTCAAATAGTGTTTCACCCTACCATGTTACATAGATGTTACAGTGTACTAGAGGGTACAGTGCCTATAAAAGTCTACACCGCTCTTGGATTTCTTCCCATTTTGTTACAAAGTAGGATTAAAATTGATTTAATTGTCATTTTTTTGTCAACATTCTACACAAAATATACTAATGTCAAAGTGGAAGAAACGTACAAAAATTTGTTTAAGATTAATTAAAAAATAAACACTAATATACCTTGATTACAGCTTTGAGTCTTCATCATTAAGTCTCATTAGAGCTTTGCATACCCGTATTGTGCAATATTTGCTATTATTCTTTTCCCAATTTTTCATGCTCTGTCAGGGTTTTGGGGATAATGACTAGACTGCAATTTACAAATCTTGCAATATATTTTCAAGCAGATTTAAGTCTAAACTGTAACTTGGCCACTCAGGAACATTCACTCTCTTCTTGGTAAGCAACTCCAGTGTCGATTTGGCTTTGTGTTGTAGGTTATTATCAAATCAAATCAAACTTTCGGTTCGGTTGGCCATCCGGTTGGCCATTTTGAATAATTGTTCTGCAGTCTTATGGCTTCGGCGTCAGTCTATGACTTTGGTGACTGGAGTCTTTGCCAATTTTTGGGCCTTCCTCTGACACCGCCTAGTATATAGGTCCTGGATGTCAGGAAGCTTGGCCCCAGTGATGTATTGGGCCGTACGCATTACCCTTTATAGCGCCTTACGGTCAGATGCCGAGCAGTTGCCATACCAGGCAGTGATGCAACCAGTCAGGATGCTCTCAACGGTGCAGCTGTAGAACTTTTTGAGGATCTGGGGACTCATGCCAAGTCTTTTCAGTCTCCTGAGGGGGGAAAGGTGTTGTCGTGCCCTCTTCACAACTGTCTTGGTGTGTTTGGACCATGATAGTTTGTTGGTGATGTGGACACCAAGGAACTTGAAACTCTCCACCCGCTCCACTTCAACGCCGTAGATGTTAATTGGGGCCTGTTCGGCCTTCCTTTCCCTATAGTCCACAATCAGCTCCTGCAGAAATTCCTGTTTGATCCTGCTGAAAGAGGAATTCCTCTCCCAGTGTCTGGTGTAAAGCGGACTGAATCAGGTTAGGATTCCTCTAGCATTTTGCCAGTACTTAGCTCCAGTCCGTTTCTTTTCATCCTGAAAAACTCCTCAGTCTTTGCAGATGTCAAGCATACCATTACCATGATGGAGCCACCACCATGCTGAAAATAAGGAGGGACTTACTCAGTGAGGTGTTGTGTTTGATTTGCCCCAAACATAAGGCTTTGCATTTAAGCCAAAAAGTGTATTTCTTTGCCGTGTTTTTTGTTTGTTGCAATATTAGTTTAGTGCCTTGTTGCATGTTTTGGAATTTTTTTATTCTGCATATTTGTATTCTTCTTTTCACTCTGTCATTTAGGCCATTATTGTGGAGTCACGACAATGTTGTTGATCCACCCATCACAGCCATTGAACTCTGTCGCTGTTTTAAAATCACCTATGGCCTCATGGTGACATCCCTAAGCAGTCTCCGTCCTGTCCTTTAGCTCAGTTCAGAAGGAAGACTGCATCTCTGATGTGTCTGGGTGGTTTGATACATCGTCCATCCATATACATCATCCACAGCATCATGTTTTACTTGACCATGCTTAAAGAGATATTCAATGTCTGATTTGTTATTTTTACCCATCTACCAATCACTGTCCTTCTTTATGAGGCTTTAAAAAGTTCCTTGGTCTTTTTAGTTGAATCTGTGCTTGAAATTCAATACTTGACTGAGGGACCTTACAGATATTTTATGTACAGTATGTGGAACAGAGGAAGGGGCAGTCATTCAATATAACTTTATATATAACAAAATATCCTTTGTTAAGCCAAATTTGACTTCTGAAATCTTTTAGGCTTGCCTCAACAAAGGGGATGAATACTTATGCAGCGACTATATGGTAGTTATTTAATTTGTATATATTTTGTTTCACTTTGACATTATGGAGTATTTTGTGTGGATCAATGACAAAAATTACAATTAAATCTATTTCAATCCCACTTTGTAACACAACAAAATGTGAAAAAAGTTAAAGATATAGACTTTCTATAGGCCCTGTAAATGTTCAAATTGGCCAGTAATAATATATATAATGTATATTCTCAATTGAGAATATATACTGTAGTTCCAAAAAGGTCAGTACAGTGAGTAAATAAGAACATGGAAGTGTTGAAAAACAAGATAGACCTCAAAAAGGCTTGTTAGGCAAAGGGTCAATTAAGTTGTCCATTTCTGTTGCAGAAATTATGCTCTGTTTGGTGTGAAAATAGATTTTTGCCTTACTCAGCAGTCACTGGCACCTAACACTTGTATTTTTGGGCTGCTACTTACCTTAAGCTGTCATCACCATGCCTATTTGTATATTTTTCACTATTAATAAAGATGAAGTTGTTCTACATTTTCCACATTATAGCAGCCAACCGTGTTTCCACCCAATATCACACAGGCAGTATAGTTCTTTACACTGTATGTTTCAGGTTTAAAATAACAATACAAATGGTTACCACCACATTACATTGACCATATTTACTTAACATTTCAGGGTGAGGGTTTGAGTTTGTAGTTATATTGAAAAATAACTACAACACCTGTTCTTTCCATGACATAGACTGACCAGGTGAGTCCAGGTGAAGCTATGATCCCTTATTTATGTCACCTGTTAAATCCACTTCAATCAATATAGATGAAGCGGGCCGGGGGGCATGTGCGCACATGTGCTCTTTTTGAGAACAAAGGGCTGGATGACCTAATGGTGTTGATGACCTAACCATCCGATCCACTCATGGCGAATTTACCTGAGATTCTAAATTACTCTCCAAATTGCACCTTAAGCGTGCTAATGACAATTCATATGTCAGTCACACACCACCCACAGTGTATTATCTGGATTCCACAGTCTGAAATGTCTAAGTGTTATGATGCAAGATTTATATCAGATCTGGAACTTACAAACCATATGGCTATTACAGTAGCTCCAATTGGCTTATGGGCTACATTCTTCATATCAGCCTTCCTCTACTCCAGCCAATAAGCTTACATAAAATACAGAATAGCTTATTTTGCTCATGTTGAGTAGTCATTCACCTAGGCTACATTTAATCGGGGGAAATGTTAGATGTCTGGGTTAGATGGGGTGGGTACAAAGAACATCTGCAAGAATATACTGCTTTGATTCAGTGGAATTCTGTGGGTACATGGCAGGTCTGTGACAGAGTGAACAGTAATTTCTGAAGGAATACAATACAATATAAAAGTTGGACTTTTTGTTTGGTTTCTTGTTTGTTATCCTCAATGATTTTAACAATACAATTTATATGTGGAGATTTTTCTGAGTTGTCAAAATTGTCAGAACCAGTCTGGGTGAAAGGAATTCCACTTTTCTAATCGTTTCCGTTTCCCCCCTGCCTTGCCATGCCATGCCCCAGTTTACATTCATATTCTTACGCCATGTGGACATCCACAGGATATGCCATCAACGTATTAAGGTTCAGAAGTATTATCATCATCACATATCCTCATTTTGGATTTCCAACAATTCCAATTATTTCCTTAAAGGTTTATAGCTAAAGTGGAAAAGAGCAGCATAGAGTAACATTTATATCCTTGCATTGATTGCATTAATAATTTCATCACACATTTGAAGTACCTACATTTATTACTGATTTATGATTAACCAGATCAGTCACTCTCAATATCTATGGATTAATTAACCAGTATTACCCCTAGTTTTGTCAATGATCACGAAGAGGTGTGTGTGGCTAATTTCATGCAATCCTATGCATTTTGCTGTGGCTAATTCTATGTTCTTATGCTCAAATAGTATAAAAAAAACAATCGGGACCCCAATCAGGGCCCCTGGGCATGTGCCCTGTGTGCCACGTCAGTAATCCAGCCATGACAAAAATACTCTTAAATACATTATTTTTAGAATGTTCAATTCTCCCTTAGTTTCTAGCTTTTATTTGGGTGAGTTCTAGTTCTCAAAGATTATATTATTTAAAAATATATAGTTGGTGGTGCGCTGCTGCTTAGTGAATATATGGGAAACACTGAAATACTTCAAT
Source organism: Salmo trutta (assembly GCF_901001165.1). Taxonomy (NCBI): domain Eukaryota; kingdom Metazoa; phylum Chordata; class Actinopteri; order Salmoniformes; family Salmonidae; genus Salmo; species Salmo trutta. The sequence goes on from NC_042975.1 coordinate 37,893,359, forward strand.
CTCCCAGTAACATCAGACCAGGTCACCAGAACAGAATTATACTCATCATATTAAGGCACTGAAACTGAGCTTTGTGCTTTATTCTCTAACAGCTGGCCTTTCTGGCCCTAGATTCTGCCGAAGAGCCAGTGGGCATTTAGCCTACTGCTGATACTGTAGAGAGGACTGTTTTGCTGCTTGGTTATAAGATTTGTCCTTGTGTTTTTTACATAGAGCCTTGACACCTAACGCTACACGTCATTGAGGTATAGTTATGTCTGTACACACTGTCCAATCTCTTCCTGTGCTAACAGCTGCAGTAGAGCACCCCTCTTGCCCCCTTGGCCCTGGCACTGCTGTTCACACCTTTCCCACACTCTCAAGTCATCACACCCTCTGCCCAGCTCTAATTAGAAATCAGATAAATTCTTACCCAGTCTGGTTCACCCGATGAGGATCTCACTCAGAAACTGTGAATCTGAGGGAGAAAAGTGAAAATGCTTAAATAATCTGGATCTGTGAATCAAATGAACTTTTCACTATTTCTAAAGAACCACACAAATAGGGTATACACTTGATGGCAGTAGTATTGCACATAAGGCCTCAATGTGAGGAGTCATATAGAATGCCAGCCAGAGGCAATCACGTTTAATTTTGATCAGGGACCATGGTCCAGATTGGGTGTCAGCTTTTGTGTGGGGTGTTAAGTGTCAGTGGCGTATACACTGAGATACCAAACATTAGGAACACTTTCTTAATATTGAGTTGTGCACCCCCCCCCCCCCCCCCCACTTTACAAGGTATCAGAAGCATTCCATAGGGATGCTGACCCATGTTGACTCCAATGCTTCCCACAGTTGTGTCAAGTTGGCTGGATGTCCTTTGGGTGGTGGACCATTCTTGATACACGTGAGAAAGTTGAGTGTGAATCAATCAAACCTGTGCGCTTGGCACCTACTACCATACCCAGTTCAAAGACGCTTAAATATTTTGTTTTGCCCATTCACCCTCTGAATGGCACACATACACAATCCATGTCTCAATTGTCTCAAGGCTTAAAATCTTTCTTTAACCTGTCTCCTCCCCTTCATCTACACTGATTGAAGTGGATTTAACAAGTGACATAAATAAGGGATCATAGCTTTCACCTGTATTCACCTAGTCAATGTATGTCATGGAATGTATGTGTTTTGTACAGTCACCATGTTTATTTTTAGCAAAAGAACAACTTGCTTAAGCGACGTGCCCTTCATAATGTTAGCGATTGTTCTGTGCTTGTCAATTTGTCATATCATGACAATCAAGCTCTGCTGTTACACTATTGTAGTTTTGATTCATTTGAATATTCCATTAGTCCATTCTCAATGCTTTCACCCCTGAAGGAAACATTACAGGTCTCAAGCATTGGGTTATGGTCACTTCTGTTAAAATGTCAGGAAACAGCTTATCAGAGTGTATGTACTGGCAAAAGAGAGAAGCAGAGGGCAATAGGAACACGTGCTTATTGAATGAGGCTGTTGAGTAATTCTGTACTGTTTGTGTGTTTGTTTGTGATGTTTCTAAAAGCCTTTAATATGTTCCTAAAGGTTTGAGGGTGGCAGAGACCACATGTTCCCCATGGAGTTCTTCTTCCCGCCCCAGAGGACCTGTCTGATCTGTGCAGATGAAGCATCTGGCTGCCACTATGGAGCGCTAACCTGTGGCAGCTGCAAAGTGTTCTTCAAGAGAGCTGCAGAAGGTAAGACTTGATAAAGTAATATGCCATTGCACCTCTCCACACAGAAGAAAGAGCAGAGCATCAATGGTGGAAATGGGATCCATAAACCAGATCCACCTCTCATGCTTTTTGGAAATAATGTATTAGATATAATGATGCCATAAGAAAAATTGTTCTTAATCTCTATGTATTTCAAAGGAAAATACCCAAGGTCCATAGTGTTGACATGGTTTATTGGAATAGGTCAAAACCAATCTATGTACATTTTTTACAAAATTGCCAGAAGTTACATTCATCCTAGTCTTCCCATCTGGGAAATCCTCATATGGAAAGTCATTACATTTTTTCAGTGAATCAACCTGTGAGTCATATGACATATGAAATCCTGTTTCTGAGAAAAGCTCATGATTATGAGCAGGGATGGGCACAGCTAATCGAATATACAGATATCTGCCCTGACATCGGTATACTACTTTTCCCACTTCAAATGCAATTACAGTCACGCACCTAACATAGTTTCTACAAGACCTGACACATATCAATAAAAAACAAGACCTGACACATATCAATAAAAAACAATCACCAGAAACTCCCAGCGCATAAATGGGTTGGTTGTTTAGCAACAAAACTGACGTTTGCGCAACTGCGGGGCAAAACAGACAGGGTTGGCTTAGATTGTTGACAACATGTAAATTACACTGAACAAAAATATGAATGCAACATGTAAAGTGTTGGTCCCATGTTCCATGAGCTGAAGTAAAAGATTCCAGAAATGTTCCATATGCACAAAAAGCTTATTTCTCTCAAATTTGGTGCACAAATTTGTTTAGGTCCCTTTTAGTGAGCATTTCTCCATTGCCAAAATAATCCATCCATCTGACAGGTGTGGCATATCAAGAAGCTGATTAAATAGCATGATCATTACTAGGGTTGCACATTTTGGGGAATATTCAGAGGTGGAAACTTTCAGTGGGAATATATGGGAATTAATGGAAATATTTGCAAATTAATATGAATACCATTTAAATGTAGATGTTTTATGCATTGGATATATTTACCATATCATATGGAGACAGAAACATAAACCTTTTACCTTATCATAAGTAGACATAATTGCAAATTATTAAATCGCTCCAATAGAATAAAAAAACAATTTAATTACGAATTGAACTTTAATTAAATTAGTTTATTCTTCACATGGGATGATTTCACTGAACAACAAAAGAAAGGGAATATTGAATGATCCCCAATGATCTCTCGCATCTCCCAAAAACGTTTTCAACATACATCTGTAAAATGATAGTCTAGAAACTGAAGTTTTGGTTGTCTTTCTCTCAGGCTTCCATGTCTTCTCCCTGGACCTCCTTAATGTCCACTTCTTGAACATCAGACTCTGAGATCTCATCTTCACTGTCACTTTCCAACCTTGTTGTGGATGGCTCGTTGTCAGGCTCAAAAAGCGATCCACAAAGTCCCTTCCACCAGGTGGCTGATGAGATATGTTGGCCCGACTGCCATATTGCATCTCCATCACAAAGCCCTTGCTTGGAATTATACTTCGCCAGACTGCCAAGAACCTTGCCCTCATCCAGGCCAAGGTGACGAGACACAGTAGTGATGACACCATAGGCCTTGTTGATCTCTGCACCAGACAGGATGCTCTTGCCAGCATACTTGGGGTCCAACATGTACGCTGTGGCGTGTATGGGCTTCAGGCAGAAGTCTTCATGCTTTTTGATGTATTTTAGAACTGCAGTTTCCTCTGCTTGGAGCAACAGAGAAGTGGACAGGGCAGTACGGATTTCTTCTCTTACATTTGCAAGCAGTCTGAACATCAGACAGGATGGCATTGTCTCCCTCAATCCGTGCAATAGCTACTGCTATAGGTTTCAGGAGTTTCAGGCTGCTTACCACTCTCTCCCAAAATACATCATCCAGGAGGATCCTCTTGATGGGGCTGTCTATATCGGCAGACTGTGATTTGGCCATTTCTTGGAGAGACTCCTTCCCCTCCAGGAGACTGTCAAACATGATGACAACACCACCCCAACGGGTGTTGCTGGGCAGCTTCAATGTGGTGCTCTTATTCTTCTCACTTTGCTTGGTGAGGTAGAGTTCTGCTATAACTTGATGACCCTTCACATACCTAACCATTTCCTTGCCTCTCTTGTAGAGTGTATCCATTGTTTTCAGTGCCATGATGTCCTTGAGGAGCAGATTCAATGCATGAGCAGCACAGCCAATGGGTGTGATGTGAGAGTAGGACTCCTCCACTTTAGACCAAGCAGCCTTCATGTTCGCAGCATTGTCTGTCATCAGTGCAAATACTGTCTGTTGTCCAAGGTCATTGATGACTGCCTTCAGCTCATCTGCAATGTAGAGACTGGTGTGTCTGTTGTCCCTTGTGTCTGTGCTCTTGTAGAATACTGGTTGAGGGGTTGAGATGTAGTAAATTATTCCTTGCCCACGAACATTCAACCACCCATCAGAGATGATTGCAATACAGTCTGCTTTCTCTATGATTTGCTTGACCTTCACTTGAACTCTGTTGAACTCTGCATCCAGCAAATGAGTAGATACAGTGGGGGAAAAAAGTATTTGATCCCCTGCTGATTTTGTACGATTGCCCACTGATAAAGAAAGGATCAGTCTATCATTTTAATGGTAGGTTTATTTGAACAGTGAGAGACAGAATAACAACAAAAATATCCAGAAAAATTGATTTGCATTTTAATGAGGGAAATAAGTATTTGACCCCCTCTCAATCAGAAAGATTTCTGGCTCCCAGGTGTCTTTTATACAGGTAACGAGCTGAGATTAGAGCACACTCTTAAAGGGAGTGCTCCTAACCGCAGCTTGTTACCTGTAAAAAAGACACCTGTCTACCGAAGCAATCAATCAATCAGATTCCAAACTCTCCACCATGGCCAAGACCAAAGAGCTCTCCAAGGATGTCAGGGACAAGATTGTAGACCTACACAAGGCTGGAATGGGCCACAAGACCATCGCCAAGCAGCTTGGTGAGAAGGTGACAACATTTGTTACGATTATTCGCAAATGGAAGAAACACAAAAGAACTGTCAATCTTCCTCGGCCTGGGGCTCCATGCAAGATCTCACCTCGTGGGGTTGCAATGATCATGAGAACGGTGAGGAATCAGCCCAGAACTACACGGGAGGATCTTGTCAATGATCTCAAGGCAGCTGGGACCATAGTCACCAAGAAAACAATTGGTAACACACTACGCTGTGAAGGACTGAAATCCTGCAGTGCCCGCAAGGTCCCCCTGCTCAAGAATACATATACATGCCTGTCTGAAGTTTGCCAATGAACATCTGAATGATTCAGAGGACAACTGGTGAAAGTGTTGTGATCAGATGAGACCAAAATGCAGCTCTTTGGCATCAACTCAACTTGCTGTGTTTGGAGGAGGAGGAATGCTGCCTATGACCCCAAGAACACCATCTCCACCGTCAAACATGGAGGTGGAAACATTATGCTTTGGGGGTGTTTTTCTGCTAAGGGGACAGGACAACTTCACCACATCAAAGGGACGATGGACGGGGCCATGTACCATCAAATCTTGGGTGAGAACCTCCTTCCCTCAGCCAGGGCATTGAAAATGGGTCGTGGATGGGTATTCCAGCATGACAATTACCCAAAACACACGGCCAAGGCAACAAAGGAGTGGCTCAAGAAGAAGCACATTAAGGTCCTGGAGTGGCCTAGCCAGTCTCCAGACCTTAATCCCATAGAAAATCTGTGGAAGGAGCTGAAGGTTCGAGTTGCCAAACGTCAGCCTCAAAACCTTAATGACTTGGAGAAGATCTGCAAAGAGGAGTGGGACAAAATCCCTCCTGAGATGTGTGCAAACCTGGTGGTCAACTACAAGAAACGTCTGACCTCTGTGATTGCCAACAAGGGTTTTGCCACCAAGTACTAAGTCATGTTTTGCAGAGGGGTCAAATACTTATTTCCCTCATTAAAATGCAAATCATTTTATTACATTTTTGACATGCACTTTTCTGGATTTTTTTGTTGTTATTCTGTCTCTCACTGTTCAAATTAACCTACCATTAAAATTATAGACTGATCATTTCTTTATCAGTGGGCAAATGTACAAAATCAGCAGGGGATCAAATACTTTTTTCCCCCACTGTAAAGCATGTCTGGTTGGAGGGGTGTATGCTGGGCGAAGAACATTCAGAAATCTCTTCCAATACATATTGCCTGTGAGCATCAGAGGTGAACCAGTTGCATACACAGCTCGAGCAAGACATTCATCAGCATTTCTCTGACTACGTTCCTCCATTGAGTAAAAAAAAGTTCTGATTCCAGGAGGACCATGAGCTGTTGCTATCGATAAGGTGTCTGATTCATAAATACAGATAAATAGTTAAGCAGTTAGATTAAACAACCCTTTGTTAGGTAAATGTTATAAAATTAAACATGTATGGAAACAGGGGAATTAACACTCTTCAGTTAGCAGGCTCAAGCAAGCTAAAACCCACATGGTAGCAAAAACTAACTAGCAGAAATTGTTAACAAGTTAGAAATTATTTAAACCCACTTTGCTGTAGGCTACTATTTACTAGTTAACAAAAAAATAATGTATGTCAGATAAAATATATTCACCCCACCCAGTATTGTAATCAAAACTTACCAGAAAGCATGTAGTCCTTGGCTCAGACAGTGTGGGCTCAATAGCATCTCATTAGTGTGCAAGATCTTGAGAATCGGCTGTACATGTGATGGAAGAGTGCACTTCACATGTGATGGAAGAATGCACTGTGCATGCAGAGGGTTGCAATTCCATTGAATTGGGGATAGTTTAACCAAAATATGCACATCGCCCACTGCTCCCGAGCATACTACTCGCCAATGTCCAGTCTCTTGACAAGGTACATGAAATCCAAGAAAGGGTTGCCTTCCAGAGAGACATCAGAGATTGGAACGTTCTTTGTTTCACGGATACATGGCTCACTCGGGATACGTCATCAGAGTCGGTACAGCCACCTGGCTTCTTCACGCATCGCGCCGACAGAAACAAACATCTCTCTAGTAAGAAGAAGGGCGGGGGTGTATGCCTTATGATTAACGAGATGTGGTATGATCATAACAACATACAGGAACTCAAGTCCTTTTGTTCACCTGACCTAGAATTCCTTACAATCAAATGCCGACCGCATTATCTACCAAGAGAATTCTCTTAGATCATAATCACAGTAGTGTATATCCCGCCCCAAGCAGACACATCGACGGCCCTGAAGGAATTTCATTTGACTCTATGTAAACTGGAAACCACATACCCTGAGGCTGCATTTATTGTTGCTGGGGATTTTAACAAGGCTAATCTGAAAACAAGGCTCCCTAAATTTTATCAGCATATCAAATGCGTGACCCGTGGTGGCAAAACCCTGGATCATTGTTATTCTAACTTCCACGACGCATATAAAGCCCTCCCCCGCCGCCCTTTCGGAAAAGCTGACCACGACTCCATTTTGTTGCTCCCAGCCTATAGACAGAAACTAAAACAGGAAGCGCCTGTGCTCAGGTCTGTTCAATGCTGGTCCGACCAATCGGATTCCACGCTTCAAGATTGCTTCGGTCACGTGGACTGGGATATGTTCTGCATAGCGTCGGACAATAAAATTGATGAATGCGCTGATTCTGTGAGCGAGTTTATAAGCAAATGCATCATTGATGTTGTACTCACAGCGTTTAATAAAACATTCCCCAGCCAGAAACCGTGGATTGATGGCAGCATTCGTGCAAAACTGAAAGTGAGAATCACTGCTTTTAATCAGGGCAAGGTGACCGGACACATGACCGAATACAAACAGTGTATCTATTCCCTCCGCAAGGCAATCAAACAAGTATAGAGACAAAGTAGAGTTGCAATTCAACGGCTCAGACACGAGAGGTATGTGGCAGGGTCTACAGTCAATCATGGACTACAAAAGGAAAACCAGCCCCGTCGTAGACCATGATGTCTTGCTCCCAGACAAACTAAACAACTTCCTTGCTCGCTTTGAGGACAACACAGTGCCACTGACATGGCCCGCTACCAAAACCTGCGGGATCTCCTTCACTGCAGCCAACGTGTGTAAAACATTTAAACGTGTTAACCCTCGCAAGGCTGCTGGCCCAGACGGCATCCCCAGTCGCGTCCTCAGAGCATGCGCAGACCAGCAGGCTGGTGTGTTTATGGACATATTCAATCAATCCTTATCCCAGTCTGCTGTTCCCACATGCTTCAAGAGGGCCACCATTGTTCCTGTTCCCAAGAAAGCGAAGGTAACTGAGCTAAATGACTATCGCCTCGGAGCACTCACTTCCGTCATCATGAAGTGCTTTGAGAGACTAGTCAAGACCATATCACCTCCACCCTACCTGACACCCTAGACCCACTCCAATTTGCTTACCGCCCCAATAGGTCCACAGACGACACAATCGCAATCACACTGCACACTGCCCTATCCCATCTGGACAAGAGGAATACCTATGTAAGAATGCTGTTCATCGACTACAACTCAGCATTTAACACCATAGTACTCTCCAAACTCGTCATTAAGCTTGAGACCCTGGGTCTCGACCCCGCCCTGTGCAACTGGGTCCTGGACTTCCTGACGGGCCGCCCCCAGGTGGTGAGGGTAGGTAACAACATCTCCCCGCTGATCCTCAACACTGGGGCCCCACAAGGGTGCGTTCTCAGCCCTCTCCTGTACTCCCTGTTCACCCATGACTGCGTGGCCATGCACGCCTCCAACTCAATCATCAACTTTGCAGACGACACTACAGTGGTAGGCTTGATTACCAACAACGACGAGACGACCTACAGGGAGGAGGTGAGGGCCCTCGGAATGTGATGTCAGGAAAATAACCTCACACTCAATGTCAACAAAACAAAGGAGATGATCGTGGACTGCAGGAAACAGCAGAGGGAGCAGCACCCATCCACATCGACGGGACAGTAGTGGAGAAGGTGGAAAGTTTTAAGTTCCTTGGCGTACACATCACGGACAAACTGAAATGGTCCACCCACACAGACAGCGTGGCGAAGAAGGCGCAGCGGCGCCTCTTCAACCTCAGGAGGCTGAAGAAATTCGGCTTCTCACCAAAAACACTCACAAACTTTTACAGATGCACAATCGAGAGCATCCTGTCGGGCTGTATCACCGCCTGGTACGGCAACTGCTCCGCCCACAACCGTAAGGCTCTCCAGAGGGTAGTGAGGTCTGCACAACGCATCACCGGGGGCAAACTACCTGCCCTCCAGGACACCTACACCACCCGATGTCACAGGAAGGCCAAAAAGATCATCAAGGACAACAACCACCCGAGCCACTGCCTGTTCACCCCGCTATCATCCAGAAGGCAAGGTCAGTACAGGTGCATCAAAGCGGGGACCGATAGACTGAAAAACAGCTTCTATCTCAAGGCCATCAGACTGTTAAACAGCCATCACTAACATTGAGTGGCTGCTGCCAACATACTGACTCATCTCTAGCCACTTTAATAATAAAATTATGTAATAAATGTATCACTAGCCACTTTAAACAATGGCACTTTATATAATGTTTACATACCCTACATTACTCATCTCATATGTATATACTGTACTCTATACCATCTACTGCATCTTGCCTATGCCATTCGGCCATCGCTCATTCATATATTTTTTATGTACATATTCTTATTCATTCCTTTACACTTGTATGTATAAGGTAGTTGTTGTGAAATTGTTAGGTTAGAATACTTGTTAGATATTACTGCATGGTCGGAACTAGAAGCACAAGCATTTCGCTACACTCGCATTAACATCTGCTAACCATGTGTATGTGACAAATAAAATTTGATTTGAAGATCTAGAATTGCCTTATGTGTATCCCACAAAAAAGGTTCACTGTTATAAGCTAACTTTTTTGATGAATTTAAGCAAAATCCCCCCCAAATTTCCCCATTAGAAATTTCAGAAAATAAAAAAAAGCTTCTGACCCTTTGCAACCCTAATCATTACACAGGGGCACCTTGTTCTGGGGACAATAAAAGGTCACTCTAAAATGTTTTGTCACACAACACAACACAATGCCACAGTATGCAGTTGGCATGCTGACTGCAGGAATGTCCACCAGAGCTGTTGCCAGATAATTAAATATTAATTTCTCTACTATAAGCCTCCTCCAATGTTGTTTTAGAGATGGCTGTACGTCCAACCGGCCTCACAACCGCAGACCACGTGTATGGCGTTGTGTGTGTGTGGCGTTGCAGACCACGACGATGGCAATTTGTCGATGGCAATTTGAATGCGCAGAGATACTGTGACAAGATCTTGAGGCCCATTGTCATCCCATTCATCCGCTACCATCACCTCATGTTTCAGCATGATAATGCACGGCCCCATGTCACAATGATCTATACACAATTCCTGGAAGCTGAAAATGTCCCAGCTCGTCCATGGCCTGCATACTCACCAGACATGTCGCACATTGAGCATGTTTGGGATGCTCTGGATTGATGTGTACAACAGCGTGTTCCAATTCCCGCCAATATCCAGTAACTTCGCACAGGCATTGAGGAGGAGTGGTACAACAGCCTTATCAACTGCGAAGGAGATTATCTCAGCTCACTGGTCACCATAGCAACACCCACCCATAGCACGCGCTCCAGCAGGTATATTTCACTGGTCATCCCCAAAGCCAACACTTCCTTTGGCCGCCTTTCCTTCCAGTTCTCTGCTGCCAATGACTGGAACGAATTGCAAAAATCTCTGAAGCTAGAGTCTTATATCTCTCTCTCTAACTTTAAGCATCAGCTGTCAGAGCAGCTTTCCGATCAGTGAACCTGTACACAGCCAATCTGTAAATAGCACACCCAACTACCTCATCCCCATATTGTTACTTATCCTCTTGCTCTTTTGCACCCCAGTATCTCTACTTGCACATCGTCTGCACATCTATCACTCCAGTGTTAATGCTAAATTGTAATTATTTTGCCTCTATGGCCTATTTATTTTGCCTCTATGGCCTACTCTTCTACATTTGCACACACTGTACATAGATTTTTCTATTGTGTTATTGACTGTCACGGCTGTCTGAAGAAGTAGACCAAGGCGCAGCATGTTGAGTGCTCATATTTAATTTTAATCGAGACACTTTGAACAAAACAAGAAAATGACAGCCAAACAGTTCTGTCAGGTATAACAAAAGACTAAACAGAAATTAACTACCCACAAGGACAGGTGGGAAAAAGGGCTACCTAAGTATGGCTCTCAATCAGCGACAACGAAGTACAGCTGTCCCTGATTGAGAGCCATACCAGGCCAAAACAAAGAAATACAAAACATAGAAAATAGAACATAGAATGCCCACCCAAATCACACCCTGACCAAACCTAAATAGAGACATAAAAAGGCTCTCTCAGGTCAGGGCGTGACATTGACTGTACGTTTGTTTATGTGTAACTTGTGTTGTTGTTTTTGTCGCACTGCTTTTCTTTATCTTGGCCAGGTCGCAGTTGTAAATGAGAACTTGGCCTACCTGGATAAATAAAGGTGGAAAAAAATATTTCAAAAATGTGTCATGCTGCATGAGGCAAATGGTGGTCATACCAGATACTGACCACCATTTGGTGGTCATACCAGATTTTCTGATCCTGCCCCTAATTTTTTTTAAAGTATCTGTGACCAACAGATGCATATCTGTATTCCAAGTCATGTGAAATCCATAGCTTAGGGCCTAATAAATTCATTTCAATTGACTGATTTCCTTATATGAACCTTAACTATTTGAAATAGTTGCATGTTGCATTCATATTTTTGTTCAGTATATAGTCTCCAAATGATTATTGAAAACATCAATACATTTGCACAATGAGCACTGGTTTTCTCTCAATTACATCGTTACAGTTATTGGTTAACTAGCTAGTGTATTTTTTGCCATATTAGCATTGACATGAAATCAGTCAAAACACCTCAAAACAAGACAAGGTATCAAGAACAAGATAAAACTATCTGAAACGAGCCACCTACGATTCCCCACATGGCAGCTTCTTGTTGCTAGCTATCTGACCATTCACAATCTTAACAAAGCACAGCTTCTGGCCACAAAGCACGGCTTCCGACATTGTCAGCCAACCCGTCTAATAGCATTGGCTTAATCGGCTTAATCTACCAATCAATCATCTCCAACAATATCTTCCCCCTAAGCCTTCCCGTACGTGCCTTGTGTACCTCTGTTTACGGAGCCACACCTCGCAGTTGTGTGATTCGCTAAAATTAAAGATGACGAATATAGAATTCTGTGGTCACTCCCACTAAGGCCAACTTTTAATTGTTGTTAACCAAGACTTATATGTGCTGTGCGCAATAGCCTGGGGACGAGGTTAACACAAACATTACGAGCTACCAAGGCAAGCTAATCAGGCCTTTACTGACAATTAGATCTCATTAAAACCTCTTAAACTGATGCCCTCTGGTGGCATTTTCTAAACGATGCATAATATTGAATACTACATTTTGGTTTCGAAAAACTATAACTCCTCCGAACACATGCTTAGTACTGTTAGAAAGGTAAGAACTGTGACCGAGATACAGCAGGCCAAAACCCCCTGAAATATGTTTTTTTATTTTTGTCCCCCAATGGGGACAATTGGGGCATAACACATTTAAATATCTAGGTTTTAAATAAAATGTGTCACCAATTACAGTTAAAAGGATAAAAGGATTTTTTTTAAATGACAAAAAAATGTTTCAGATCTTTTACCTAATGGTGGTGCTCTAAACATGTGCAAATTCCCATAGGAACACAGCCATTTTAAAAGCGCAGGGTTTGTGCTACTTGTCATGCATTCATTTTTCATCTTACAGGAATTATGTAAAGTACATATGAGGAGAAAGCTGATGTCTACCTATCCATTAATGTAAATATATTTCCTGTCTCATTTCGAGTTTGTCCACTACATAGTATTAGGACGCATTTTGACCACTTAAAACAAGTTGCGTCTAGTTTTGGTAGTGAGTCACTGTGCCAAAATGGCTAAATGCCCTAAGCAATCAGAGCTTTAAAGTTTTGTTTTGTATTTTTTTGTAAGACAGACTGGGTGGAGTGGGGGGAAGTACTGGGTCCAAAACAACCACTCAGTAATTAACTAACAGGTTAATTACTGTTTCAAAATTATTTTGATGTCACACTGTTTCAGATGCAATATATTTTCTCTTTAATTGACCATAATCTGTAACGAAAATAACAGAAAACACCAGCTATAAATTCTGCCTTCCAACTCCTAGTGTAGGTATTAATTTGTTTGGTTTAGTATTTTCCTTTCACTATTGAAATGTGAGCGGAAGCCCCATAAATGCCATCAAACCATGCCCTGTAAAACTACAGATTTGATTCATTCAATGTGCTACTCTGAGAGCATATCAATTGACTCTTCAACGAAAGAGCTTTTATAGTCTAAGCTCCTGCTTTTTATGATCACCACACTGGACATGACAAAACATATGACTGTTCCGGTCAGGGGTTGGAACCAAAATCATTTTCCAATCGTTTCGTTCTGAACAGAACAATATTTTTTTTCCACTGTTCCGACCAGCAAAATAAAGTTCTGAGCCGATTCAAACCCCCAAAAAGTACCATTATTATTATTTATTTCCATTCCTTTTTATGCCTCTGAAATATATATATTTTTTAACATTTAGCTCTACATTAAATTATTTCACAAATCAGTGTGGATAGAGGAGCTTGCTGTTGAGTGGGTAAGCAATTTAATCTGTATGGGAAAGTAATTAAGGGAAAATTGTATTTAGCCGTAACAGCATGGATTAATCATAATGAAAGAAACACACACACCTTGCTGCCAGTCACAGTGTAGGGCACAAGATGCAACTGAAATTTTGAGGGTGAGGAGAGAGCGAGAGAGGATGGAGGAAGCTTGCCTTGAAGTACTGGGCATCTTGTTATGACATGCATTATCTGAATTAGGCCGACAGAATTGGAGGAACTTTGAATGTCTTTGAACTTCCGAGTTGGTTTAACATTGGACCAGAGAAAACGTTACCTAGCTAGCTAGTTAATAAGCTTCTGTATGCAGAGCTGCACTAGAATTAAAAATACGTCTTACCTTTTTGTTAGTATCATTAACTAGCATTGAAAAAGTCAATCCATTCTTCTCTAATTAAAGATTTAATTTCGGAATTACGCTTGTAACGTTGTCAGTAGGCTACAGTAACCCCCCCCCCCCCCCCACACACACACACACACACACACACACACTCACTGTAAAAGATTTCCAGCTGGCAGGCAGATGCTGGAATAACTTCCTGACCAACAGAGTGAGGGCTTTGCATAGGCGCTTTGTTGTGGGACTGGAAAAAAATGCCCGGAACGTAAAATAACGTTATTAATCGATTCCCATGCTTTTAAAATAACAGTTCCGGAACAATATGTCACTTCCGTTTTTGGTTCATGTTCTGTTCCTCAAAAAATGTTGTTATATTCCGGTGTTCGGTTCTGTTTCCTGAACCGGTTCCAACCATTGGTTTCGGTGGTAATCATTTATGACTTACAACCATGTTACAACCATGATGTAACTTTCCTCCTCATTCAAAATAGAATTTCGTATTCTCTTGTTCTTATCTCTGTTTGTCTTTGTTAGGTAAACAGAAATACCTGTGTGCCAGCAGAAACGATTGCACCATCGATAAGCTGAGAAGGAAGAACTGCCCATCATGTCGACTGAGGAAGTGTTTTGAAGCTGGGATGACCCTCGGAGGTAAATACAACTATCATGTCAATTTATTAAGTCAATGAGAAATATAAAGTACTTAGCGATCCATCCGCCCACCCACTTATCGATTATCATGGACAAAAGTTTGTGTATGTGCATTTACATACACTGAGTGTACAAAACATTAACAATACCTTCCTAATATTGAGTTGCAACTAGGGCTGTTACGGTGACTGTATTACCGCCACACCGGCAGTCACGAGTAATGACCACAGTCAAATTCCATCTGACCGTTTAGTAACGGTAACTAGGCTTCTCCAAGCTCTGATGCTGCTGATGGTCATTAGTAGCCTACCAAACTTGCTAACTGCCTGGTACTCAGGACTTTATTGTCCCTCTAAATCACTCTGACATCAATGCAAATGTAATCAAAAATCAAATCAAACACTTCTTGAGAGCCCATGAGCTCATGTTGCACAACATTTCTATAGGCTATGCAATTCTGTGAGAAAACAGAGTTTTGATGACCTCTATTAAAAAGAGGAGGATCCAATCAGCTTTCTATAGGCTAGGCCTACTATATTTATTTCTCAACTTTCCTAATATTAAGCACATTGCTTCGCTTTACAACAGGAGTAAAGCCTACCTGGCTGGCATGAAAATGAACCACGGGAAAAGCGTCCTCCATTCGCTATTTAAGTGCATAGATGACATGAATGTTTTTCCCTGCCCCCGTTCTGAGACAGTTGCATGATAATGGTCCATTATAAATCAAAACTAATTTCACACATATATTATTTAGTATATGTAAAGACAAGATTAAATCAAAAATAGTCTGATGGGTAACTATAGTAGCCTATCACCTGTGAATGATGCCCAGCTTGTGTGCAATAGAGCAAGAAACAGTGCATGCTTAATTTCTGCAACTTTTTTCAAATCATAGTCCCACACCTCATGTAGCCTAGCCCATAGGCCTATATGTTTTGGTAAGGTTTGTATGTGGTCTTCCCTGTGGCTCAGTTGGTAGAGCATGGTGTGTGCAACGCCAGGGTTGTGGGTTCGATTCCCACGGGGGGACACTACAAAAAAAAATTTAATCATGAAATGTATGCATTCACTGAATGTAAGTCACTCTGGATAAGAGCGTCTACTAAAATGTAATGTATCACAACTAAAGTGTCCAAATAACTTCTTAAAAATAAGCACATTAATCTGCTTTACAACAGGTGTAGAGCCTAACTGGCATACATAGGTGGTGTATGGGGAAGATAATTTTCACCATAAAAATGCACTTTTATAATAAAGCATTACATGCATAATCGCATTTGTGGTCACTTTTGAGAATGGTGTTTTCCCGCTAATTGATTGCATTTTGGAACATTCACGCTTATAGCCTATGGCCGTGTGCATATTGCTGTGCTTACAATGTGAAGAAATAGCCTAATAGTTTATCAACATTTTAAGATAAACATTCTGATCTGTTGCATCAGCCTCATTGCTTAAAAAAAAGTAAACAATATTTTTGCAAAAATAAAGAATTACACTTTTTCTCTGATTACGATCTTGTCTCATCGCTGCAACTCCCCAACGGGCTCGGGAGAGGCGAAGGTTGAGTCATGCGTCCTCCAAAACATGACCTGCCAAGCCGCACTTCTTAACACCCGCTCGCTTAACCCGGAAGCCAGCTGTACCAACGTGTTGGAGGTAACACCATTCCACTGACGACCGCAGTCAGCCTGCAGATGCCCGGCCCGCCACAAGGAGTCGCTAGAGCGCGATGAACCAAGTAAAACCCCCCCGGCCAAACCCGGACAACGCTGTGCCAATTGTGCGCCTCCATATTGGACGCCCAGTCACAGCTGGTTGTGACACAGATTGGAATCAAACCCCAGGCTGTAGTGATGCCACAACACTGCAATGCAGTGTTTTAGACCGCTGCGCCACTCGGGAGGCCCAGCCTCATTACTTTTTAAAGGTTATTTGATGCGAGTGGTTGCATTAATTTAGGATCTATCGCATCCCACAACTTATTTATCGCACAGAAGGACAAGGTGACCAATAGAATAGGTCAACTTTTTACTATGGGGGATAGTAGATTGACATAGGCTAGTGCTTTTTCTGTTCGTTAAGCCTACTCATCTTGTTGGCTGACAAAAAGTAAATGTGGACAGTTCTTAAATATGAGCCTCAAATTTCAATAAGAAGAACGTGCGCAGTTGAGTCCCCAATGTGTCTGTCTTTACTTGTAGCCTTCTTCAGAGCTGAGATAGATGCCTCTGAGAAGAGCCCAATCACATGATGGGCATTGGCTAATAAGAATTGCGATATCTGTGAGAGGCATGTGAGTGAGAGGTGCTTCGGAACGCGTAGCTGGGAGAAGGGAATTATAATTATTGTAATCAGTCCAAGGGCACAATGGCCACTGGCTGCAAAAGGCATGGATTTTAGGGGGATGCCACCGGGAAATTAGAGGCTTTTATCAAGTGCTTGTCAAATTGTGAATGAGAGACTGATGAAGTGTGTGCAGCCTGTGCAAGAAACAAAGCAGAGCTCATGCCTTTCGTGCAACTTTTTTCAAATCATCATTAGTTGCATCATGCAGCATCATGTTTGTATCACAACTAAAGTTGCATAAATAACTCTAAATTAAGCATATAGCGGGACCTGTTTCTTTGTTAACCACTCAACACAGAATAGCCGCATGTGGACACTCCCTCAGAAATTGTTTGGAGAAAACATTCTTTCTATTTCATTCAGCTATGTTAAATTGAATAGTTCACACTATAAAATAATATAAAATAATGCCACGGAATTCTAAGCAAATCTTGTCTGCTAAATGAACTAGTATAGCCCATAGCCATATGGCATAGCCAGATCAGGGCCTAACATAAGAACAGCTCAGAGTATGCTTTTCTGTTCTTCTGAAATATACTACATTTTCTTCATATCATGTTTCTCAATTTGTTGGGGGCATAGACTCTACAAGGTGTCAAAAGCTTTCCACAGGGATGCTGGCCCATGTTGACTCCAATGCTTCCCACAGTTGTGTCAAGTTGGCTGGATGTCCTTTGGGTGGTGGACCATTCTTAATACACACGGGAAACTGTTGAGCGTGAAAAACACAGCAGCGGTGCAATTCTTGACACACTCAAACTGGTGCGCCTGGCACCTTCTGCTATACCCCGTTAAAATGTACTTAAATATTTTGTCTTGCCCATTCACCCTCTGAACAGCACATATTCACAATCCATATCTCAATTGTCTCAAGGCTTAAAAAAAACCCTGTCTCCTCCCCTTCATCTACACTGATTGAAGTGGATTTACCAAGTGACATTAATAAGGGATCATAGCTGTCACCTGGATTCACCTGTTCAGTCTATGTCATGGAAAGAGCAGGTGTCCTTAATGTGTTGTACACTCGGTGTATATACAGCATGAGCACATTTCTCATTTTAGGGCATACAACTGAACTACAGGGTTAAATTCAGCATGGAGGATTTTTCTGCAATGCTCCCTTTCAGTCTAAGTACCTGATTTCTTGTGAATGTTGCAACCAGTACTACACATCTTAGCCAGCTCTCTTGAATCGCTGCATCACAAAGGGAAATACTACTGCTAATCAAGCCTCTGACTGTGCCACCAGGCAATTTAGACCTATTTCATTCACTTTCCCTTACAGTCACCCAGAGCTGTTTGTCGTATTAGGTCTCAAAGATGGACATGTGCTGGACAAATTTCCGTTCTTGTGTTCAATTTTCACTCCCTTCCATTTTCTCATTCTGTTAACGGTGAAAATTGCACAGAGAAGCACAAAGCTGACATGAGACATGTGAATTAAAGGAGCAGAAATGCTGGTAATTTAGCCACCAGACGCTGACAAGCCCATGGGGGAAAATGCGATGTGATGCTGTGATTGTCAGGGAAAGGCACCTCTATTCCAGTTGCAGTTAGAAAGTGCTTTCCTTCCCCTCAAGCGCTCCTCTCATAGATTTTTTATGTGCACGGGTAAGTTTGTGACAGTAATTTGAAAGCTCAGACGAGGGCTTCAAATGTGAAAGATTCTTCTCTGATTACGGACTAATGCATTGGTTGAATTTGTTTTACTGCAAAATGGAAGAGACTAGTTAAGTATCATTGCATGGAGGTTTTCTTTTGGAATGCAGAATTCCGTATTACGTAATTACTCTCAAAACTGTAATTACTTCTCCAAATAGAACATTGATATGGCAGTTAATTTTACAGATCCACTGAAGCTATTTAATTTAGCAGAGGTATATTGAAAGAGAAAACGCATTGAAAATATAATCTGGGTGACATTTTCCTGCTCCTAACCTTCCCATTTGCAGCTAAAAAAGATGTATATGGTTACAGGATAGACTTTCTATGTCGGCTGAGGCCTAGTAATCAACCCTGGGATTAAATGTGTTGTGTCTAGTAGGGTACAGTAACAGTTGAAGGCAATTACACCAATTCCTGTAATATTAGAGGTGCTTCCTGTTTCCCGATTCCCACCCTCCTTTCTCTTGCTAAAAAAAGAATGATGATTTGAGACTTGAACCTTTTCCCAAATTCCATTTGAGCTTTAAACGTCCTCTCTGCATTTGCCTTTGTGCAGGGCAAATCCCATGATTAATTCAATGTTTTTGAGGAGTTCCTACAGTGCATTCGAAAAGTATTCAGACCCTTTAACTTTTTCAACATTTTGTTATGTTACAGCCTTATTCTAAAATGGATAAAAAATTTAAAAAGTATCATCAATCTACACACATACCCCATAATGACAAAGCGAAAAAGGTCTTTAGAAATGTTGGACAAAGAAAATATTTATTTACATAAGTATTCAGACCCTTTGCTATGAGACTCGAAATTGAGCTCAGGTGCATCCTGTTTCCATTGACCCTCCATGAGCTGTTTCTACAACTTGATTGGACACCTGTGGTAAATTCAATTGATTTGACCTTATTTGGAAAGGCAGACACCTGTCTAGGTTATAGTTATATTTTGTGTTATGTAACATTGTTATATTTAATTCACGTACACTTGTGGGCCAAGCACAAGTTGTACTCTATGGAAACAGATGAATATACTGCAACCACCATACAATAAATTATTCAAACCAGGAAGAGCTCAATTTGACTTTTTTTTGCTACACCTACAAATCAGAAATCATTCCAAATACCATGTGTACATATCTTAATTAATAGATATCCCCTGCTCGTCTGAGTCATTCCGTAAAGATTTCGGAAATCAGTATACTGTATATTTTTATCTTTCCTCTAAATTAGGACTAAGTTATTTGCAGAGAAAAGGAACTAATGTCATGTCTTGTATGGATGCCTCTGTTTGCATTGGCATCAGTTTGAAGGGGGCGTGGATCTTAAGGGCAGCTCAACCTGACCTACTTACTATTGTATGTGTTATCCAAAGATCAGTGCCAAGATACCACCATTTTTAATATATTTGGAAATGTTTTAATTATTTTTCTTTATCTAAATTACAGGAAGGTTTACTTATTACATCTGAAATAGAATGTCATGATTTACCATCATATTAAGATTCAGCTACTGAGGCACTGTTCATTACTCAGATTGAGAAATAAATTAACAATAATACTGGGATCCAAGGGTGAACTGATTGTTCACTCTACATTTCCTTGAGCTAATTCTATTTAGGAAATAGTATTATTGAATGTCCACCACCAAATGTATTGCCACTTTAATTTGTAGTCCCCTCTGCACGATGCATTGTTGTCACGTAGCCCTATGAAAAGCACTATGAAAGCATACATAGTGCATGGGACCATAATTAATTTGTGGTCATGATAAGATAGCTATAAAGATGAAGTTACTGGGCCACTCTACACTTACAGGTATTAAAGGTATATTTTTTTATTTTGGTCAAAGTCCCGTCCATAATAAGGTACATCTGTGCACCTGTTCTAGAAGAGATCATTGGTGACCCCATAATTCAGGTGATCCATTCTGCACCATCAGGATTTTACTTCCAGGTTACCAGGATGTTAATTGCATACACCCATATGGTTTCTATTTAGATAAGAATGACAGTATCTCTGTAAAGCCAGATGGAACTTTTCAACTTAATGATCTTACCAAAAGGAAAGTTAAAAAAGAAAATATAAATATAATAAATATATATACACTACCGGTAAAAAGTTTTAGAACACTTACTGATTCAAGGGTATTTCTTTATTTTACTATTTTCTACATTGCAGAATAATAGTGAAGACATCAAAACCATGAAATAACACATATGGAATCATGTGGTAACCAAAAAAGTGTTAAACAAATCAACATACAGTATATTTTATATCTGAGATTCTTCAAATAGCCACCCTTTGCCTTGATGAAAGCTTTGCACCCTCTTGGCATTCTCTCAACCAGCTTCACCTGGAATGCTTTTCCAGAAGTCTTGAAGGAGTTCCCACATATGCTGAGCACTTGTTGGCTGCTTTTCCTTCACTCTGTGGTCCGACTCATCCCAAACCATCTCAATTTGGTTGAGGTCGGGGGATTGTGGAGGCCAAGTCATCTGATGCAGCACACCCATCATTGTTCTTCTTGGTAAAATAGCCCTCACACAGCCTGGAGGTGTGTTGGGTCATTGTCCTGTTGGAAAACCAATGATAGTCCCACTAAGCCCAAACCAGATGGGATGGTGTATCGCTGCAGAATGCTGTGGTAGCCATGCTGGTTAAGTGTGCCTTGAATTGTAAATAAATCACAGACAGTGTCCCGCGCAAAGCACCCCCACACCATCACACCTCCTCCTCCATGCTTTACGGTGGGACCAAATGACAAATTCCCACTGGTCTAATGTCCATTGCTCGTGTTTCTTGGCCCAAACAAGTATTTTCTTCTTAATTGGTGTCCTTTAGTAGTGGTTTCTTTGCAGCAATTTGACCATGAAGGCTTGATTCACACAGTCTCCTCTGAACAGTTGATGTTGATATGTGTCTGTTACTTGAACTCTGTGAAGCATTTATTTGGGCTACAATTTCTGAGGCTGGTAACTCTAATGAATTTATCCTTTGCAGCCCGGGGTAACTCTGGGTCTTCCATTCCTGTGGCGGTCCTCATGAGAGCCAATTTCATCATAGCGCTTGATAATTTTTGCAACTGCACTTGAAGAAACTTTAAAAGTTCTTGAAATGTTCAGGATTGACGGACCTTCTTAAAGTAATGATGGACTGTCTTTTCTCTTTGCTTATTTGAGCTGTTCTTGCCTTAATATGGACTTGGTCTTTTACCAAATAGGGCTATCTTCTGTATACCCCCCTACATTGTCACAACACAACTGATTGGCTCAAATGCATTAAGAAAAGAAATTCCACAAAATAACTTTTAGGAAGTAACACCTGTTAATTGAAATGCATTCCAGGTGACTACCTCATGAAGCTGTCATCAAGGAAAAGGATGGCTATTTGAATTTGGAATTTCAAATATAAAATATATATATTGATTTGTTTAACACTTTTGTGGTTACTACATGATTCCATATGTGTTATTTCATAGTTTTGATGTCTTCACTATTATTCTGCAATGTAGAAAATAGTAAAAGAAAGAAATACCCTTGAATGAGTAGATGTGTCCAAACTTTCAAAAACTTTTGACCGGTAGTGTATATGTTTTATTGTCACATACAGGAGTTCCAGTGTGCAGGAAATGCTTTCACTCACCATTTAGAATTTTAAATGCTGATTTTCCTCTTTGCGGTATATCCCCGGTAAACAACTTTTCCAAAAACAGCATAACACATTACAAAGTAAACTATAGCAATTCTCACGCTAAAACATTGAAATAATTTGTTTGCTATGTTGAAGTACATCCATACTAATACTGTAACAATACAGTAAATGATTGCTACATTTGTAAGCTGCTAATATTGTCATCAAGGTGTATCCCTGTGACATGGTGTGCCCACTGTGCTTCATGGTTGGGATGGTGTTCTTCGGCTTGCAAGCCTCCCCCTTTTTCCTCCAAACATAACGATGGTCATTATGGCCAAACAGTTCTATTTTTGTTTCATCAGACCAGAGGACATTTATCCATGTGCAGTTGCAAACCGTAGTCTGGCTTTTTTATGGAGTTTTGGCGCAGTGGCTTCTTCATGCTGAGCGGCCTTTCAGGTAATGTATATATAGGGCTCGTTTTACTGTGGATATAGATACTTTTGTACCTGTTTGTATGCTGTTTCCTCCAGCATCACAAGGTCCTTTGCTGTTGTTCTGGGATTGATTTGCACTTTTCGCACCAGAGTACGTTCATCTCTAGGAGACAGAATGCGTCTCCTTCTTGAGCGGTATGATGGCTGCCTGGTCCCATGGTGTTTATACTTGCGTACTATTGTTTGTACAGATGAACGTGGTACCTTCAGGCATTTGGAAATTGCTCCCAAGGATGAACCACACTTGTGGATGTCTAAAAAAAAATCTGAGTTCTGAGTTCTTGGCTGATTTCTTTTGATTTTCCCATGATGTCAAGCAAAGAGGCACTGAGTTTGAAGGTAGGCCTTCAATACATCCACAGGTACACCTCCAATTGACTCAGATGATGTCAATTAGCCTATCAGAAGCTTCTAAAGCCATGACATCATTTTATGGAATTTTCCAAGCTGTTTAAAGGCACAGTCAACTTAGTGTATGTAACCTTCTGACCCACTGGAATTGTGATACAGTGCATTATAAGTGAAATAATCTGTCTGTAAACAATTGTTGGAAAAATTACTTGTGTCATGCACAAAGTAGATGTCCTAACCGACTTGCCAAAACTATAGTTTGTTAACAAGAAATTTGTGGAGTGGTTGAAAAACGAGTTTTAATGACTCCAACCTAAGTGTATGTAAACTTCCGACTTCAACTGGTATGTTTTTTTTTATTGGTGGAACATTTGGCTCTAATTGCTTCCATGTGTCATCTTTTATGCATTTGGAACAACTATGGAAATATTCAAGATACATTTCTTCCTGTCCTGTGGCTGGGTTTCTATGCATGGCTTGGCTCGATTATGATTAAACATTGCTCAAGTATTGACAGTTCATGATATGTTTTGGGGATCAATATGCCATGATTTCTCCACCATGCTTCCAAAAATGTATTAAACATGAATAGGCTCTGAGAAGGTTTTAAACAGGTGTTCACATGTATATCATTACTGGATTGGTCTATTCTGGGCCTGGGCTCATAAAAGCGATATGCCAAGCTAGAACTGAAATTGTTCTCAGAGCCTTGACCCAGTAGTGATAGTGATGGCCAAGCCTGTTGAGGCACACACTGAGCAATATTATAATTGTTGCTAATTTATTCTAATTCATGACAAATATGTCTGATACTGTTATTACTATTACTGTGCACGTTTTAAGCATAACGCCCCTCGTTAATGCCACAAACACAAAGCCTGAGAAGATGAAGCCTCAAGTTCCCATGATTGTATCCAGGTTGGAGCTACTATGCATGCGCCACATGTTGAGGGACATCAATAGTCCATCCTTCAGGGGCTTCTTAAGCCTGGGATCTGTGGAGAAGCAGAGTGAAGATCCCATTTATAAGTAAATCCCTTATCCTGAACTAAACTTCTGACCCGAGAAGTAACTATGCACAGGAAAACTATTCTCACCTTAGACTTCAACAAAACTTTGTAAAAGCAGCGAGAATGTATCCTACCATTCAGTTAGGGTATTTGAAATGCCTATAGGTTATTGATCAGATAGTTAGGAAGCAACTATTTGCATTTCTCTGTCACTCACACTCCTACACAGGTGCCAAGCATATAGAGGCAGCTGAAATAACAGTGTGAACCTAGAGCTCAACAACTTCAGAGTGTTGGTGTTATCTGGCAGAAATAATTAGATTGAGTGAATGGTGGGTTATATACTTGTCTAGTCTGTGACTGTAGTTATAGGATTGTTGGTTAGGGCACAGATTGTTTGTGATAATTATTTCACTCGGATTCACTTAGTTAGGGCAGGAGATGTATCACGTCAGTAGGCTACAATTCAAAGGCATGGATAAGATTTGTTCAGTTTCTCAGTGGAGGGCGTCAACAGTCAAACATCTGCCAGAAGCTGAAAGGAAAGCCTCCCATCTCCATCCTCCCTGGGATATAAAGTTGTAGTTTTATTGTTAGTTAAGAAATAACATTTAGAGACGTTGCCTAACCCATCTGTATCTTTAGCAGTTCACTTCGGATTGTATCCAAATGACTAACAGTTTAGGTGCTTGTTGTTGATTGTGGGTACACTACTGTACCGTATGCATACACAAATTATTGCGCCAATTAAAGCAGAGTTCTGTACATCAGAGAGAGGTCTTCTTTTTATTCAACATGATTTAGGTCAAGAACATAACATGATTAGATTTTGATGAGTAAGAGATACACTGGCCTTTCATTTATCCTATGCTTCTCTACCAGATGAGGCCCATCTGGTCAAATGTATTTTTAATGGGATTTTATTTTGGCAGTACCTATTAGAAGACCACGCTGTTCGAGCCTGTTAGTCTCTTACTCTATTCCTGTTGTATTTCACAAAATGATTGCAAAACTGGAATTGTTGTTTACATGGAAACATTCTCCACTTCCATAGTAACCTGAAATGAGATTAGATAATGGCAGATGATTAACATAAGAATGTGGAACGTAAACAACTAATAATCCAGACCTTAATTTTCACATTTCAGAAAAGAATGCTGTTTTGCCACAGAACCTTCCTGATACTAGCTTTGTTGGATCAAGGCCCTGAATTGAAATGGACCATAACCCCATCGCAGCTGCAGTACCACAGTACCACACGATAACGTCACTCACATTTAAGAAATTCTAAGCTCTCTTATATCATAATTAAACTAAAAAGTAGGCTTTTCACTATAGCTTACAGTGTGACATATCTTATTACAATCTCCCCTGTCAAGAGTATGCTCTCCCTTGGTACGTCGTACTTTGTTATGTTTAAACTTGAATTATTCTCATGTTTTCCCGTCCTCTACCACATGTGATTCATTGTTTAGATTTGAAGGTTTGACAGCTTTGTAAGCGTACAACTTCCTTATTTTTGAAAATATTGTTTCAACTTCCTTATTTTTGAAAATATTGTTTAATAAGATTAAGTGATAATAACCAAGCATTGTGTTTGTTTGGTCTGAAATGGCCCCCCTATTCTCTACGCCTTCAGCGACTTTGGTATTGTTTTTGTTTTGTTGATGAAACGGAGATGAGCCTCAAACAGTGTTGTAAAATACGTTCTATACGGAAGAGTATTAGGGCTAAGCAGAAAATAAATAAATGCTGATGCACTTAGAGTATTATTTTTTTGTATGGATAATATTTCAAAATATCAACATTTCAAGAATAAAGTCACTTTATTTTGAAAGTCAAACTTGTGAGAATAAAATTGCACTAATGTTTCAAGATTAAAGTAGGAGATTTGGTTTATTGCATGCTTCCCTGGCTCCCTGTTGCTATGTGCCACCATTGAGTTAGATGACCTGGTGAAACTATACTTTAGAATTGGCTTTAGTAACAAGGAAATCCTTGCTCTTTTAACACAAAATTACCATATTATTATAAGTATTAGGATCTTGAAGATGTTGTGCTGCATATTGGGTCTGTTCAGAAGGAGGAACAACATGGATTTGGATGAGGTATTGGCCAAAGTGAAATCAACAGAATTGAACAGACACATATTAGGAATTGTATCATTCCTCTTCCTCAGACCTCACCCCTCACCTCGTCAAGTTTTAACCCTGCAATAGTCAAGTGTCACCCCTGCTCCTCTTCAACCCTCACCTATTCAAATATCAACCCTGCACTAGTCAAGTGTCAGCCCTCAACCCTAACCCCTCCATTCAGGGCCAGCTCTAGCCTTTTCGGGGCCCTAATTGAGATTTGGTTGGAACCCAAAACGTATTGTTTTAAAGTTAATTTCCTGCAATTCTACACGTTTTGTCATGGGGCGGAGAGAACATTTAGCAGTTTTAAAGCACATTTCCTGTAATTCTACACATTTTGCCATGGGGTGGAGAGAAATTGTTGAAGTTTTAAAGCTAGCGGCCGCTTCTGTCGCTTATGTCTGGAGCTGGCCCTACCTCCCCTAGTCAAGTATCAATCCTGCACCCTCCTCCTCAACCCTCACCCTTGCATTTGTCAGGTATCACCCCTCTGTGTCATCTCTCTCATCTGTGCATCAGTCCGTTCTCACCCTTGCATTTCACCACATTCTTTCTTTATTTTTAAGTTATACTGAACAAAAATATAAACGCAACATGTAATGTGTTGGTCCCATGTTTTATGAGCTGAAAAAAAAGATCCAGAAATGTTCCATATGGACAAAAAGCTTATTTCTCTAAAATGTTGTGCATAACTTTGTTTACAGCCCTGTTAGTGAGATAATTCATCCACCTGACAGGTGTGGCATATCAAGAAGATGATTAAACAGCACGATCATTACACAGGTTCACCGTGTGCAGGGGACAATAAAAGGCCACTCTAAAATGTGCAGTTTTGTCATACAATGTAATAGATGTCTCAAGTTTTGAAAGAGCATGCAATTGGCTTGCTGACTGCAGGAATGTCCACCAGAGCTGTTGCCAGAGAATTGAATGTTAATTTCTCTACCATAACCCTCCTACAACATCGTTGTAGAGAATTTGGCAGTATTTCCAACCGGCCTCACAACCTCAGACCACATTTACATTACATTTTAGTCATTTAGCAGACGCTCTTATCCAGAGCGACTTACAGTAATGAATGCATACATTTCATGCATTTTTTTGTTGTTGTACTGGCCCCCCGTGGGAATCGAACCCACAACCCTGGCAAACACACCATGCTAGCGTTGCAAACACCATGCTCTACCAACTGAGCCACAGGGAAGACCACATGTAACCACGCCAGCCCAGGACCTCCACGTCCGACTTCTTCAACTACGGGATCGTCTGAGATCAGCCACCCGGACAGCTGATGAAACTAAGGAGTACTTCTGTCTGTAATAAAGCCCCTTTGTGGGGGAAAAAATCATTCTCATTGGCTAGGGCTGGCTCCCCAGTGGGTGGGCCTATGCACTCCCAGGCCCACCCATGACTGCACCCCTGCCCAGTCACGTGAAATCTATAGATAACGGCCTACTGAATTTATTTTCAATTGACTGACACCCTTATAAGGGAAAGGGGGTATCTAGTCAGTTGCTCTACTGAATGCATTCAACCGAAATGTGTCTTCCGCATTTAACCCAACCCCTCTAAATCAGAGAGGTGCGGGGGCCTGCCTTAATTGACATCCAGGTCATCGGCGACCGGAGAGCAGTTGTTGTTAGGTTAACTGCCTTGCTCAAGGCCAGATGGTAGATTTTTCATTTCAGTTACTGTCCCAAAAGTTCACCCATCTTTTGGTACAAAATACAGAAATCATCCCTGTATGATGCGTTTTGAAGTGTCATCATACAGGAATGATTTCTGTATTTTGAAAGTCATATATCATGAAAACTTGATTGCTGACAAGCAGAACATTTTGTGACTATGTCAACAATGGACTAATGAAACGAATACCAAAAGATAGTTTTTGGGTAGAATTTTCCTTTAACCGCTAGGTTACTTGCCGCCACTAACTTTCTTAGTTGGCATGCCTGCTTGCAATGTTGCTAGACTTTAGAAAAACAATCAATTACTAAATGCCCAAAGCGCGGTCAGGCCTATTTGATTCATTCATAATATCATCAAAAAGCATTGCTCCTCCTTCACTACAACTAGAACGGTCTGACTACAAAATATATAATGTCGGGCGCCTTAAGAGATGCTATGTTTTCTGTTCTTTTCTTGATTTTGATACAACGTATTGGAAGATTTTTGGTCCCCTTGATGGCCTAGGTCCTATAGTCACGGTTTGCCACTGAGCTCAAGATTGGGGAAAAGCTGTTTCAGGGGTTTACAAAATGCTAAATTCTCCAACCTACGTACAGGAGACACAGCCGCACTCCCGGACCATCCCCCTCAATCCTCACATACTTTGTGCCCACTCTAAAATTATGGGATGCTTCTGTACCTCATATTGATTTATATATACACTAGATGAGTACCAGTTAAGACACTAACAGCTTACAGACGGTGGGCAATTAAGGTCACCGTTATGAAAACTTAGGACACTAAAGAGGCCTTTCTGCTGACTCTGAAAAACACCAAAAGAAAGATGCCCAGGGCCCCTCCTCATCTGCGTGAACGTGCCTTAGGCATGCTGCAAGGAGGCATGAGGACTGTGGATGTGGCTAGGGCAATAAATTGCAATGTCCGTACTATGAAACGCCTAAGACAGCGCTACAGGGAGACAGGACAGACAGTTGATCGTCCTTGCAGTGGCAGACCACGTAACAACCCTGCACAGGATCAGTACATCTGAAAATCACACCTGTGGGACAGGTACAGGATGGCAACAACAACTGCCCGAGTTACACCAGGAATGCACAATCCCTCCATCAGTGCTCAGACTGGCTGCAAAAGGCTGAGAGAGGCTAGACTGAGGGCTTGTAGGCCTGTTGTAAGGCAGATCCTCACCAGACATCACCAGCAACAGTGTCGCCTATGGGCACAAACCTACCGTCGGTGGACCAGACAGGACTGGCAAAAAGTGCTCTTCACTGCCGAGTTGCAGTTTTGTCTCACCAGGGTGATGGTCGGAGTCGCGTTTATCATCGCAGGAATGAGCGTTACATTGAGGCCTGTACTCTGGAGCAGGATCGATTTGGAGGTGGATGGTCCGTCATGGTCTGGTGTGGTGTGTCACAGCATCATCGGACTGAGCTTGTTGTCATTGCAGGCAATCTCAACGCTGTGCGTTACAGGGAAGACCTAATCCTCCCTCATGTGGTACCCTTCTTGCAGGCTCATCCTGACATGACCCTCCAGCATGACAATGCCACCAGTCATACTGGTCGTTCTGTGTGTGATTTCTTGCAAGACAGGAATGTCAGTGTTCTGCCATGGCCAGCGAAGAGCCCGGCTCTCAATCCCATTGATCATGTCTGGGACCTGTTGGATCGGAGGGTAAGGGCTAGGGCCTTTCCCCCAGAAATGTCCGGGAACTTGCAGGTGCCTTGGTGGAAGAGCGGGGTAACATCTCGCAAGAACTGGCAAATCTGGTGCAGTCCATGAGGAGGAGATGTACTGCAGTACTTAATGCAGCTGGTGGCCACACCAGATACTGACTGTTACTTTTGATATTGACCCCCCCTTTGTTCTTTGGACACATTATTCCATTTCTGTTAGTCACATGTATGTGGAACTTGTTCAGTTTATGTCTCAGTTGTTGAATCTTGCTTTGTTCATACAAATATTTATACATGTTAAGTTTGCTGAAAATAAACGCAGTTGACAGTGAGAGGACTTTTCTTTTTTTGCTGAGTTTAGATCATTGGTACCTCCACGTGTTGTTGTTGTTGGCGCTGAGCATGTACAGTGCATTTGTATATTATTCAGACCCCTTGATTGTTCACCCTTATTCTAAAATGGATTAAATTTTTTTCCCTCATCAATCTACACACAATACCCCATAATGACAAAGCAACAACAGGTTTTTAGATATTCTTGCAAATGTATTAAAAATAAAATACAGAAATACCTTATTTACATAACACTGAACCCAAACCGGCTGCGTGCGTGCGCCATCGTGCGCCATCGTGCATAAATGTATTTTGTCCCCCCACACCAAACGCGATCACGACACGCAGGTTAAAATATCAAAACAAACTCTGAACCAATTATATTAATTTGGGGACAGGTCGAAAAGCATTAAACATTTATGGCAATTTAACTAGCTAGCTTGCACTTGCTAGCTAATTTGTCCTATTTAGCTAGCTTGCTGTTGCTAGCTAATTTGTCCTGGGATATAAACATTGAGTTGTTATTTTACCTGAAATGCACAAGGTCCTCTACTCCACCAATTAATCCACACATAAAACTGTCAACTGAATTGTTTCTAGTCATCTCTCATCCTTCCAGGCCTTTTCTTTTCTTCTCTTGGCTTTATATTGCGATTGGCAACTTTCATAAATTAGGTGCATTACCGTCACTGACCTCGTTCGTCTTCAGTCACCCACGTGGGTATTACCAATGAGGAGATGGCACGTGGGTACCTGCTTCTATAAACCAATGAGGAGATGGGAGAGGCAGTACTTGCAGCTCAGCTCTATTTTAGCCCTTGGCAACGCAGACGCTCATTGGTGCACGTGAGCAGTGTGGGTGCAATAATTGAATAGTATAGATTTCTAAATGTATTTTGCAACACTCACGCATGCAACGCAAGCGGTGTAGTCAGCCTGTAAGTATTCAGACCCTTTGCTAAATTGAGCTCAGGTGCATCCTGTTTCCATTGATCATCCTTCAGATGTTTCTACAACTGGATTGGAGTCCACCTGTGGTAAATTCAATTGATTGGACATGATATGGAAAGGCACACACCTGTCTATCAGGTCCATCAGTTGACAGTGCATGTCAGAGCAAAGACCAAGCCGTGAGCTCGAAGGAATTGTCTGTAGAGCTCTGAGACAGGATTGTGTTGAGGCACAGGTGTGGGGAAGGGCATCAAAGCATATCTGCAGCATTGAAGGTCCCCAAGAACACAGTGGCCTCCATCATTCTTAAATGGAAGAAGTTTGGAACCATCAAGACTCTTCCTAGAGCTGGCCGCCCAGCCAAACTGAACAATCGGGGGAGAAGGGCCTTGGTCAGGGAGGGGATCAAGAACCTGATGGTCACTCTGCCAAAGCTCCAGAGTTCCTCTGTGGAGATGGAAGAACCTTCCAGAAGGACAACCATCTCTGCAGCACTACACCAATCAGGCCTTTATGGTAGAGTGGCCAGACCGAAAATAGCTGAGTGGGCAGAGACCCAAATAGTAGAGTGGGCAGAGACCCAAAAATAGCTGTGCAGCGATGCACCCCATCCAACCTGACAGAGCTTGAGAGGATCTGCAGAGAAGAATGGGAAAAACTACCCAAATACAGTTGTGCCAAGCTTGCAGAGTCATACTCAAGAAGACTTGAGGCTGTAATCACTGCCAAAGGTGCTTCAACAAAGTACTGAGTACTTATGTAAATATGATATTTCAGTTTTTTACATTTGCAAATATGTCTAAAGACCTGTTTTTGCTCTGTCATTATGGGGTATTTTGTGTAGATTGATGAGGAAATACAACTATTTAATCAATTTTAGAATAAAGCTGTAACGCAATAAAATGTGGAAAACGTCAAGGGGTCTGAATACTTTCCGAATGCACTGTATTTGGGCCAATTGAAAATCTAATTATTTTGAATAAATTCGTGCAAGGGTGAGGGATGAGAAGGAGAAGTGAGGCTTAACTAGAGTAGGGGTGTAAACTGACCAATGCAGGGGTGACGAGGGTTGAAGAGGAGGGGTGACGCTTAACTAGTCCAAGGTTGATACTTGACTAAGTGAGGTCTGAGGAGGAGTAATGACGGAGTTCCTAATATGTATTCACATTTTTGCCAAAAGCATTATCCAAGTACCATCACCGTTTATTTATTTTTCTCTTCACTTGTCTCCTAATACTATTCTGTAGTTCTATTCCACATGCAATCCATGGGAAAATACTGTTTGTTTTTTGCAGTAATTTCTTTATTGTTGTAATATCTCAAACAGATGTGGCAATTTCACCAATTAAGGATTCTTCATTGGTGAAACTGCTTTAAAAATAAACTGTAGAAAAATAAAAATAAGAAAAAGTGCTTTTTGGTATTTTGAGAATGCCTTGGTGTGCACTTATTATGGCCAGATGTACTACTTGGGTCAGATTGTAAAGATAAAACTTCAAACTCAGTATCATGGTTAATCTTCAAAAAATAGTAGTTGCAAACTTGCCCTTGTCCTTAGCCCTTGTCCTTAGCCTCCCCATCGTATCCACCCACGGCACTAGCTACATCTATAACAACTTGATGCACATGTTTCCAACATAGTTTCAAGGAACCTGCTTCTGTTGATCAAATTCAAAATGTTGCTACTGTAGCTTCATATTAAGCTGATTTGATGAAAGATTGCTGACATCTAGTTCATCAGGCCTGCTCACCTTACTGCTCCAGCATTACAGAATAGAGCCCATTTCTTGTGGCTGGGTTGAGGAAGCTCTAGCTGTTTACCGTTGGAGAAAGTGCACACTAACAGTGTTGTGCTCAAGCTGAAGCAATGTGACCTCGTTTTTCACCAACTTTTACTGAACTGATTTAATCTGAGAAAGCTGGAAACCAATGAACTCAACATGCTATATAAGTCTTAATTTGTCCCCCATATAAAGCGCAAGGAAATGTTTTGCATTGTGAAACTGTTTTGTGTTGAAGCAGACTGGTTATATTGCATCTTGATAAGATAACGTTTTAGTCAGGCTCCTACTCATTTGACTTTTTAAAATGTCCCCCATTTTTGCTCTCGAAACAGACTGTTGAAAACATGCCGAACTTTTGGTCTTTTTGACCCTTCCAAAGTGGAAGTTTGTTTTGGCATGTTAGCATATTTTTACTGACAACACAGTGACTAATCTTGGCACCTTGGAACAGTATTGCCATTATTTTGGTGAATTACCAATGTAATTTTTATTAAAATGACATAATTTAAATTGTGAGTGTATTTGTTAGTATGTGTTGATGTTATACGTGTATTCTTGTGTGTTTCTGAGCCGCATGTATTCAGCTGTATATGAGAATATACAGTTGAAGTCGGAAGTTTACATACACTTAGGTTGGAGTCATTAAAACCCGTTTTTCAACCACTCCACAAATTTCTTGTTAACAAACTATAGTTTTGGCAAGTCGGTTATGACATCTACTTTGTGCATGACACTGTTACGTGCGTTGATTGAAGGATCGGCCCAAGGTGCAGCGTGGTAAGCGTACATCATTCTTTATAAGATGAACACCGAAACAAAATCAAAAATAATACAAAACGAAAACGGAACGTTCAGTAGGGCATACAGCACAGTACCAAAAACAAGATCCCACAATCTAAGGTGGGAAAAAGGGCTGCCTAAGTATGATCCCTAATCAGAAACAACGACAAACAGCTGCCTCTGATTGGGAACCATACTAGGCCAACAAAGAAATAGAAACATAGATTTCCCACCCTAGTCACACCCTGACCTAACCAAATAGAGAATAAAAGGGATCTCTAAGGTCAGGGTGTGACAGACACAAGTAATTTTTCCAACAATTGTTTACAGAGATTATTTCACTTATAATTCACTATATCACAATTCCAGTGGGTCAGAAGTTTACATACACTAAGTTGACTGTGCCTTTAAACAGCTTGGAAAATTCCAGAAAATGATGTCATGGCTTTAGAAGCTTCTGATAGGCTAATTGACATCATTTGAGTCAATTGGAGGTGTACCAGTTGATGTATTTCAAGGCCTACCTTCAAACCCAGAAGTGCCTCTTTGCTTGACATCATGGGGAAATCAAAAGAAATCAGCCAAGACCTAAGAAAAAAAATTGTAGACCTCCACAAGTCTGGTTCAATTTCCAAACACCTGAAGGTACCACGTTAATCTATACAAACAATAGTACAGAAGTATAAACACCATGGGGCCACGCAGCCGTCATACCGCTCAGGAAGGAGACGCATTCTGTCTCCTAGAGATGAACTTACTTTTGGTGTGAAAAGTGCAAATCAATCCCAGAACAACAGCAAAGGACCTTGTGAAGATGCTGGAGGAAACAGGTACAAAAGTATCTATATCCACAGTAAAATTAGTCCTATATCGACATAACCTGAAAGGCCGCTCAGCAAGGAAGAAGCCACTGCTCAAAAACCGCCATAAAAAAGCCAGACTACGGTTTGCAACTGCACATGGTGACAAAGATGGTACTTTTTGGAGAAATGTCCTCTGGTCTGATGAAACAAAAATAGAACTGTTTGGCCATAATGACCATCGTTATGTTTGGAGGAAAAAGGGGGAGGCTTGCAAGCCGAAGAACACCATTCCAACCGTGAAGCACGGGGGTGGCAGCATCATGTTGTGGGGGTGCTTTGCTGCAGGAGGGACTGGTGCACTTCACAAAATAGATGGCATCATGAGAGAGGAAAATTATGTGGATATATTATTGAAGCAACATCTCAAGACATCAGTCAGGAAGTTAAAGCTTGGTCGCAAATGGGTCGTCCAAATGGACAATGACCCCAAGCTTACTTCCAAAGCTGTGGCAAAATGGCTTAAGAACACAAAACAAAGTCAAGGTATTGGAGTGGCCATCACAAAGCCTTGACCTCAATCCCATAGAAAATATGTGGGCAGACCTGAAAAATAGCGTGCGAGCAAGGAGGCCTACAAACCTGATTCAGTTACACCTGCTCTGTCAGGAGGAATGGGCAAATATCTACACAACTTATTGTGAGAAGCTTGTGGAAGGCTACCCGAAACGTTTGACCCAAGTTAAACAATTTAAAGGCAATGCTACCAAATATGAATTGAGTGTATGTAAACTTCTGACCCACTGGGAATGTGATGAAAGAAATAAAAGCTGAAATAAATCATTCTCTCAACTTTTTTTCTGACATTTCCCATTCTTAAAATAAAGTGGTGATCTTAACTGACCTAAGACAGAGACTTTTTACTCTGATTAAATGTCAGGAATTGTGAACAACTGAGTTTAAATGTATTTGGCTAAGGTGTATGTAAACTTCCGACTTCAACTGTATTTTGCTAAATTCCCTCACAATCTGAACTGTCATTTATGTACAGTTGTATCGTGCATTTGGCAAGTGTTAACAGCTGCACCATATATTACACTATTCTTCTACCATTACTCATCCATGTTCCATTTCTTGACCTTATGTAGCACGTAAACTGAAGAAGATTGGACAGCTTAAGAGCCCGGAGGAGGATCTGCCCACCCAAGGCCCCACTGATGCCATCCAGTGTGTCTCTCCCCAGTCCGGCCTGACCTTCCATTCCCAGCTGGTGTTCCTCAACATCTTGGAGTCCATCGAGCCAGAGGTGGTTAATGCGGGACATGACCATTGCCAGCCGGACTCAGCTGCAGTGCTGCTCACCAGCCTCAACGAACTTGGGGAGCGCCAACTCGTCAAAGTGGTCAAGTGGGCCAAAGGCATGCCAGGTACAGTACTGGAATAGAAGAATCATACAAAACATATTTCCATGTGGTCCTTGAAGATGTCCATGTGATCCTTAGAAGATGTCATAATTTGATTTATAACAAGTTTGCAATGGCATTGCAGCAATTTGGAGGTAGTGAAGGCATTAAGAATTCATCACAGACATGTTTTGATAATAATCCATTTCCATGTGGTTTTTCATTTTCTTCTCAGGTTTTCGGAATCTGCATGTGGATGACCAGATGACAGTAATCCAGCATTCATGGATGGGGGTGATGGTTTTCGGCTTGGGATGGAGGTCCTACAAAAATGTCAATGCCAGAATGCTCTACTTCGCCCCAGACCTTGTTTTCAATGAGTATGTGCAGCTATGTGATACTGAATTCAATTATTTCTGTGAAATTATCTTATTACCCCCAGGGCCACAACTCAATGTTGTCCCATTATGTTGGTGGAGATTTCCTCCAGTGGCTTCTGTCTGTCATAAGTACGGCAGATGCCAATTTTGTTCCCTCTATGTCTGTCTTGCTCCTTGTCCCTGTCGCTCTTATTTTCTCTCGCTCTTTCTCTCTCTCTACTTGCCTCTCGCTCTCTCTGTCTCTCTCTCACCGATATGTCTAGAATTCCATGTGCACACAGGCTTACAAGCCTGGCTTTCAGTAACATTTATATTTAATTTCCTTATTTGGTGTTCTTTAGTCACGTGATAAGTCCTGAGGAAGATTCGATTTTTTCAGCATTACATCACCTATGGTGCAGGTTTTAAGAGAAGTAGTGAAATTTAGTTCAAATCTGAATATTACGGAGTACGAAAGTATCGTAAGTGACTAAGGTAGTTCAATGGTATATAAAGTGTCGTTACTAGGGTTGCATAATTCTGGGAACTTTCAATAAATTCTCTAGTTTTCCCAAAATCAAGGTTGTAGGATTCCCAGAATTAGGAGGGAATAAGCAGGAAATCTGGAACCCTCCAACCAGGATTTCTGGAAAACCAGGGCATTTATTGAAACTTCCCAGGATATTGCCACAATAGCCATTATTGAGGAATATGTACAGATACAACAGTGCAGAAAATTGTGGAGATATTATTACCCTGCCATGAGGTAAATTAAATATTTTATTATTGGTAATATACTGTAAACGTTACAACTAAAGCACCCTTATTATTATGAGCTAGGTTTCCATCCTATTGGTGATAGATTTTCATTCAAATATTCTAAAATCCGCATAAAAACAATATGCGAATTTTCCCACCAGAGATGTGTTTCCATCAGATTGACTTGTTGCAGATAAAAGTCTGTGCGTGATGACGTAGTGCACATAAAAATACCTTTTGCAGTTAAATGTCCCATGTACCAAATAAAAAATACCAACGCATTTTCAACTCTATTCATGGTTTTCTCACAAAAATGTTTGTATTATATAGCGTGTGCCCATTATGGTATTGGCACGTGCACTCTAATCAACAGCGCACGTACAGGATATTTTACATGAGATTATTATGGACAAAAGAGTGAGATTATTTTTATTTGTCAAACGGCAGCCAAGCGTTGATGGTCATGACTCCCAAGTTTAATTCGAAATGATGTTATTATATCAATATTTGCAGATAAAAGCGTTTCCACCGACATTTATCGCATAATTAATTTTACTGACACAAAAAGATCCCACCTTGTCTAGCGTATTGAGTTTTGTCGACATTTGGAACGTTTACCAATATGTACTTTACTCACATAAAAAGTTTGGATAGAAACCTGGTTAGTGATCCATGTAGCTAAGTAAGTATATTAACGTCTATTACTGTGAACTATGTCTGCAAATTATTTATACATTAGATGTACAATGTCATCATAGAAAATCATGTAATCAGGTCACATTTTCAGTTTGTTTGAAAATAATCCTGGGTAACAGCAGCAATCAGTACCAATCACTGTGATCCTGTTTTATCAGACCACACTCAACCCAGCAGGCAAAGCTAGTGAAATGACATCATTACAAACAGATTTCATCCAGCTTTGCCCGCTGGGCAGTAGGTCAAAGGTCACATATGAGCATATAACGATGGCCATAAAGAGGGAAGATTACAATTGTAATGATTGCAACAGTTTCATATAAGGGTCTCACTCTCTTACCCTCTCACCTATTTGCCCCCTCTATCTATTTCTCTCACAACAACACGCTCACAGATTATCCCTCTCTTAATATATTCCCGATAAACTCCCCAACCCCGCTCTGATTTTACATTGGCTCATTCTCTTTATACTGTCTCACCCTGACCCTCACTGTCCCACTCCCTCCTCTCGTCCAATAATGGCACCGGATGGGATGGCTGCCGTTTTACGGGCTCCTAACTAACTGTGCTATTTTTAAAATGTTTATTCCGCATTGTTTATAACAAATTTTGTACATAATGTTGCTGCTACCGTCTCTTATGACCGAAAAGAGCTTCTGGATATCAGAACAGTGATTTCTCACCTCGAACTGGATGAAGACTTTTCTTTAATGAGTCCGAACGCAGAGGATATACTGCTTTGTCGCAACACGGCACAAATCGCCGTCATCAGCGTGAAGAAAAGATGGAGGAAAAGGGGGAGGAGGGCGGGGTGCCTTGTAAGAATTTGCAGACGAGTAGTTAAACAACCACTACCCTACGTATTATTTGCCAACGTGCAATGATTGGAAAACAAACTGGATTATCTACGATTAAGGCTATCCTACCAACGGGACATTAAAACGGTAATCTTATGTTTCACCGAGACGCGGCTGAACGATGACACGGATAATATAGACCTGGCTGGCTTCACCTTGCATCGTCAGGACAGAGCAGCTACGTCTGGTAAGACGAGTGGTGGGGGTGTGTATCTATTTGTCAATAACTGCTGGTGCGTGATGCCTAATATTAAAGACGTCTCGAGGTATTGCTCACCTGAGGTAGAATACCTCATGATAAGCTGTAGACCACACTATCTACCAAGAGAGTTCTTATCTATGTTATTAGTAGCCGTCTATTTACTACCACAAACCGATGCTGGCACTAAGACCGCACTCAATGAGCTGTATAAGACCATAAGCAAACCAGAAAATGCTCATCCAGAAACGGCGCTCCTAGTGGCCGGAGACTTTAATGCAGGCAAACTTAAATCTGTTTTACATCATTTCTGGCAGCATGTCACATGTGCAACCAGAAGAAGAAAAAAAACTCTAGACCACCTTTACTCCACACACAGAGATGCATACAAAGCTCTCCCCCGCCTTCCATTTGGCAAATCTGACCATAAGTCTATCCTCCTGATTCCTGCTTACAAGCAAAAACTAAAGCAGGAAGTACCAGTGACTCGCTCAATGCGGAAGTGGTTAGATAACACGGATGCTACGCTACAGGACTGTTTTGCTAGCACAGACTGGAATATGTTCCGGCATTCATCCATTGGCATTGAGGAGTATACCACCTCAGTCACCAGCTTCATCAATAAGTGCATTGACGACGTTGTCACCACAGTGACCGTACGTACATATCCCAACCAGAAGGCATGGATTACAGGCTAAATCCGCACCGAGCTAAAGGCTATAGCTGCTGTTTCAAGGAGTGGGACACTAATCCGGATGCTTATGAGGCATCCCGCTATGCCCTCAGATGGACCATCAAACAGGCAAAGCGTCAACACAGGACTAATATTTAATCCTACTACACCGGCTCTGATGCTCATCAGATGTGGCAGGGCTTAAAAAAAACAATTACAGACTACAAAGGGAAACCCAGCTGCGAGCTGCCAAGTGACGCAAGCCTACCAGATGACCTAAATGCCTTTTATGCTCGCTTCGAGGCAAGCAACACTGAAGCATGCATGAGAGCACCAGCTGTTCCGGACGACTCTGTGATCATGCTCTCCATAGCCGATGTGAGCAAGACCTTTAAACAGGGCAACATTCACAAAGCATCGGGGCCAGACGGATTACCAGGATGTGTACTCAAAGCAGGCGAGGACCAACTAGCAAATGTCTTCACTGACATTTCCCTGACCGAGTCTATAATACCTACATGTTTCAAACAGACCAACATAGTCCCTGTACCAAGAAAGCGAAGGTAATCTGCTTAAATGATTACCGCCCCATAGCACTCACGTCGGTAGCCATGAAGTGCTTTGAAAGGCTGGTCATGGCTCACATCAACACCATCATGCTCTTTCCCACCTGGACAAAAGGAACACCTATGTGAGAATGCTGTTCATTGACTACAGCTCAGCGTTCAACACCATAGTGCCCACAAAGCTCATCACTAAGCTAAGGACCCTGGGACTAAACACCTCCCACTGTAACTGGATCCTGGACCTCCTGACGGGCCGCCCCCAGGTGGTAAGGGTAGGCAATAACACTGATCCTCAACACTGGGGCCCCTCAGGGGTGCATGCTTAGCCTCCTCCTGTACTCCCTGTTCACCCACGACTGCGTGGCCAAGCATGACTCCAACTCCATCATTAAGTTTGCTGACGACACAACAGTGTTAGGCCTGATCACTGACAATGATGAGACAGCCTATAGGGAGGAGGTCAGAGACCTGGCAGTGTGGTGCCAGGACAACAACCTCTTCCTCAATTTGAGCAAGACAAAGGATCTGATCGTGGACTATAGGAAAAGGAGGGCCACACACGCCCCCATTAACATCAAATGGGCTCAAGTGGAGCGGGTCGAGAGTTTCAAGTTCCTTAGTGCCCACATCACCAACAAACTATCATGGTCCAAACACACCAAGACAGTTGTGAACAGGGAACGACAACACCTTTCCCCCCTCAGTAGACTGAAAAGATTTGGAATGGATACCCAGATCCTCATAAAGTTCTACAGCTGCACCATTGAGAGCATCCTGACCGGTTGCAACAACGCCTGGTATGGCAACTGCTCGGCATCTGACCGTAAGGCGCTACAGAGGGTAGTGCGTATGGTCCAGTAATCACTTGGGCCAAGCTTCCTGACATCCAGGACCTATATACTAGGTGGTGTCAGAGGAAGGCCCAACAAATTGTCAAAGACTCCAGTCACCCAAGTCATAGACTGTTCTCTCTGCTACCGCATGGTAAGCAGTACCAGAGCGCCAAGTCTAGGACCAAAAGGCTCCTTAACAGCTTCTACCCCCAAGCCATAAGACTGCTGAACAATTAATCAAATGGCAAGCTGGACTATTTACATTGACCCCCCCCCCCCATTTAAGATCTTTGCATAGTCACTTTACAAATTACCTCGACTAACCTGTACACCCGCACATACCAGTACCCTCTGTATATAGCCTCGTTATTGTTATGTCATTTTCTTGTGTTACTTTTAGATTATTTAGATTTTTTTTTTGTTTCGTTTATTTAGTAAATATTTTCAGAACTCTATTTCTTGAACTGCATTGTTGGTTAAGGGCTTGTAAGTAAGCATTTCACGGTAAGGTCTACCTACACCTGTTGTATTCGGCGCATGTGACAAATACAATTTGATTTGATTTGATTCTCTCTCGTCCCCAGCCATCGGATGCACATCTCCAGCATGTTCGAGCACTGTATACGGATGAGACACCTCTCCCAGCAGTTTGTCCTGCTGCAAGTCACTCAGGAAGAGTTCCTCTGCATGAAGGCCCTGCTCCTCTTCAGCATAAGTGAGTGTTGCTGCCCAGTCCAATGTTGACAGGTCCATTAAAATAATGTAGAGAGCCTCACATTGTGTATTTCCTTTTTTCATTAAATTGATTTGCAAGTAATGTCCTAGTCTAAGCCATTTTCATAATACTGTCAAAATGATCCAGTACAATCAGAGATAGCTTTGATTTATAAAACCAAACAGTGTATTATCAATAGTTGAGCAACAGAAATGCAATATTGTGGACAAAACAACAATAACGTTGCTTGTCTCCTTTGCAGTTCCAGTCGATGGTCTTAAGAGTCAGAAGTACTTTGATGAATTGCGGCTGACCTACATCAATGAACTTGATCGCGTCATTAACTATGGAAGGAAGTCCAACTGCTCTCAGAGGTTCTATCAGCTCACTCGTCTCATGGATTCCCTCCATCCGGTAAGAGACAATGTGTATCCTCAATAACTGTATTTGATTTACTCTGTTATCATAGAATGTATCAAGCTAAGAGCCTTAATGACAATCTTAAATTACAGTACCAAGATTTAATGACATATTTTATCTAAGTGATAAAAGTGTAACTTTGTCATGTTTAACTAAACAAAAACTGAGAATGTGACAGAATTGTAATGGATTGGGTAACAGGTGTGCTATCTCACCTTATTCGCTGAGTGCTCTGCCATATATGACAATGACTTCAAATGAAATCCCAAGTTCAAGAACATTGGGAAACGACGGCATTCCTCTTTTTGAGACGTCACCTCATTTCACGTTTTCGGCAGTTATGCCTTCATCAGAGCATCAAGAGATGTGCCAAAGCCAAAGTGCCTAGGTGATAATTACAATTGCCCATACCTGTGTGAGGGCAGTGCATACTGGTATTCAAAACATTAGTCAACAAACAATTGTTACAATATATATATAGAAATACATATGCACAAATACACAGATCAGCACAATAAACTCAACAAATAGCATTTAGGTATTCATGATGATGTAGGAAATTTGAGATATTTTCATGCAATTAATTACTTCCTAGTGCACAATAAAGACTACAATAAAGACTACAAAAATAGATGCTTTGGGGTATAAAAAATGTACGTCTGGGTAGAAAGATTGCGACTGAATGTAGGAAAATATACATGAGCATACAAATGACAGCGCGGCCATATAGTCTAAAAGAATAATCTGAATGAGAACTCATTGTTTAGACCAGGGTTTCCCAAACTTGTTCAATCACAATCTTTCTATCCAGATGTTTATTTTCTATACCCCAATGCATCTATTTTTGTAAGCTTTATTGTGCATTAGGAAGTAACTAATTGCGCCAACATATCTCAAATTTCCTACGTCATCATGAATACCTAAATGCTATTTGTCGAGTTTATTGTGCTGATCTGTGTATTTGTATATGTATTTGTATATATAGTAACAATTGCTTGAATACCACTATGTACCACCCTCACACAGGCAATTGTAATTATCACTTATGCATTTGCATAGAAACTATGGCTTTGGCATATCTCTTGATGCTCTGTTGTAGACACAACTGCCGGAACACGTTAGCCTGCCCGGACAAAAATATAAAGGTGAAATGAGGTGACGTCTTAAATATTTTGGAGTGGCGCCGTTTCCAAATGTTAATTTGAAGTGACAGAATTGTAACTTTGTATTGTCTCTGTCCATCTCTCCAACAACCAGATCGTGAGGAAACTCCAGCAGTTTACATTTGATCTGTTTATCCAGGCCCAGTCTCTGCCCACCAAGGTCAACTTTCCAGAGATGATTGCCGAGATAATCTCAGTGCATGTGCCAAAGATTCTGGCAGGCTTGGCCAAACCAATCCTTTTCCACAAGTAGCAAGTAGCAGGATTTGCCATCATCCTGAGAAAATCTGATCAGATCTAAGCTGACTCTATAACCCTACAGAGCCTTGGCTCAGTAGGGTTTCCCTGCCATTGTTGTCTCTCTCTCTCTCAGCTCCTTTTCTTTTTTATCGAATAGCTCAACGTACCATTTTTAAATCATTACATCATTACGGTAGTTTAGCTGCTTATCAGACATAATTGAGATCATTTTCTCAAATAGGCAGCAAGGTTTTAGCATTTATCTCAAGAGTTGCAAGGTGTCACCTTGTTGACGGCCCTATCTGTCCTGTATTTCAAGAACAAATAACACACAAGATCAGTGGGGTTATGTCAAATGTAAGAAACAGAAGAATACCATTCGTTGACTGAATGAAAATAAAAATAATAAAACTAAATAATAAAACTAACAAATGCAGAAATTGTTAAACATATCTATGCATATCTTTACTTTTGGAACTTTCATGAGATTCTGCTATGTTCATTTAAAAAACAACTACCAAAAGGAATGTGGAATTAGTCGTTTACAGCATACTCGCATACATACACAGTAGTCTATCTGTATTTACTAGCTAAATTGCATATATATATATATATATATATATATATATATATGTGTGTGTATATATATACAACTCATACATCACTACATTTATTGTACAGTAATTACAACTTTCTTGCTAGTTATTTAGTCAGTGAACAAACAATACATTCTAATGGTACCGTCATAATTTCATCTGATTATGGGAAATGCTGTAATAATTCACCCAAATGTGACTTACTAATTATAGACACACAGAGTGAGACAATTGCAAATAATAACTTTTCAGATATATTTAGTGGCAGTGGATCTTTAAAAGTATACTATAAAGATATAGTATGAAACCTGCTACAACTTGGCTGCACATTTTGTCTCTTCATATAGTTTCAGGTTGCCAAATTAGTTGGTCAAACGGAGCATACCCATAATCTCTCAATGCTGAAAATGCTCTTATAAGGTTTAACATGGCCTGAATACTTGCATTATTTAGTTCAACATCAGGATGTATGGAGGTTCATGCTCCATGTGTTTGTAGATGTTAGAACGCTTCAATCTTTATTGAAAACAATGCATGCCAGGTGTACATTTTGCAAGTTCAGTGCAGCTATGATAGT
The DNA here is from genome assembly GCF_901001165.1 of Salmo trutta. NCBI lineage: Eukaryota > Metazoa > Chordata > Actinopteri > Salmoniformes > Salmonidae > Salmo > Salmo trutta. Next base: position 37,937,533 of record NC_042975.1, read on the forward strand.
TATTGTGTTCAGAGTAATCTCCAATCTGCCATTCTACCTGTAAAAGCATGTTGACATTTCATTAGTTTAGATTGAGTCAAGTCAAATATTACCGCTTTTTTCACATTATTTCTTATTAAGACATCGTCTTTTCTTGATGATTCATTCTGGTTTTGCAGTTAAGTGCCAAACAGGGACATTGTATTCTCTGCACTAGCAAAACATTCTGACATTACACCATTATTATACCAAAACAAGTCTTTTTATACAGTAATCTGTACTTTTGCTTGTTTCAAAAAGTAGTAAAAAACAACAAAAACAATCAAGAAAAGCTCGGTTATAAGATCCATAACATGCAAACAATGTTTAAACTAAGTGAGTGTGGTCTTTTTGTTCAGATACCTCAACAAAAATGGCAACAGGTGCTAAACTATGGGATTCAATGATAGCACGGTATAGTCCCTGACTTTGCTTTTATATGCCAACTGTATCTTAAATTACTACATCAAATCAAACCGTTTCATATTTTAGACTAGGTGAAATGCATTATCATATTTAGAATGTAGTTTAAATGCCTTTAAAATGCTGAAATCTTCATGCAAATATCTGGAAAACAGCAAAACTCCAGAAAGATCACATGTTCATGGCCTCGACATCTGATTGAACAAATGGTGGTTCAACATTGGCTGAACCAGTAATGTTAAATGGAGTTTGCTGTGAAGCATCTTGACGCTCTAAATACTGTAGGCTGTGGAAAGAATGGGTTGTCAGAATACACTTTACGTTTGACAGCCACAAGCGCTATGCAATTACTTGCAGGTGTTTACCCATTTATAACAACCCCATAGCTGCTTAATTAGAATATATGACTCCAGACTGAAACCTAGGCCAAGTTGAAAGTGCTTTATAGAAGAAAAGTGACTGTTAATATTTGTCCCTAAATAGACCACATCAAACCTACAACAGGTTGCACTTACTGTAATCAATTAGTGTTACAATACACATGCTTCTCAGATTTTAAGCAGTGATTGCTTGCACCTTTCTTTGCCTGACGCCATAAAAATGTCCAGGGATGAATCAAAAGATAATTTGACAGCAGTAGTTTTTGTTGTTGTTTTATCACCATAAATGGCAATAACATGCATCCTTCACAACAATTGCACTCATTCTCAGACACATGCATGCAAAAATGGAAGCGTTAGAACTCCAGTCTACCCTGGGCATGCAGAAAACCAGTCAATTCTAGTGCTGTTATATATTTCTTCAATAGCTTGTGCATAAAAATCCAAGTCAACTGTATACATTGTGACTTAAATCCTTTAACGCATATTACCATTAGTCAATTGAGACCATAATCAAATGCATTTATACAAATGTAAGTTCAAGTTGTTGTTGTTCTTGTGTTGTGAGGAACTTTACTTGTTGACTACCATAATTCTTATAAATGTACTGCAATAATATGGATCTCAAGTCAATGAAACCACATTGCAATATTCAAGCAGTAGCACAAATCTAAACATACCTTTTCCGTTATAAACAAAATGGCAAAATGGTTTTGGTAGAAACAGCAGGTAGTGCTTTCAGTTTTCAGACACGTGTGCATGACAGCAGTTGTGTAGACAAGGATACTGCATAAATATTGCTAGGGCAGATTTAATTGAATTCGGCCCTAGGTTACAATTGCCCATCTGAAAACATCTGATATTTTCTCGTCGTAGAGACATTGGCTATGCCTACAAAAGCAATAAAAAAATTTATTTGAATATTGATAAGAAAATGTTTTAATACATCAGATGACAATTTGTAAAAGCCATGGGCACATACTTAACATTGGTATTGTCGTATTCCTTTGTTAATCCTTTGTTAAATATACTCGTTACAGGGTTTTCCTCAAAAGAAAATCCCAAATCAGACACCTTAAATCAGAAAAAAATATTTCTATGAGTAGTAATTCAATATCAAAGCCATAGATTTGCCTTAAAAAGCATAGAGATTTTGTACCATATATTATTTTAGATTAAGTGTAAATTATTAAATTGTCTGTAAAGTAAAATGATCAGCAGTTGTGTCTACCATACTGAGGCCACATTACTTAACTTGAATTCTGAGGTAAATGACGAGGTAAATTAGTTGGTAAAATTGTTTCTGATTTAAGGAAATTATCACAAAGATAAAGCTATTTCTCTTCATACACCCAGTAGTCATGCTATGACTGCTTTGTTTACCATATAAAACATTTTGAACATGCTTTTTAGATTGACTTGGAGAACAGGATTGCACTGCCAAGCAATAATAAATTTGCCATAATAAACTTTACTTTAAATGTACCATGGTAGACCAACATTGAATCATGACAAAATCTATTAAAAAAAAATCCAGTTCCTAGAATTGATGTTTTCATACTGTTGTTATTAGTGGTAATGCTGGTATGTAAAATGTTATATATAAGTAAATTACATCACAAGTATATTAAAATATCAAAATGGACACAGCTGTATGTATTTATAAACCATATTAGCCTGGTTTTGTGTAAATGGTACAATGACTTTGTGTACATGTAACTGATAAAAAAAAAATCTTGGGAAATCAATTGTTAATGCTTTTTAACTACCTTCTGTAGTATTGACGATGTACTCTATGTGTTTTGTGAGATTATTTTTTTTAACTGCAAACTTGCATAACTTTTTAAAGATATTTGAGGCAATTCTGACCATCAAAATTGTGTTACCTAATATTTGAAAGTTTGTAGTATTTCTACAATTTATCATGTGAAGTGACTACTAGTGAATGTGTCATTATTTAAGAATGCCCCCCCCACTCCACCCATAGTCTGTAAATTGATTGTTCATTTTCAGCTATTGATATGAATTGTGTCAGATAAGTCCTAGTGTAAATTGGGTTTTGTTTGTTTGTGTTCCTTTGCATATTATTAAAAATGATCAAAAATGTAGTGTGTGTGAACTTTATTTACATACTGAAGTTATTTTATGTTAACTTTCCCACAAATCTTGTGTGCACCAGCTAGCTATCTACTCAGTTTATTTTGGGGAATGAAGTAAAAATATGAGCTAATGGAAACAGCTGATTCAGACCATCCCCACTACAGAACCACTATGGAAATTCTGGTTAAAATCCCGCCTCCACTTCAAGCACAAACTTGATTCGTCAAAATAATTAGTGATGCTGCTCTTCACCAGAAGATTTTTGTTCCCCTATCTCAGATTAAGCAAATATCGCCGACAGATGTCAACATTTATGTTTATGTTCTGTCATGAGAAATTAGCTAATGACCAGCACCCACCCGCATGATTTTTTTTTTACCCAGCCTCACCAATAAACACTTCATGTGCAGTAATTAGCCTAAACATTTCTCAGAAAGACATTTTGGTAATTCTTGATTTTTTATTTAAGTGCATTTGGGTACATCTTCCCATACTAAATCAACTAGAATGGCAGCTTAATGATTTCAAATGTTTAACCATTATGATAACATTGTGCCACCAGTAGTAACATCAATGATGGTAACATCAATGACACATTTTTGGTAATTGAGGACTTTCTTAAATTGAGTAACACCAGTAGCTAGGTTTCCATCCAATTGGTAACAGATTTTCATGTGAAAATTCTAAAATCCTCATTAAGAAAATATGCAAATTTTTCCACTAAATGGACTTGTTGCGGATAAAAAGCACAGTGTGATGACATAGTGCACGCAAAATGAACTTGTACACTTATATTGTCATGTACCAAATAAAAATCTAAAGTTCAATGTGTTTCGATCGCATTTTCAACTCTACCGATAGTTGTATCATTAAATAGCTAATTTGCCTACTCTAGTCTTGGCACATGCGCTCTAGCCAACAGCTCGCAGATACAGTGCGGTTAGGCTGTGTGGGTAGGCTAGTCTACATGATGAGGTTATAATGGATAAGAGCGAGAATATTTTTATTTGTCAAACAACAGTCAAGCATCGATCATCATGTCACCAGAATAAAACAATGGATATTTATTGGAAATAAGTATCAAGCTCATCACCGTGCACTTTCCCCACCTTGTGAAGTTCAACATAATTTATTTAATCTGTAGCCTAATAAACTGCATGGTTTCCCGAGTTGTAGTGGGAGGACCACACTCCAAGTTGATTTTCCAAGTTATTATATCAATATTTGCTCGTAAAGGCGTTTCCCCCCCATTTCTCGCATAATTCATTTTACCTATCCCACCATATAGAATGAACAAATTATCTGTCTGCATTTATACAATTGTACCGAAAGTTGTTGTTTCCATCACAGCTGTTATTATTTTTTTATATATGTTATGACTTTACATGGTATGAAATACTAAAAAAAGTGGTTAGCTAATAACTTTCTTTAAAATACACTGAGTATAAAAAACACTAAGAACAACTGCTCTTTCCATGACAGACTGACCAGGTGAATCCAGGTGAAAGCTATGAAAGCTAAATCCACTTCAATCAGTGTAGATGAAGGGGAGGAGACAGGTTAAAAAAGTTTTTTTAAGCCTTGAGACAATTGAGACATGGATGTTGTATGTGTGCCATTCAAAGGGTGAATGGGCAAAACAAAAACAGGGTATGGTATGGATGCCTTTTAACAGGTTATGGTAGTACGTGCCAGGCGCACCGGTTTATTTTTCACGCTCAACAGTTTCTTGTGTGTATCAAGAATGGTCAACCACAGAAAAGGACATCCAGCCAACTTGAAACAACTGTGGGAAGCATTGGAGTCATCATGGGCCAGCATCCGTGTGGTGGGGTGGAGGGGGTATATTCAGTTTATACCCCACACCAGATAACAGTTTAGCACTGGAGGGAATGCTCAAGGTCAGTGTATCTTTGTAATAAGTGATTGATTTTCAAGGCAGTAACACCAATGACATCAAACTTGTGTACAAATATTATATTTGTAAATATATATACAGTACCAGTCAAAGGTTTGGACACCTACACGTTATAGGGTTTTTATTTACTTTTACTATTTTCTATGTTGTTGTATAATAGCGAAGACATCAAAACTATGAAATAACACACATGGAATCAAGTAGTAACCCACATTTGTTTTTACAAATAAAAATATATTTTATATTCTTCAAAGTAGCCACCCTTTGCCTTGATGACAGCTTTGTACACTCTTGGCATTCTCTCAATCAGCTTCATGAATAATTATTTTCCAACAGTCTTGAAGGAGTTCCCACATAGCACTTGTTGGCTGCTTTTCCTTCATTCTGCGGTCCAACTCATCTCAAACCATCTCAATTGGGTTGAGATCGGGTGATAGCGGAGGCCAGGTCATCTGATGCAGCACTCTCCCTGGTCCCTTACACAGCCTGGAGGTGTTTTTGAGGTCATTGTCCTGTTGAAAAACAAATGATAGTCTCACTAAGCGCAAACCAGATTGGATGGTGTATCGCTCCAAATGCTGTGGTAGCCATGCTGGTTAAGTGTGCCTTGAATTCTAAATATATCACTGAGTGTCACCAGCAAAGCACCCCCACACCATCACACCTCCTCCTCCATGCTTCATGTGGGAATCACACATGCAGAATGCTTTTCCAACAGTCCGGTCTAATGTCTAATGTCCACCGGTCTAATGTCCATTCCTTGTGTTTCAAGTCTCTTCTTAATATTGGTGTCCTTTAGTAGTGGTTTATTTGCAGCAATTCGACCATGGAGGCCTGATTCATGCAGTATCCTCTGAACAGTTGATGTTGAGATATGTCTGTTACTTTAACTCTGTGAAGCATTTATTTGGGCTGCAATCTGAGGTGCAGTTAACTCTAATGAACTTATCCTCCGCAGCAGAGGTAACTCTGGGTCTTCCTTCCTGTGGAGGTCCTCATGAGAGCCAGTTTCATCATAGCACTTGATGGTTTTTGCGACTGCACTTGAAAAAACATTCAAAGTTCTTGAAATTTTCCGGATAGACTGACCTTCATGTCTTAAAGTAATGATTGACTGTTGTTTCTCTTTGCTTATTTGAGCTGTTCTTGCCATAATATGGACTTGGTATTTTAACAAATAGGGCTATCTTCTGTATACCACCCCCACCTTGTCAAAATACAATTGATTGGCTCAAACGTATTACGAAGGAAAGACATTTCACAAAATAACAAGGCACACCTTGTAAAGGGGTGCGTAACTGGTGGCAGTGAAGTCAGACGCAGGAGAGCAGAACTAGGTAATAGCCGGAGCAGTTTAATATCAAAACCAACGGCATAAAGAAATAACCAATATGGGTACAAAACCCGACGCGCACCAGTAAACAAGTGCACAAGCACTTACAACAAACAATTCCGCACAAAGACATGGGGGGAACAGAGGGATAAATAAACAACACTTAATGAGGGAAATGAGAACCAGGTCTGTAGGAAAACAAGACAAAACAAATGGAAAAAGAAAAATGGATCGACGATGGCTAGAAGACCGGTGACGCCGACCACCGAACGCCGCCCGAACAAGGAGAGGAACCGACTTCGGTGGAAGTCGTGATACACCTGTTAATTGAAATGCATTCCAGGTGTCCACCACATGAAGCTGGTTGAGAGAATGCCAAGAGTGTGCAAAGCTGTCATCATGGCAAAAAAATATAAATATAAAATATATTTTGATTTGTTTAACACTTTTTTAGTTACTACATGATTCCATATGTGTTATTTCATCGTGTTGATGTCTTCACTATTATTCTACTATGGTGAAAGAAATCCTGGAATGAGTAGGTGTGTCTAAACTTTGACTGGTACTGTATATACAGTGCATTCGTAACGTGTTCAGACCCCTTGACTTTTTTCACATTTTGTTAGGTTACAGCTTTATTCAAAAGGTTTGTTTTTTCTAACAACATACAATATTTTTCCCAGTTTTGCTTCATTAAATAGTACCCACAACATCTCAACGTCAACAGTGAAGAGACGACTCCGGGATGCTGGCCTTCTAGGCAGAGTTGCAAAGAAAAAGCCCTTTCTCAGACTGGCCAATAAAGAGAAAAGATTAAGATGGGCAAAAGAACACAGACACTGGACAGAGGAACTCTGCCTAGAAGGCCAGCATCCCTGAGTCGCCTCTTCACTGTTGACATTGAGACTGGTGTTTTGCGGCTACTATTTAATGAAGCTGCCAGTTGAGGACTTGTGAGCACTAGCGGTTCTGGGGGGCAACTATGATGATTATGAACATGGTCTTTTTCCATTTTGAAAACGATATGACAACAATAACGTCTAATGTAACTGGCCCCTCTAACAGTACAACTGGCCCCAGCTTGCCCCCCAGTTGAAATGGTCTAGAACCGCCACTGCTTGTGAGGTGTCTGTTTCTCAAACTAGACACTCTAATGTACTTGTCCTCTTGCTCAGTTGTGCACCGGGGCCTCCCACTCCTCTTTCTATTCTGATTAGAGCAAGTTTGCGCTGTTCTGTGGAGGGAGTAGTACACAGCATTGTACAAGATCTTCAGCTTCTTGGCAATTTCTCGCATGGAATAAATAGCCTTCATTTCTCATACCCTCGTATGTTTGGCAGCATGACTGACCATCCTACCGATCCTCGACTTCGGCGATGTCATTTACAAAATAGCCTCCAACACTCTACTCAACAAATTGGATGCAGTCTATCACATTTTGTCACCAAAGCCCCATATACTACCCACCACTGCGACCTGTATGCTCTCGTTGGCTGGCCCTCACTTCATACTCGTCGCCAAACCAACTGGCTCCAGGTCATCTACAAGTCTCTGATAGGTAAAGCCCCACCTTATCTCAGCTCACTGGTCACCATAGCAGCACCCACCCGTAGCACGCGCTCCAGCAGGTATATCTCACTGGTCACCCCCAAAGCCAATTCTTCCTTTGGCCGCCTCTCTTTCCAGTTCTCTGCTGCCAATGACTGGAACGAACTGCAAAGATCTCTGAAGCTGGAGACTCTTACCTCCCTCACTAGCTTTAAGCACCAGCTGTCAGAGCAGCTCACAGATCACTGCACCTGTACATAGCTCATCTGTAAATAGCCCATCCAATCTACCTCATCCCCATAATGTATTTATTTATTTATCTTGCTCCTTTGCACCCCAGTATCTCTACTTGCACATTCATCTTCTGCACACCCTACCATTCCAGTGTTTAACTGCTATATTGTAATTACTTTGCCACCATGGCCTATTTATTGCCTTACCTCTCTTATCCTACCTCATTTGCACATGCTGTATATAGATTTTTCCACTGTATTATTGATTGTATGTTTGTTTATTCCATGTGTAACTCTGTGTTGTTGTATGTGTCAAACTGCTTTGCTTTATCTTGGCCAGGTCGCAGTTGCAAATGAGAACTTGTTCTCAACTAGCCTACCTGGTTAATTAAAGGTGAAATAAAAAATAAAAAAATAAAACACAACGTGCCATTGGAACACAGGAGTGATGGTTGCTGATAATGGGCCTCTGCACGCCTATGTAGATATTCCATAAAAAATCTGCCGTTTCCAGCTACAATAGTCATTTACAACATTAACAATGCCTACACTGTATTTCTGATCAATTTGATGTTATTTTAATGGACAATTATTTTTGCTTTTCTTTCAAAAACTAGGACATTTCTAAGTGACCGAAAACTTTTGAACGGTAGTGTATATATATATATATATATATATATATATATATAACAAAAGTATTTAATATATTGCATAGTTAAATAAAAACAAAGGCTATATATATATATATATATATATATATATTTTATAGCCTTTGTTTTTATTTAACTATACAATATATTAAATACTTTTGTTTACTTTCCAGCATTCAAAATAATAGATATCTCTTAACCCCAAAAACATGTTGTAGTAGCTAATAATGTAATAACCGCCAATAATGTAAAAGCTGCACATAATGTAATAACTTTTGCATTTATAATGTAATAAATGGTGCTAATGTAATACATTGCCAATAATGTAATAAATATGCTGAACGGAATAATATTTTTGTGCATAATGTAAGAATTATTTTTATGCGTTGATCATTACATTATGAAGTGGGTAAAAAAAAAAAAATCAATTGTGTCATCACTTTAACCAATATTGTAATAACAACCAATTAAACATGTAAAACTAAATGGACTATTTATTTTCATGCATATCAAGTGTAATGCTTCAGTAATAGCTGACTACACACCAAACCACATTTCTGAATCCTAGCTCTGAAGCTTATTTTCACAGTAATATCAAGACTTTCAATTGACACAATTGACTCCCCAATAAACACCCAACAGCCCCTAACCCCCCCCCCAATCAAATGCAAAAACTCCTAAGATGCTGTTCACTGTTAAAATAATGTTGAAACAATCCAAGACACTTTCAACAATTGTTTTTATGAAAAATCTTTTATTTAATCAAACATTGTTCAACACTTAACAATCACAGTTTTATTCAACAAATGTGGCACTATTTTAACTTGTGCTCAAATCTTTAATGAACCAACATATTAATCTTATAAAACACTTAACCAAACTTTTCTCCACAATTATAACAATTAACTAAGATCGTTATCCATGGGGATTTGGAAAAACAAAAATTAACAAAAAGGTTAGCCATCTGGGGATACGCCTCTCTGACGGTCACAGGGATGGTGTTGGTAGTGTTGGTGGGGACACTTAAGGCGGTGTGGGTGGGATTGCGCGATGCCTCACCACAGCCTGCAGCAAGCGCTGCCAAATAACTATTTTTCTACTATATGGAGACAGCAGCCTGGTCAATCCTGGGATAAGGAGTGAGAATTTGGAATATCACTGCAAGGTGTGTCTTTTTTTCATGACGACACTGGATGTTTGCAATGTCAAACAAGTCTGCTTTGACAATGGATGTAAATACAAAGTGTTCCTCAAGTGTCAAGTGTGAGATACTGCATTCCATTAAAGAAAGAGTGTGATTTTAGGTTGTTATTACATCATTTGTTTACGTTATTACACTATAGATTTTTTATCTACTTTACCATGTAATAATCAACGTTATTACATTATTACATCATTACATCAACGTTAAAACGTTATTACATTATGCGTTCAGCATATTTAGCACACTATTTATGACAAGAGCAGCATTTATAATATTATACATGCAAAAGTTATTACATTTTTAGCAGCTATTACATTATTGGCAGTTATTACATTATCAGTTGCTACACGTCACTACAACTCTACTCAACTCTACTCACTACAACTCTACCAATGTCCAGGGGTATCGTCGGATGGGGCCACAGTGTCGCCCGACCCCTCCTGTCTCAGTCTCCAGTATTTATGCTGCAGTAGTTTATGTGTCGGGGGGCTAGGGTCAGTTTGTTATATCTGGAGTATTTCTCCTGTCTTATCCGGTGTTCTGTGTGAATTTAAGTATGTTCTCTCTAATTCTGTCTCTTTCTTTCTTTCTCTCTCTCTCGGAGGACCTGAGCCCTAGGACCATGCCTCAGGACTACCTGGCCTGATGGCTCCTTGCTGTCCCCAGTCCACTTGGCCGTGCTGCTGCTCCAGTTCCAACTGTTCTGCCTGCGGCTATGGAACCCTGACCTGTTCACCGGACGTGCTACCTGTACCAGACCTGCTGTTTTCAAATCTCTAGAGACAGCAGGAGCAGTAGAGATACTCTGAATGATCGGCTATGAAAAGCCAACTGACATTTACTCCTGCTTACCTGTTGCACCCTCAACAACCACTGTGATTATTATTATTTGACCCTGCTGGTCATCTATGAACATTTAAACATCTTGGCCATGTTCTGTTATAATTTCCACCCAGCACAGCCAGAAGAGGACTGGCCACCCCTCATAGCCTGGTTCCTCTCTAGGTTTCTTCCTAGGTTTTGGCCTGTCTAGTGAGTTTTTCCTAGCCACCGTGCTTCTACACCTGCATTGTTTGCTGTTTGGGGTTTTAGGCTGGGTTTCTGTACAGCACTTTGAGATATCAGCTGATGTAAGAAGGGTTTTATAAATAAATTTGATTTGATTACTTCTGGGACAAGCCAATTTGATTCTCCTAAGTACTTGAAACAATGCACTAAGTTTTGCAATATTAACCACTTGCATTATGTTTTATCATTGATAAACAGTTCAATATAAACAAAACATGTATGATGTGTAACTATTTGTCATTTTAAAGTGTTTTTCACGGTTGCAAAGCTAAGGGACACAAATGCAACCACAATTCAAGAATGACCCATATCAAACTCAATACAAATCAAATGAAATTGTATTTGTCACAAGCACCGAATACAACAATGCTTACTTACAAGCCCTTAAACAACAATGCAGTTAAAGAAATAGAGTTAAGAAAATATGTACTAAATAAACTAAAGTAAAAAATTCAAATCAAATAATGAGGCTATATACAGGCGGTACTGGTACCGAGTCATTGTGCGGGGGTACAGGTTAGTCCAGGTAATTTGTCCCCTTAGGGCAATTACTAAATAAGGGTATCTTCTAATTGGCAAAAACATATTAGAATCCAATCTATCTTCTTAATTCTTCATAAGACCAAAGAGCATTTAACAGGTTATTATGAGTATGCTTTATAGGCCCAGTGCAGTCAAACATATGGTTTTCCTGTGTTTAATATATATTTCCACACTATAAAGGTTGGAATATGTCAGGGAAAAATTACATACTTACCTGATTTGTTTGATATTAATAGTAAACGGTTAGATATTTAACTAAGAGTAAGACTGGCCTGCTAATGCTGAGTTTTTATGGTGTCCACTCTAGGTTCCTGCAGTTAGCCTGGGCTTCTGGTTAAGGAAATGGGTTTTGCTAGGGATAACTTGAACTGATAATGACTTGGTGATAAAAATCTAAAAGCTGGCATTCTATAGACAAGATGTGGTGTGTGTGACCCGAGATAGAGATAGCCTGGAAGAGTTTAGATCAATGTCTCATTTACATTTTTACATTTTAGTCATTTAGCAGACGCTCTTATCCAGAGCGACTTACAGTAGTGAATGCCTACATTTCATACATTTTTTTTCTCCGTACTGGTCTCATCTTCCTAGCATCTGGGAAACTAAGCCAGGTTGGAAGTAAAACAACATCCCTTGCAGATAACCAGGAGATGGACCAAGGTGGCTTATGGGAACAGTAGAAATGACTGACTGAGCATTTAGGGCCTATATAAGATCTCTGTTTTTTCATTATCAGTTAAGCTCTCTGCAACACAACCTAGAGTGTGCGGTCGACGGTTTCATTATTGCAATAATTAATCGATGTTGAATAAAGATGATTGAATAATTGTCCAAGTCTCTCTCAGTACTGAAATTTCCACTACAAATAATACTGTGAAATTGTGAAAATTGTGATAATGCCCTTTTAGTGTAAGAGCTGTTTGAAAAGACTGGTGACATCAGAGTTTTGGGCTGCCTGGTGACATCAGAAGTTGGTAAATCAGTTAACAGACCAATAAGAAAGAGAGTTCCAAACCTATCTGCCAATAACAGCTAGTTTTCAGTTTTCCCTTCCCCACTCAGACCACTCCCAGACAGTCCTAGCAAAGTTTTTCTTGAGAAATGTACCTTCGCTAAGAAGATATTTTTGTTTCTTTTTCACCTTTTTAATTGAAAACAAACACAAGTAAGGTTTATTTTATTTAACTAGGCAAGTCAGTTAAGAATTTAGATGCACTATTGATTTAGATGCACTATTGTAAAGTGGTTGTTCCACTGGATATCATAAGGTGAATGCACCAATTTGTAAGTCGCTCTGGATAAGAGCGTCTGCTAAATGACTTAAATGTAATGTAAATGTAAGAACAAATTATTATTTACAATGACGGCCAAACCCTAACTTGGACAACACTGGGCCAATTGTGCGCCTCCCCATGTGACTTCCAATCACAGCCGGTTGTGATACACCCTGGAATCGAACCAGAGTCTGTAGTGACGCCTCTAGCACTGAGATGCAGTGCCTTAGACGGCTGCACCACTCAGGAGACCATAATTGTTACCCAGAAATGATTTGATATTGAGATAATTACAGTTCCATTGGATCTTTAAAAACAGAAGCTGGCTCCCCTGGATTCCTAAGGAACTGATTCCCCGACATTCTGAAAACTCTGAGAGGAATCTTGGTTGATACAATCCTGCCCTTTAAATAATTACTTTTCTTTCACCACTTTTTAAGGTGAACACGACTTATCAGTATTGATAAAAGACTCAACCTGTTTTTTGTTTTTTCCCAAGTTGAGAACTTCAGAAGGCCAAGTATATTTTGGAATGTGTGTGACTTTTAACCATATGATATAATGAAAATATGTTGTGGGAAGGACCTGGCTTATGGCCAGTTGATATTTGAGACTGATGATATTCACATGTTCAGTACAATATCTAAGATAATGGCCTTATGCAGGCTACAGTACCAAGCTGTACTGCTACATGTATCATCTCCAAAATCTTCGTTTTTTTATACAGTATCATCTTGCCCTGGATCTGAGTTATAGTTGTTTTTTTGTGTTATAGGGATTTGGATAGGACCACACTCGTCCCTTTTGGAAAGTAAAAAAAAATGTTACTTTATTTTTCAATGTTTTCCTTAACCATGCTGATACATGGGAAATGTTTCTTGAAAGACTCTTACAGAATGCATATAAGGGATAAAGAAAAGGAAAATGTAAACATTAGATAAGAAATGCCAGGACATTGAAGAGCATATTGGTTTTATACAATCATACAATTTTCATACAAAAACAAATGAATACAGTTGTTGTTCCTGTAAGAACAAATTACAGACAGGGTCAAGCAGGTCAGACACATACAAGAAAATGTATATGTTTCATGGTTCAAATGTTCACAGAAATAAAATGGGAGTTGAGACTCAATTTAAAGACGAAAAACCTCTGGGAACTCTAATGACAAGATCTTAACTGCGCTGTGAATCTTTCACAAAATATTCTAAGACAGAAATCATTGAAGACAACAAAATAAAATGCTCATCACCTTCCACACAACCCAGGATTCCTAACAATTCCCTTCACTGCTTAAAATATTTATTAAAAATGTCATTTTCACAACATTCCACAAATGAAACATTCATTAATGAATCAATTAAATTAAATCAATAAAGACAAGTTATCCGAATGTAGATAGAAAATATATATTTTTTAAAGGACCCACGTTAAGTGCAAAAAAGGTGGTTATAAACATGTTAGATAAAATTGTTTCCTTCATAGTAAGTGTTGCTAAAGTTATAGTGCTAAAGTTCAGGTAGGTAAATTACAGTCCTCACATCTGTGATACATTGACATTTTAATACCTACTAGCTTTGCATAAACCTCCCCTCATAATATAATGCATTCTTAAAAATGACACTGTAATCTCCATTGTGAATTAATTTGCAAGTCTTTGAAATGCAAACCGGTATAACAGTTGATGGTACTATGTAGGTTGTGTACCCACACTGGGTACACTGCACAGTACCTGCCAATGTAATTACTATGTACAGTTGAAGTCAGAAGTTTACATACACTTAGGTTGGAGTCATTAAAACTCGTTTTTCAACCACTCCACAAATTTGTTGTTAACAAACTATAGTTTTGACAAGTTGGTTAGGACATCTACTTTGTGCATGACACAAGTAATTTTTCAATAATTGTTTACAGACAGAATATTTTACTTAGAATTCACAATTCCAGTTGGTCAGACGTTTACATACACTAAGTTGAAAAGTTGACTGTGCCTTTAAACAGCTTGGAAAACTACAGAAAATGATGTTATGGCTTTAGAAGCTTCTGATAGGCTAATCGACATCATCTACATCATCTGAGTCAATTGGAGGTGTACCTGTGGATGTATTTCAAGGCCTACCTTCAAACTCTTTGCTTGACATCATGGGAAAATCATGCCTCTTTGCTTGACATCATGGGAAAATCAAAGGAAATCAGCAAAGACCTCAGAAAAAAATCGTAGACCTCCACAAGTCTGGTTCATCCTTGGGAGCAATTTCCAAATGCCTGAAGGTACCACGTTCATCTGTACAAACAATAGTATGCAAGTATAAACACCATGGGACCACGCAGCCGTCATACCGCTCAGGAAGGAGACGCATTCTGTATCCTAGAGATGAACGTACTTTGGTGGGAAAAGTGCAAATCAATCCCAGAACAGCAGCAAAGGACCTTGTGAAGATGCTGAAGGAAACAGGTACAAAACTATCTATATCCACAGTAAAACGAGTCCTATATTGACATAACCTGAAAGGCCGCTCAGCAAGGAAGAAGGCACTGCTCAAAAACTGCCATAAAAAAAGCCAGACTGCGGTTTGCAACTGCACATGGGGACAAAGATCGTATTTTTTGAAGAAATGTCCTCTGGTCCGATGAAGAAAATATATAGAACTGTTTAAAATCACGAGGGTGGCAGTATCATGTTGTGGGGATGCTTTGCAGCAGGAGGGACTGGTGCATTTCACAAAATAGACGGTATCACGAGGGAGGAAAATTATGTGGATATATTGAAGCAACATCTCAAGACATCAGTCAGGAAGTTATAGCTTGGTCACAAATGGGTCTTCCAAATGGACAATGACCACAAGCATACTTCCAAAGAGTGGCCATCACAAAGCCCTGACCTCAATCCTATAGAAAATTTGTTGGCAGAACTGAAAAAGCTTGTGCAAGCAAGGAGGCCTACAAACCTGACTCAGTTACAGCAGCTCTGTCTGGAGGAATGGGCCAAAATTCACCCAACTTATTGTGGGAAGCTTGTGGACGGCTACCTGTAACATTTGACCCAAGTTAAACAATTTAAAGGCAATGCTACCAAATACTAATTGAGTGCATGTAAACTTCTGACCCACTGGTAATGTGATTGAAGAAATAAAAGCTGAAATAAATCATTCTCTCTACTATTATTCTGACATTTTACAATCTTAAAATAAAGTGGTGATTCTAACTGACCTAAGACAGGGAATTTTTACTTGGATTAAATGTCAGGAATTGTGAAAAACTGAGTTTAAATGTATTTGGTTAAGGTGCATGTAAACTTCCGATTTCAACTGTAAATGATGGTCTTAGTCACACTACATACATGACACTACTTAATAAACATTCATGTTGGAGTGTTATATGAATGACAGTACCCAAATGGAAATGGAGAGATGCCAACCATCGGTTTCAACAAAATAATAATGGCAAAAACTAGGACTGTTGAGCCTTCAAATAAACCAGTGCTAATTTGGCTTCCACTATCCAAAATAATTTAGTTACGAGTTCTTAAAGCTGAGATCTGCATAAGGTGAAACAGCATCAATGGTCGCCCCAGGCACATATCTTATTTGTTTTGATTATGAAGAGGATAGTAGCATCTAGCATCGTGGTAAAAACAAGTCGTTGCACATAATGTGCTGTTCTATTGTGTGTGCAATGATGTCCGAAGGGGGGGGGGGGGGGGGGGGGGGGGGAACTGTGTTGGTTGTTGAAGTGTCTTTGTTGTTGTAATATTGCAAATGGACATGGCAGTTTCACCACTACGAATTTAGGGATTCCAGCTTTAAGGGTTCTTAAGAACATGGGAATGGTTGTGATTTTTTTGTCAGAGACACTTTCTCTCTAACAGTGAAATGCATCTAACATAGTGTGACAGAGAGTGGATCATTATTTGTTACTTACTATTTGCTATCCTGGTTGGTATAGTAGGACTTTAACCTTAACCAAATTAATTATGGTATTCAGCACATCAGGATTCCTGTGGTCTGTTTTCAATCATCAAAGTGCATCATGAACAGAAGGAGTATAGTCAACAGTCCTATCATATAACTCAAATCAAATAACAGTTTATTTGTCACGTGCCAAATACAACCTTACAGTGAAATGCTTACTTACAAGCCCTTGACCAACAATGCTTTAAGAAGTTAAGAAAAATAAGTGTTAAGTAAAAAATAGATAAGTAAAAAGTTTAAAATAAAAGTAACAAAGAATTAAACGGCAGCAGTAAAATAACAACTGAGACTTAGAATCTGCACCTTAGGCTCCCCGTTTTGCTTTAAGATACTACAGTAGTTAACAATATTGTGCAACAACCGAGTGGCTTGCTTTCATTTCAACCTGTTACAGTAGGGTACTATAGTATAGCCTAAATGTATGTGAATCCAAATGGCATTAGGTAGCTACAGTAGCTTGTTTTCGAGCAGTTTAAAAGTCAGATAACTGGATACTGGAACTAGCCACATGGACCAGGATTCATTTAGTTAACATTACATCATTTATTTAACAGGTAAATTGTTTTTGTTAAAATTACATCATTATAGGGTTAATCCATAGAATGTATAAATATTGATCCAGCTGCCAAAATCTCCAAGATTTGGATCAGACAGAGACATATAAAGGCCTCCTTTAATAAACAGATTGTTTTTAATATCTAGACTGGAGCTCCTTTATCACAAATTAAACAGCATGTTAATTGGGTCCCTTATAGCAACAAGCAGGAAGGTGTCCACTGACAGGACAAAATGCACTCTGTTTCCTTTGTTCCACTACAGTACAGTATGTGTCCAGATACTCACTGCAGTTCCACAGGTCAGTGACAGGAGTAGAGGCCATGGTAACAGACTCATCAACTTAAATTCTAAGAGAAAATAAAGAGTGGTTTTGATTACAAAGGGGAAAAATTATTTAAAAAACAAATGTGGAGAGGACCCATTTACTTCTGGTTTATGGGCCAAATTAGTTCATAAAAGTTTAGCAAGGCCTATTTCAAACCAGTAACATGTGCTTGAAACCCATTTCCAGGTATACTGTACGTATGAAGCTGAGCTATTATCTCAACTAGCTCTAAATCGCTTCTGCAGTAGCTCAGCTCAAACCATTACTCTCCCTCTGTCTGCCTGTTCAGAAAGTGTAAAGGGGGGGGGGGGGGGGAGAAATCACAGGACATCATACCTCCTCTTTCACATTGAGTAAAGTAGATGCTGGTGGTGAGACCGATGAGCTACATGAGGAAAGCAGAACAACCCATTAAACATGAAATAAGCAACAATGTCAGATACAATATTATTTAAAAAATACATTTAGAATTTCTCCAACAGTTACAGTTGGCAAGCAAAACTATTGTCTACATTAACCTGTCAGCTTCAAAGAACATCCCTCTACTTTATTATTCTGCATTTGCTTTACCCGCCTGGCTTGTGTATACAATTATTATTTAATAATTAAATACTCTTATAATTGATGATTGAAGTTTATCATTATTGTTTATACAGGTAACTGCCAAAATAAAGGAACACTTCAATAAATGAGGGATACAAAGTATATTGAAAGCAGGTGCTTCCACACAGGTGTGGTTCCTGAGTTAATTATGCAATTAACATCCCATCATGCTTAAGGTCATGTATAGAAATTCTGGGCAGGCCAATATTTTGGCTACCATGGCAATGACCCCATAGGATGACAATGCCCCCATACACAGGGCACGAACGGTTACTGAATGGTTTGATAAGTAAGAAAACGATGTAAGCCATATGCCATGGATCTCAGTCACCTAATCGGAACATAATTGAACACTTATGGGAGATTCTGGAGCAGAGCCTGAGAAAGCGTTTTTCACCACCTTCAACACAACACTTCTGGAAGAATGGTGTAGCATCCCTCCGATAGAGTTCCAGACACTCGTAGAATCTATGCCAAGGTGCATTAAAGCTGTTGGTGGCCCAACGCCCTATTAAGACACTTTATGTTGGTGTTTCCTTTATCTTGGTAGTTACCTGTAACAGCATACAATGATTTACTGGATTTGAACCAAACGGTCACTGAGACTACTGATCATTTGACATTTGAGGTTGGCCTCTATGCTAAATTTAGGACAAAACAGCAGCCATCCCATCGGTGCCTGAGCTTTATTTATTCTGAAACTCAAGTGGTTCTTTCAAGGTTTAACTCATAGTTACCAGGTCACACCTGACACCAGGAAAACACAACATCACTGAGGGCTCTATTTTAACAAACCTAACGCAATGTTAAATCTTAGCATTGGCGGTAGCACTATAGGTTCAGGGGTATCAAAAATATTTTCTATATTTTTACAACTGGAATTATGGGCACAGTAGATGAGAGGCACGAAAGGGCTGGGTTTTGATGAATAAACAAGTTGTATGTGTCGAGGATTGACCCTTCACTGACCAATCGGAACGTGTTCCATGACTAAATATGTGGTTTCTTGAAGTTCTGTATTTACAGTCTGATGTATTGTGTTGGAATCAACTCCAATTCGAATGTTCGTACGTTATGGGCTAGTAAGTTCAAAATAGCCTACAAAAACAAAATGTATGTAGGCCTATCCCATCTTTTCTAAATATGTTGAACATGTAAGAAGCCTAATTGTATGGCTTCAATATGGAAATATACTGTTAAACATAGCATTCACACTGATATAGGGGCTAGGCCTATAGTAAATTGAATTATGTCTGCCATGTCTGAGCCATGGACATGCCAAACGTTGTCAATAAGCAAGATTAAATTCACTATTGATAAGGTTTCAAAAGAGAGTGAATAATTGTAATCAAATGAAAAAACTTGTTTTAAATAGGTTATGTCTTAATACAGTTACAGGCACTACAATTCAAGATGGTGCTATCCATACCTCTAATAAACCTGGTTCATTATCAAAATCTTAAAAATAGAGATGTTTCTATGTTAAATGCACATGTTTAGTATTAGTGGATGGAATTTCTTTGCTTAGCTTTACTTCCTAATGTGTTTCCATTCCCCTTTAAAAATAGTTTATTTTCTTGTCTCTACACTTTACATTTTAGCCTCAAGGCAAAAGCACAGAGTTAGCCTACTAATAGCTAACAAAATCTCTTCACCAAGTAATGCTAGCCTATCAAAACTGAATGATTACCCCTCTAATATGAATATAAAAGTACTGTAGGCCTACCTTACAACAAAACATGCTTAATTTGGATCAATATCATGCAAATCATTAGGCTTCATGTGGCAAAAGCAAATAGCAACAGAAAACGTGGGTATAATTCACCGGGAGTTGAGATGTTGAGCTGATTTATATGGAAGCCCATTCCCACCACCCAAAAATAAAGGTTGCGTTTCTTCATTTGTGCCATTGTGTGGCGATTTCCATCTATCTACGCTGCAGTGGGCTGCTGGTAAACGTGTGGCGAGCAGGCATTTGCCCCAGCACTTTTGATTTGGTTTAAAAAAAAATATTGACACAAAAGCGATGAAAAGAGGGACAAAGCACTGTTGTTTAGACTGATTCGCCTCATGATTTGTTTGACAAGATGTTAATGTTTTCATCCTCCCTAGGGTTTTTTCAGGATTTTTTTTTTTAAACCATATGACCGGATAAAAAACATTATTCACATCATAGCTCATATAAAACAGTTTTTATTTACAGCTGGTTTATTAGTCATACCACCACTCTGGGATCTGTTGTGCCACCTTTGAAATCACCACACAATGTTACAAATGAAAAAACATTCTATCTCAAAATCTTGACTTACACAGTTTTACTTGCATATCTCAACATTTTGACATACATATCTAAACATTTTGAGGTAGTGCTCGAGACGTGATAAATTCACAAGTTTACACAACAGTATTGTCTCTAGAGAATCGATACCTCTCGAGAACCTGTCGAAAATGTCCTTTTGCTATTGTCATTGTGAAAATGGTCTAAGAGGACTATATACACTGCTCAAAAAAATAAAGGGAACACTTAAACAACACAATGTAACTCCAAGTCAATCACACTTCTGTGAAATCAAACTGTCCACTTAGGAAGCAACACTGATTGACAATAAATTTCACATGCTGTTGTGCAAATAGAATAGACAACAGGTGGAAATTATAGGCAATTAGCAAGACACCCCCAATAAAGGAGTGGTTCTGCAGGTGGGGAACACAGACCACTTCTCAGTTCCTATGCTTCCTGGCTGATGTTTTGGTCACTTTTGAATGCTGGCGGTGCTTTCACTCTAGTGGTAGCATGAGACGGAGTCCACAACCCACACAAGTGGCTCAGGTAGTGCAGCTCATCCAGGATGGCACATCAATGCGAGCTGTGGCAAGAAAGTTTGCTGTGTCTGTCAGCGTAGTGTCCAGAGCATGGAGGCGCTACCAGGAGACAGGCCAGTACATCAGGAGACGTGGAGGAGGCCGTAGGAGGGCAACAACCCAGCAGCAGGACCGCTACCTCCGCCTTTGTGCAAGGAGGAGCAGGAAAAGCACTGCCAGAGCCCTGCAAAATGACCTCCAGCAGGCCACAAATGTGCATGTGTCTGCTCAAACGGTCAGAAACGGACTCCATGAGGGTGGTATGAGGGCCCGACGTCCACAGGTGGGGGTTGTGCTTACAGCCCAACACCGTGCAGGATGTTTGGCATTTGCCAGAGAACACCAAGATTGGCAAATTCGCCACTGGCGCCCTGTGCTCTTCACAGATGAAAGCAGGTTCACACTGAGCACATGTGACAGAGTCTGGAGACGCCGTGGAGAACGTTCTGCTGCCTGCAACATCCTCCAGCATGACCGGTTTGGCGGTGGGTCAGTCATGGTGTGGGGTGGCATTTCTTTGGGGGGCCGCACAGCCCTCCATGTGCTCGCCAGAGGTAGCCTGACTGCCATTAGGTACCGAGATGAGATCCTCAGACCCCTTGTGAGACCATATGCTGGTGCGGTTGGCCCTGGGTTCCTCCTAATGCAAGACAATGCTAGACCTCATGTGGCTGGAGTGTGTCAGCAGTTCCTGCAAGAGGAAGGCATTGATGCTATGGGCTGGCCTGCCCATTCCCCAGACCTGAATCCAATTGAGCACATCTGGGACATCATGTCTCCCTCCATCCACCAACGCCACGTTGCACCACAGACTTTCCAGGAATTGGCGGATGCTTTAGTCCAGGTCTGGGAGGAGATCCCTCAGGAGACCATCCGCCACCTCATCAGGAGCATGCCCAGGCGTTGTAGGGAGGTCATACAGGCACGTGGAGGCCACACACACTACTGAGCCTCATTTTGACTTGTTTTAAATACATTACATCAAAGTTGGATCAGCCTGTAGTGTGGTTTTCCACTTTAATTTTGAGTGTGACTCCAAATCCAGACCTCCATGGGTTGATAAATTGGATTTCCATTGATTATTTTTGTGTGATTTTTTTGTCAGCACATTCAACTATGTAAAGAAAAAAGTATTTAATAAGATTATTTCATTCATTCAGATCTAGGATGTGTTATTTTAGTGTTTCCTTTATTTTTTGAGCAGTATATTTTAAAAGATGAGACATTTAGGATTATAAATACTGATGTCACATGAGCAAGTCAAACACCCGTGAGTCGAAATATGAACTTCACATTTCATGTCATAAAACATATACGGTGTCAATGTTTATGATGACTATGTTGGATGTACAGTTACAAGATGACATGGCATCATACCCTGGGTTGTTCTGAACAGAATCATGTTTGTCTACTGTGAAGAAAATGTACCGCGGCACACGCACCTGAATGCACTCATGACTCCTTTCTATCCGCACCAAAATTACGTATGTTTCTCTGAATTGTATTGTGAAAGCCTAACACTGATGTATCGTATTTTAAAACTTTGGATTGCGTAAACAACAACAATAATTATGTGATGGCAGGGATGCAGGGTTGTGT
Organism: Salmo trutta; assembly: GCF_901001165.1. Lineage (NCBI taxonomy): Eukaryota > Metazoa > Chordata > Actinopteri > Salmoniformes > Salmonidae > Salmo > Salmo trutta. The sequence goes on from NC_042975.1 coordinate 37,960,143, forward strand.
TCCAAACAAAACTACTACAATTGTGCTTGCTCTAGTTCCATAACAGCAAGGCTAGGAGAGCTCAAAACAGCACCTTACAGTTGAAGACTGTTCTTTGAGCCATAAAAGAGCATTGAAATGACTTAGGAACTGTGCGCACTTTGGAGAGGTGTGTGACCACTTGGAGACACCAGTTAGTCCTCTCACTCAAATCCTTGTAATTATTTTGTCTTATGTTTTACCTACAACACATTTTCCAGGAATATTCTTATCATGTTACTGAATGTATCCAAAGCATTTTCAGATTTCGTTATAAATAAATATGTCAATGTACAGTAACTCTAAAATGCACATAAAATCAACAGTGTAATGTTTGGATTCAGCTTTGTGTCAGGTGAACTGCTGTGTCCTCACATTTGGTCTGATAATTCCCCCATAATCTCCAGTGTTCCCTTTCAATTGCTACCATTGTTATGCATTTCATATTCTTCTGTACAAAACATTTACATTTATCCATATCTGTATAGGTCAATTCCCACGAGTCTAAAGGGTTAAGGGGAGGGTAGGCTATGCATTTCGCTGCACCCGCAATAACTGCTAAATATGTGTATTTAACCAATAAAATGTGATTTGATGCTTGGTTTTGTATCAATATAAACAAAATGCGTAGAAAACAATTGTTATGTTTCACTATATTGGATCACTCCAATATATTGGTATCACTCCACGGTGGAGGGATACATCCGAGGTGAGGATTTACAGATTTACTCCCGTGTACACCTGTGTCACAGCTGGGGTCCGCCCCTATATATAGACCCCATGGCCGCGACACACACTCTTTCATTTTCTCGGCGGACATCCGTACGGTTTGATGTACAAACTTTCAGAAGTTCGCTTGGTAAGTCACTGGTAAGTGTAATACCATGCGTAGAAGTATACTCACTGGCTGCTTACAGCCTGGAGAAGCTGCCCACATGACCAGCCCCTCCTCTTGAGTGCTCCACTTGCTGCGTGCGGTTGATCTGCATCTTCCACCCGTGGTTTGTCGTGCTTGTGTTTCGTTAGTGTTACACTACGACTCTGTGTGCATCTATTAATATATTGGTAGCTCTTGTTGCCACAAACTGTATTTACCTTACAGAACTTGCCGACTGGCTTGTTTTGTGTGTTGTGAATTGCTTTAACATGCTGTAACATGCTGCTAATTACCCTACATGGGTTCTCTGCTAATTCCCCTACAGGTTTGTTTTGTTCTTTCTCTGCAGAATGTAAGAGTATGGTGGTGGGCTGCCACTACATTGAGACATTAACTTTGGAGTTCCTTAACAGAGTTACTCCATCATATGGTGCTGTTTTTTGTTTTCTGCTTGGATATTAAACCTGCTAGGTAAAATCGCAGTTGGCGTAAAACAAAAACACTAATCAAATCCATTACCTGGTTGCTGTTTTTTTGTCTGCCTGTTTTTCCCACAGGGGTCTTCCCCTGGGTTTGCAGAGGTACTGGGTAATTTATCCCTCACCGGGTTCCTATTCCTCCGGGCTGGTCACGACATAAGCTCTCCCAGGGCGTCAGACCCCTGCTCCGTGGCCTTGTTGGCTGAGCTTATGGCTTCCCTTTGTGACAGGTGTCAACCGTCACCGCCATAGGGACGTGCCTGGGGGACCCATGCGCTCGGGGCGCCAGAGGAGAGTCCCCGGCAGGTCCCCTGACACACCCTTCCCCGGCCGCTTCTCCCGGTCTCAAAGGGCAAAGTGGGAGGAGTGTGTGGAGTCCCCATGGGTGTTGTTCTCAATGTTCGAGGGGTACTGACTCCAATTCCGGTGCCGGCTTCCGTTCTTCAGGGGCCTTCGCTTCACCACGGTGGCCGACCCCCTGAAGAAAACCCTGCGGCTGGAGATTTCCTCACTCCTGGACAAGGGTGTCGTCTGCAGGATTGAGACATCAAAACAGCTAGGTGGGCTCTACTCCACTTATTTTGTGGTCCCAAAAAGAGACGGAGGGTTTCGACCGATTCTGGACCTCCGCAACCTCAATAGGTACTTGAAGGTACTGAGGTTCCACATACTGTCCCCAGACCGAGTGTTGCAGGGACCAGTGGTTTGTGACGCTGGACATGATGGATGCGTACTTCCATGTTCCTGTTCACCCAGCTCATTGGCAGTACCTCTGATTCGCATTCGAAGGGACGGCTTACGAAATCATGGTTCTACTCTTCAGCCTCTCCTTGGCACCCTGCAACCTTCACCAAGTGCATGGACACTGTCCTGGCACTTCTCACGTCCCGAGGATTGTTGATCCTCTATTACCTGGACAATTGGCTGATTGTGCACCGACCAGGACCCAGGTTCTGTCAGACAGAGACGTGCTCCTGACACACATCGGTGGGCTGGGCATTACTGTAAACGACAAGAGTCGTCTGACGCCCACCAAAGTGTGGCCTTCATTGGCATGGAACTGGACTCAGAGAGCACGCCTGCCCACCAGAAGGGTTTAGGCGATCTTATCTTGTCTCGACTACTTTCGGCAGGGGCGGGTGATATCCGCCCTAACCTGCCAACGCATATTGGGCTTGCTGACGGCGGCCTCGTTGTTGATTTCTCTGGGCCTGCTCCATCTCCGGCCTCATCAACGGTGGTTCAACTTCCACCAGCTGCACCCAAAGCGCCACAGTCACCGCCAGCTGTGGGTGACCACACAGTGCCTCAGGGCATTGTTGAGGTGGCGCTGTCACTCCTTTCTCTCAGTTGGGGTGGAGACACTGAGGATGTGCCGCCGGGAGCTGGTCAGCACAGACGCCTCCCAGATCAGCAGGGGGGTGTGACCAAGGGCAGGTCGGCCAGTGGCTGTTGGCTACCCCCTTGGAGCGGCAGGCACATCAATACACTACAGCTCCAAGCTATACTGCTGGCCCTGCCGTCTTTCCTTCCACATCTGAAGGGAAGACATTTTCCTGGTGAGAACGGACAACACCACAGTGATGGCTTACATCAACCATCAGGGTGGACTGAGGTCCCACCGCCTCCATGTTATGGCACGGGAGCTCCTTCTCTGGGCTCAGGGACGTCAAGCGTCTCTACGCGCAGCGCACATACCAGCTCACATACCATGCATCCTAAATGTGGCAGCGGCTATGCTCTTGAAGGAGGGCCCGCCAACTTGGGACTGGAGCCTACATCCCCAGGTGGTGCAGCACCTGTGGGACAAGTTCGGGAGGGTGCAGGTGGACCTGTTTGCCTCCCTGGACAATGCACACTGCCCCCTGTGGTACTCCATGTCGGGAGCCACCAGGGCCTCTGGGCTTGGATGCTCTGGCATCATGATTGGCCAGAGCTGGAGCTTACGCATTCCCCCCTTTTCCCCTGATCCAGGCTGTGCTGGACAGGACCAGGATGGCAGAGCATCGTCTGTTTCTGGTGGCCCCATACTGGCCCAGACGACTGGGTTCAGCCTTCTCCTGTCCCTGTTGTCTGGGACACCTTGGCAACTTCCCCTGAGACCGGACCTGCTGTCTCAGGTCGTGTGAACTCTGTGGCATCCGAGGCTGCATCGCCTCAGTCTGTGGGCTTGGCCACTGAACGGCACCAATGGTCCATGTTAGGACTACAGGAGGGTGTAATGAACACCATGCAGAGCGCAAGGGCGCTGGTTACAACCGCGGCATACCAGTTGCGCTGGCGGTTGTTCTGCTCTTGGTGCACTAGTATTGAGGTTGTGCCCGAGTCATGTGGGGTGCAGTATGTCCTCCAATACCTGCAGTCTCGCTTGGATAAGGGCTTGCCAGCCTTTACACTGAGAGGGTATTTGGCTGCTATATCTGCCTGCCATGTGGGGTGGATGGGCAGGCCAGTGGGGTGCCATCCCTTGGTCTCCTGGTTTAGGAATGGGGTTTGTCGCCTGGGTCCAGCTCGGACCAGCTCAATGGCGAGCTGGGATCTGTATGTGGTTTTCGGAGCTTGGCAAAGCCGCCTTTCGAACAGTTGGAGTCTGCCTCCCTGAAACACCTCTCTATGATTGTGGTTTTCTTGGTAGTGATTACTTCCATGAAGAGGGTGGGTGAGCTCCATGCTCTTTCAGTAAGTTCTGAGTGCTACTGGATGGACCCAACCCTTCATTCCTCCTGAAGGTTCTGTCAGACAGGCATGTGAACATCCCTTTTTATCCTGTCTGCTTACGACCCCCCCGGCAGTGGTGGGGGAGTCTGGGCCTCCCTCCGGCATGCTGTGCCCTGTGAGGACACTGGCTGCCTATATGGAGCAGACACGGTTAGTGAGAACAACAGACCAGCTCTTTGTCTCACTGGATCGTGGACACGATTACGACAGCATACCGCCTGCCTGGCAAGCCAGTGCTGGGATCTGTGGTGGCACATTCAACACGAGGTCCTGGGCTCTACTGAGAGGAGTGCCCCTCACTGATACCTGTGCTGCGGCCAGCTGGGCACCTTTGCTTGGTACTAATCGGGTAAATGTGGCACCTCCCTCTGCGGTTGGTTCAGCAGTCCTGGGCGGTACCTCCCCTTCCGGGGACTGTGCCGGGACCCCCCCTTCCACATTGACGGCCCCTGCGTCTTGGTCCCGCACTGGGACTGTTCCGCTGGTTGGCCAGGTCCCTCTAGCACCGACTAATCTGGTACGGGTATACCAATATATTGGAGTGATCCAATATAGTGAAACATAACAAAGGTTACGTATGTAACCACCGTTATGTGAGCTATACGGATCACTCCAATCGTCTATGGAGCTAGAGGTGCCTCAAAAATGATGTAGAGAACGTGTGTCGCGGCCATGGGGTCTATATATAGGGGCGGACCCCGGTCGTGACACAGGTGTACACGGGAGTAAATCCTTAGCTCGGATGTGTCCCTCCGCCGTGGAGTGATACCAATATATTGGAGTGATCCATATAGCTCACATAAGCGTGGTTACATACGTAACCTTCATGTTTTATGTTTTGAAATACGAGATTGACTGGCACAAAAAGGTACATTCCATGAGCACAGCTCTCATAATCCATGCCATTACTAACTGTGTTACCATTAAGATCTACTTTTGGTGGGTCTTAAAACATCTCATTAGCACTGCATGAAATTGTCAATTTTGCACTGGTTTTTAAGGACACACCTCAAATATTGCCACCACTTCCACCTCAGCACAAGCGAGCTGATGTTAGACTGGTAATTTGCTGAACCTGGCATAAGGGGTGGAAAATGCCAGTGTGTTTGACACTTGTGCCTCCTTAGCGCCAGGCGAAAATTGAGCCTAATCATGAGCTCAATCACTTGTTAAAGCTTGTTCGTGGGAAAGACATGTAGGTCTGTGGCAGTTAAAGTTGGGGGCTAGTCATACAAGCATGGACATAGTTGTATGGCCAAGTATGGATAATTTTCAACATTCATTTGAGATCATTCAAGACAACCTCTCAGCTCCTCTTTAATTATAAACGGCCAAACAAGCTGAGACCAGGGACAGTGACTACTTCATTTTTAAGAGCAAGTTACTTTCAATAGTTCATCTTTAAAGTGAACTCATTGATTTATTTCTCAGCCATCAGCATGAAGCAGTATGTTTAAACAACTTGGCTTTGCAGCATGTTGAGGCCTTGCCAACCGTGGCAGTAGCCACTGCCATCTCATCATGTAACATGCATATCTTGCTGATTTACTCTACATAAGGATTTCATGGGGCAAAGGGGCATGTAGAGATTGAGCTTATTTTCAAACCTACCTTCCAAATTGCCTTGAAGCATTCTCAAAAAACTTGGCTTTGGAAGCAACACTGGAAAAAGAGTAAGAGAAAGACAGATTAATCCCAGATGATCCCTGAGACATGTTGGGCTTACAGCATACCAAACACTACTGGAGTACAATGACAAACGTTATGGGAAACATTTTCTGCCCACTAAACAGCCCTGGCAATGTGAAAATTAGAGGTTGACCGATTAATCGGAATGGCCGATTAATTAGGGCCGATTTCAAGTTTTCATAACAATCGGTAATCGGCATTTTTGGCCACCGATTTGACGTTTTTTTTAATTAAATTTTTTTATATAAATATTTTTGGACTAGGCAAGTCAGTTAAGAACACATTCTTATTTTCAATGACGGCCTAGGAACGGTGGGTTAACTGCCTTGTTCAGGGGCAGAATGACAGGCTCCACGAGGAGCCTGCCTGTTATGCGAATGCAGTAAGAAGCCAAGGTAAGTTGCTAGCTAGCATTAAACTTATCTTATAAAAACAATCAATGATAATCACTAGTTAACTACACATGGTTGATGATATTACTAGTTTATCTAGCCTGTCCTGCGTTGCATATAATCGATGCGGTGCGCATTCACGAAAAAGGTCTGTCGTTGCTCCAACTTGTACCTAACCATCAATGTCTTTCTTAAAATCAATACACAAGTATATATTTTTAAACCTGCATCTTTAGTTAATATTGCCTGCTAACATGAATTTCTTTTAACTAGGGAATTTGTGTCATCTCTGCAACAGAGTCAGGGTATATGCAGCAGTTTGGGCCGCCTGGCTCGTTGCGAACTGTGAAGACTATTTCTTCCTAACAAAGACAGCCGACTTCGCCAAACGGGGGATGATTTAACAAAAGCGCATTTGCGAAAAAAGCACAATCGTTGCACGACTGTACCTAACCATAAACATCAATGCCTTTCTTAAAATCAATACACAGAAGTATATATTTTTAAACCTGCATATTTAGCTAAAAGAAATCCAGGTTAGCAGGCAATATGAGGTCCCGTGTGGCTCGGTTGGTAGAGCATGGTGTTTGCAACGCCAGGGTTGTGGGTTCGATTCCCACGGGAGACCAATACGGAGAGAAAAAAAAGTATGACATGTATGAAATGTATTCACTACTGTAAGTCGCTCTGGATAAGAGCGTCTGCTAAATGACTAAAATGTAAATGTATTAACCAGGTGAAATTGTCACTTCTCTTCTGTTCATTGCACGCAGAGTCAGGGTATATGCAACAGTTTGGGCCGCCTGGCTCGTTGCGAACTAATTTTACGTAATTAAGACATAACATTGAAGGTTGTGCAATGTAACAGGAAGATTTAGACTTATGGATGCCACCCGTTAGATAAAATACGGAACGGTTCCATATTTCACTGAAAGAATAAACGTGATAGTTTCCGGATTTGACCATATTAATGACCAAAGGCTCGTGTTTCTGTGTGTTATTATGTTATAATTAAGTCTATGATTTGATAGAGCAGTCTGACTGAGCGATGGTAGGCAGCAGCAGGCTCGTAAGCATTAATTCAAAATAGCACTTTCGTGCGTTTTGCCAGCAGCCCTTTGCAATGCATTGCGCTGTTTATGACTTCAAACCTATCAACTCCCAAGATTAGGCTGGTTTAACCGATGTGAAATGGCTAGCTAGTTAGCCGGGTGAGCGCTAATAGCATTTCAAACGTCACTCGCTCTGAGACTTGGAGGAGTAGTTTCCCTTGCTCTACATGGGTAACGCTGCTTCGAGGGTGGCTGCTGTCGATGTGTTCCTGGTTCGAGCCCAGGTATGAGCGAGGAGAGGGACGGAAGCTATACTGTTACACTGGCAATACTAAAGTGCCTATAAGAACATCCAATAGTGAAAGGTATATGAAATACAAATCGTATAGAGAGAAATAGTCCTATAATTCCTATAATAACTACAACCTAAAACTTCTTACCTGGGAATATTGAAGACTCATGTTAAAAGGAACCACCAGCTTTCATATGTTCTCATGTTCTGTGCAAGGAACTTAAACGTTAGCTTTCTTACATGGCACATAATGCACTTTTACTTTCTTCTCCAACACTTTGTTTTTGCATTATTTAAACCAAATTGAACATGTTTTATTATTTATTTGAGGCTAAATAGATTTTATTTGTGTATTATATTAAGTTAAAATAAGTGTTCATTCAGTATTGTTGTAATTGTCATTATTACAAATAAATAAATAAAATAAAGTAAAAATACAATTATTATTATTATTTTTTAATCGGCATCGGCCTTTTTGGTCCTCCAATAATCGGTATTGGCATTGAAAAATCATAAATCGGTCGACCTCTAGTGAAAATGACATGTTACTTAGAATAGGATGTTACAAAACAACTGTAGTATTTGAAATAGACAGGAGGGCACCTAATACAAAAGGAGTTTGGAATAATACAGCTTGTAATCTCATTACCTACATCTGTGGAGCACACTAACTTGAGATCCACATAAATTATTGCCACAATCACATGGACATTGTAAAAGAGAGCTTTTGAGATGCATCACAGTGAAAGTATTATTAGTAACACTGTTTTTCTGTTGTGCATTTTAGCTGTATTTAGTGGGCAGAAAATATCACCCTAAATCTATTTTGGCATTGCAAGGCATACCCCTTGTAAAACAACAGGGGCAGGCAAGAACAGAGTACAATGGTCAATGGTGAGTAGCAAAATATAGGTTATTTTGTTGCTACAATGTGATATCAAATACGACACTGAAGCTGAAATCATAGCGGGGAATTTCTGAAAAGACAAGTGAATAATAAGAAAATACACTGACTAAGACTTCATGTACACCTTTCCAGAAACAAGTCTCTCACCGTTGCCGCTTGCTAGACCACCCTCTGCCCCCAGCTGTGCCCTGGACACCATATGTGAATTGATTTCCCCCCATCTATCTTCAGAGTTCATGCTACTAGGTGACCTAAACTGGGACATGCTTAACACCCCGGTCATCCTACAATCTAAGCTTGATGCGCTCAATCTCACACAAATGATCAATGAACCCACCAGGTACAACCCCAAATCCGTAAACTCGGGCACCCTCAGATATCATCCTAACCAACTTGCCCTCCAAATACACCTCTGCTGTTTTCAACCAAGATCTCAGCGATCACTGCCTCATTGCCTGCATCTGTAATGGGTCTGCGGTCAATCGACCACCCCTCATCACTGTCAAACGCTCCCTAAAACACTTCAGCGACCAGGCCTGTCTAATCATTCTGGCCCGGGTATCCTGGAAGGATATTGACCTCATCCCGTCAGTAGAGGATGCCTGGTTATTCTTTAAAAGTGCCTTCCTCACCATCTTAAACAAGCATGCTCCATTCAAAATATGTAGAACCAGGAATAGATACAGCCCTTGGTTCACTTCAGACCTGTCTGGCCTTGACCAGCACAAAAACATCCTGTGGCGTTCTGCATTAGCATCGAATAGCCCCCGTGATATGCAACTTTTCAGGGAAGTTAGGAACCAATATACACAGGCAGTTAGGAAAGCTAAGGCTAGCTCTTTCAAGCAGAAATTTGCATCCTGTAGCACAAACTCAAAAAAGTTCTGGGACACTGTAAATTCCATGGAGAATAAGAGCACCTCCTCCCAGCTGCCCACTGCACTGAGGCTAGGAAACACTCTCACCACTGATAAATCCACTATAATTGAGAATTTCAATAAGCATTTCTCTATGGCTGGCCATGCTTTCCACCTGGCTACCCCTACCCCGATCAACAGCCCACCACCCGCCACAGAAAATAACCCAAGCCTCCCCCATTTCTACTTCATCCAAATCCAGATAGCTGATGTTCTGAAAGAGCTGCAAAATCTGGACCCCTAAAAATCAGCCGTGCTAGAAAATCTGGAGCCTCTCTTTCTAAAATGATCTGCCGAAATTGTTGCAACCCCTATTACTAGCTTGTTCAACCTCTCTTTCGTATCGTCTGAGATTCCCATGGATTGGAAAGCTGCCGCGGTCATCCCCTTCTTCAAAGGGGGAGACACTCTAGACCCTAACTGCTACAGACCTATATCTATTCTACCCTGCCTTTCTAAGGTCCTTGAAAGCCAAGTTAACAAACAGATTACCGACCATTTTGAATCCCACCGTACCTTCTCCGCTATGCAATCTGGTTTCAGAGCTGGTCAGGGGTGCACCTCAGCCATGCTCAAGGTCCTAAACGATATCATAACCACCATCGATAAGAGACATCGATAACAGACATTACTGTGCAGCCGTATTCATCGACCTGGCCAAGGCTTTCGACTCTGTCAATCACCACATTCTTATCGGCAGACTCAACAGCCTTGGTTTCTCAAATGATTGCCTCGCCTGATTCACCAACTACTTCTCTGATAGAGTTCAGTGTGTAAAATCGGAGGGCCTGTTGTCCGGACCTCTGGCAGTCTCTATGGGGGTGCCACAGGGTTCAATTCTCGGGCCGACTCTCTTCTCTGTATACATCAATGATGTCGCTCTTGCTGCTGGTGATTCTCTGAACAACCTCTACGCAGACGACACCGTTCTGTACATCTCTGGCCCTTCTTTGGACACTGTGTTAACAAACCTCCAGATGAGCTTCAATGCCATACAACTCTCCTTCCGTGGCTTTCAACTGCTCTTAAATGCAAGTAAAACTAAATGCATGCTCTTCAACCGATCGCTGCCCACACCTGCCCGCCCGTCCAGCATCACTACTCTGGACGGTTCTGACTTAGAATATGTGGGCAACTATAAATACCAAGGTGTCTGGTTAGACTGTAAACTCTCCTTCCAGACTCACATTAAGCATCTCCAATGCAAAATGAAATCTAGAATCGGCTTCCTATTTCACAACAAAGCATCCTTCACTCATGCTGCCAAACATACCCTCGTAAAACTGACCATCCTACCGATCCTCGACTTTGGCGATGTCATTTACAAAATAGTCTCCAACACTCTTCTCAACAAATTGGATGCAGTCTATCACAGTGCCATCCGTTTTGTCACCAAAGCCCCATATACTACCCACCACTGCGACCTGTACGCTGTTGTTGGCTGGCCGTCGCTTCATACTCGTTGCCAAACCCACTGGCTCCAGGTCATCTACAAGTCTCTGCTAGGTAAAGCCCCGCCTTATCTCATCTCAGTGGTCACCATAGCAGCACCCACCCGTAGCACGCCCTCCAGCAGGTATATCTCACTGGTCACCCCCAAAGCCAATTCTTCCTTTGGCCACCTTTCCTTCCAGTTCCCTGCTGCCAATGACTGGAACGAACTGCAAAAATCACTGAAGCTGGAGACTCTTATCTCCCTTACTAGCTTTAAGCACCAGCTGTCAAAGCAGCTCACAGATCACTGCACCTGTACATAGCCCATCTGTAAAAAGCCCATCCACATACTGTATTAATTTATTCATCTTGCTCCTTTGCACCCCTGTATCTCTACTTGCACATTCATCTTCTGCACATCTACCATTCCAGTGTTTAATTGCTATATTATAATTACTTCGCCACCATGGCCTATTTATTGCCTTACCTCCCTTATCCTACCTCATTTGCACACACTGTATATAGACTTTTTCTACTGTATTATTGACTGTATGTTCGTATACTCCATGTGTAACTGTGTTGTTGTATGTGTCGAACTGCTTTGCTTTATCTTGGCCAGGTCGCAGTTGCAAATGAGAACTTGTTCTCAATTAGCTTACCTGGTTAAATAAAGGTGAAATAAAATACAAAAAAAACTGACTATATAATGCTTTCCAACTCAACTCCAAAACAGAATAACAAATGTTTGGAGAGGAGCAAACCAGACAGACAATGTTGGCAACAAATGCAGTCAATGGAATTTGTATGGTGTGGAGGGTTCATTAGGAAAAGGGGATACAACTTCATATGATATTTCAATTTGACAGGTGAAACCGTACATTTAACAAGGGACTTACAAGGACTGGAAGAAAACCAAAAGGCTAACATTTTGTGATTATTTTCTTGATTACAATTTGAATCAGTCTGGATGGGTCTGGCTGAGTTCTAAGATCTACTTACTACGACGCTGGGGTGTCCTCGCTGGGGGCTGCAGTGGGGCTCTTGTGGGGTGCAGGGTATCGGCTAGGGGGGTCAGGGGGTCTGGTTGGAGGTCTGCAGATGGCAGGCTTCTCAGCTAGAGACCTCGTTTTTATCATGCCGTCACTTTTTGCTGCAATGCAAGGAATGAAAACTTTAGGTAAACTGTTGTAAAATGTAGATTCAAAATGAAAAAAGCTAATAATGTATGAAAATCCACTTTACAATTTCTCTTCTCATTGCACATGATATGGCATCAATATCACAGACCAGCTAGGCACTGTGGTTAAGCCGCATATACAAGTCTAGAATTCATAGCGTGTTTGTGTTGTGAGATGATATAGTAGGCTAGATTGTTATATATAGTAGGCTACCTTCTCTGATGACTGCAACACTTCGAGGAGGTGGTCTCCTACATTGGAAGGACTGCGCTCGGTTCACAGTGACTCCCGTCTCACCATTGGCTGTTGCTGCTGTATCTGGCCTCTGACCTCCATCTTGTAGCTTAGCGACCAGTTTGGCAACGTCAGAGTCTGAGTGTCTGTCCTGGCGGGTGGATGGCTTGGGCAGGAGGGCCTGCCTTTGAGTGTCCCTATGGAGTCGTGAAGGGGCGGTGATGGGTTTGGTCCTCTGGAGAGGTGTGGGGCTCGTTGGGGTGTCCCCGCCAAAATTCACCCCCTCTGGTCTGCTGCCATTCTGCTCATCTATGTGACAAAGTTTCAAAACATTGTTAAATCAAAATACAAATAAAGTGCAACACATTTTCAGCATAGGCAGATTCCTGGACCACCTTCTTGTGGTTGGGTTTAGTGGTTAAAGAACATGCAGGTAATTCCCCACATAGTCGTATTGCAGAGGTTGCTGCTTTAGAACTGATTTTGAACTTGATATGATCATTACTTCTCCTGAGCTCCTACCGATTACATGTAGCATACTTCTACTATACATGTGGTATGTGTGATCTAACCATGTTTAACTAATACAAACAAATGAACTACACAAACCAAGATATATTATTTTAATTAGTACTTTCATTCATTCATGCATTCTGAGTATTATGAAAGCAATGTCTAATGTGGGCATTTGGGCAGATTTATTAAATAATGGAGAAAAAAAACAAAGCCTTTTGTGGATTAATATAGTCTGTGATCCAGAGAAAAATTATGTTTTTAGGAAAGAGGATTGCGTACAACAATTATCTATTCATCTAGGAGATTAAAAAGTAAACAGACGACTTCGGTGTACTCTTTGTCTCATCTAGAGTCATGCTGTTGGCCAGGTTTCCAGTGGTACATGCACTATTCAAATGCTGCGATGGATTCAGACAGGTGGTAGTTACTTGTCATGCAAAGCGGAGCTGGTTATTTGGTAACTCCACGCAGGAACTCAGAGAATAGCAATAAATAAAATACCACACAATGAGGGGAGGACACGTAGCAAGTGCTCCACATCTATCCATACCACAGTAAACGAAAGGACTGACTTTTAACGCAAAGTTACAAAAGGTATAAATTACATGATTTAGCCTGAAGCAAAAACTTTCATTCAGTGAGCACACAAGACCTCCAGCTGCCTCTAAGTACAGTTAACAAATAAAAAGTATGGTTAAGCTTGGCTTAGGAAGAGGTCGGAGTAAGCCAGGCTTAGGAAGAGGTCGGAGTAAGCCAACATCTAGATATGACATGACATTTTTTTGTTTATTGTTTCCAATTCAACAAAATTGGTTTAAATCACTTGATAAAATAACTCTCACTTTTCCCTCAAAGAAGGGCATGCAATTAATGTAAAGATCAAACATTTAGAAATAAAAGTACATGCTGTATTCTGGCTCCCGAGTGGTGCAGCGATATAAGGCACAGCATCTCAGTGCTAGAGGTGTCACTACAGACCCTGGTTCGATTCATAGGGCGGCGCACAATTGGCCCAGCGTCGTCCAGGTTAGGGTTTGGCCGGGGTAGGCCGTCATTGTAAATAAGAATTCGTTCTTAACTGGCTTGCCTAGTTAAATAAAGGTTATATATTTATTTTTGTCATTATATGCTAGCAATTCACAAGTACTTAGGATTCACACATCAGTAATACAGTGTCCAGAATCACTTACACATACCAACTGAACACTGTAATAATCTAAATATAATCTGCATTTGCAGGACAAGGGATGGTAATGATAATAATGGTTATGGTGATGATGAGGATGATCATGATGATTAAACCAGAGGCAAATAATTACTCTCAGTGTTCTGGAGCTGGCCACAATTAACTGCTAGGCAGATGCGGAGCGGACGCTTGGCGATGGTGATTGGTTGCCGTTTCCTTGGGGTGATCCTTGGAGGAGGCATCGGTGGGGCTGTGCAACTCTCATCTGGTGCACTGCAGAAGATCTGTAATCACACCAACTCATCTAAAAGGACTTACATTTAATATACATTAAATTATACTTGAGAATATGGATTTAATAGTATCTAGATCAGTGGTTCCTAAACTGTGCACCTTGTGCATTCTACTAATTCAACTTTCAAGAGTAAGTTGAATGACCGACTCAGGCTTTCAACATACTCTTGAAAGTTGTAATAGTAGAATACACAAGGTGCAATTTCGAAAATGGGTAGTACATCAGCAGTTTTCCTCTTGTCATGTCAGGCATTGCAGACCTTTGAAAGCCATTTATAACTTGTCAGAAATGTCCAGATCAAGTAGCCCATGTCAGCTGATGTTTTTTTTTAAGCTAGGTTGTTCCCCAATGATGGAAAGGAGCCCCGCCCCCGAGAGAAAACATTTTTTGAGATTCACTGATCGAGAATGTACCATGGCCTACTTGAATGTTTATGATGCCGTAGTGCATAAAATAACCATCACATGACTCTTGACCTCTTTGCAAGGGATGAGCGGTAAATTAATCTTTCAAATTCACCTTGGTATAGTCCTCAATGAGAATCTCAACAACAATGTTCTGGAACTTTATATCCAACATGGCTGCTACAGTCTCCTCCTTTGCCCTCATCAGGGTGGGGCCAAAGATCACCCCCATGTTGGAGGGAGTCATCAGGTTGTCCCCACTGTTACCGCAGACACTGTCAATAGCAATCCAGACAAGTTCGTAAACAACATGACTCTCTAAAGACATGTCCAATAGGAACAAACATCTTTCAAATAGTGAACAACTTAATGCCAGTTAATGTCAATTTATAATTGCACAACTATCATAAATGAATGAACAGGATATTGATGATATTGGAGGACTGGACAGGTATTTCCCAATTTAAATGCACATTACATTTGCGCTATACATAGATACAAGTTTCTAGGTCCGATACAGTAATCATCTGAACAGATGCCAGTTAACACCTTCACTGGGCCCACGGGGAACACAACAGATATGTAATTACACCACAATAAAAGGCCTAAATAAGAATAGCCCTTGTAACTGCATCAGTTAGGAGGCAAGGCACAGAGGCTGCAGCACAACAGCGGCACATCATATCAGGTTAGCTCTTACTTGACCAGGTGTTGGATCAGTAGGCTTAGCATTTCTCGATTCTTCTCTGGGAGTTTGTACGTCAGGCAGTGGATTGCACCCAGTCGATCATCTAGATTATCCGATTCTAAGAGACGAGAAATACTTTTTACATGCGCAATAATTTATATATTATCCTCAACTGAGACTGACCTAAACATCACTGCTTTTAGGGCATTTATCTGTTGCCGATTTTACACAATCCATTATGTATATATCGGGTGTTAATTAAACATGCTTAGACATAGTGCATGAGCAAATAAATCAGCAAAGCCTAATCCCAGTCAAAACATTTCAGGGGTCCAGCTCCACAAAGCTGCATTGTGGTGTAATGTGAAACGAGGACCTCATTCAGTTGAACAATAGGTCTCCTGGGGCATGGGAGCTTGTCTCAGTTAAGAGGATTAGAGCTGGTGTACAACATACCATTACAATGATTTTACCATTTAATTATGGCATTTTCAAATACAAAATATGGAGTTTCACACACCCGCTATGATACTGTGGATCCAGTCTGTGGAGAAACGAAACAAAAAAGAAGGCAGGGGACTAGAATCCCCCGCAGGAGAACTGAATAAGCTATCTGGAGGTTGGAACTTCTAATTGATTGGAAAGATCTAATAAAAGAAAATGTCTTTTTTCTTTGTTATTGCTTATGTGAGGAACACACAGATGTGTGCGTGTGTACTTTTTTTCTTCCCTTTTATAGCTGTAACCCAGCCTGTAGAACTTGAGAATGAACTCACTCTGATGGAGAACAAATGCACAATGAATTAACTCTACAGAGAGCATTTGGCAAACATACGACAAGATGTGGACGTAAACAACCCGTTGCTCAGCTCCCAAAGCCAACCTTTAAAATGTAATGACTTGTACAATACAAATGTACAGTAGTGTCAGACAAAATTTGTCCTACAAAAACATGCCCTCACATGAGAAGGAAACGTATGTTTTATGTGCAATGAGACTATGCTAAAGATCTATACATCTGACGTCTGTTATGATAACAGAATTCCATCAGTTTAGGGGACTGGTGCAGTTTCTTTTTAAAATGTGTAAGCCATATGCAAATCAGATAATATCTTATCTTGAAGTGGGTTTTAGTAATTGTTTCCCCAATGTTGTTTTTAAGTCAGTAAGTGTGAAAACACGTCTTACTTGCTGCTAAGATGAGGTCCCTGTTGAGACCGTAGGTCATCAGAGGCTCTGCTAGACTCCTGTGGATGAACACACACGATCAGGTAAACAAGTACAGTACAAATACTCCAACACTTACATCATACCCTAAAACACCCTTTTTAACAACTGCTACTCATGTGTTGCTCATGCACTTTCAGCATCAACCAGGGCTACTCATTCTGAATGAATGAGAGTTTCTCTTTATCAACATTTTTTCCCCCTGATCTGAAATTAGATGTATCAGTGCAGTGTTAAGGCATGAGAGACCAAAGGCCTTGAGTAAGCTCCTTCAAACAGCTGCCTGGCCTCTTCCAAGTGTGGCAAGAAGACATGTGAGTAAATCATCATGATGGGTATTGGGGGAGGATAAAAACCTGGCCTTGAAGCCAAGAGGCCTTGTCACTGAGTACTTCAAAGAGCAAACAATTATACTAGGCTCATGAGGCAGAGAAAAACCTCTCATCCTCAGCCAGCATAGATTATTACACAGTATCTCTAATCATTACACATAACTAACTTGAAACATAATATTTTCATATAAAACATATACAGAATATACAGTCTGGAAATGCCATAGAACTGCAAAATGTACATACTATACTGTGCATACTGTACACTTCATGCAATACAGAGGCGTATATAATTTTATATGGCTCTGATGTAGAAGCTGAGTGCTAATGGGCTTCAGACAAAGGCTGGTGTAACATAATTCTATTGAACTTGTTGTTCCAGAGCAGCTGGCTCTTGTGTGTCACCTGCTGGATGATTTAAGAGGATGGGAACACACCTGAGATAAAACTTCATGGCACTGGTGATGGTTTTTATGTCCCAGTCACTGCTGTGGAAATCCACATCCCCTGGGCATTTCTGGTCTACAGAGAGAGGAGGGAACCGATTAAAAACAAACATGCAGAAATGGTAAAAATATATATATATATATATATATATATATATATATATATAGAAATAAATAACTGGCAAGTTATCTACAGTAGGTTCAGCCAGTTGAAATATCTGACTGTATTGGTCTAGAGTGAATTAAACTATTTTATTAAAGAGTTTATTTGTCTCAGATTATTTATTTATATGCAGCCATTTACTTTATTCCTTCATTCAAAAAGGCAAGTAAATATAACATTTCAATGTTTCCACAACATCATTATAGAGGGCTGCAAACATAGATAAAATATAATAAATTAAGCCTTTGCAATGGCACATCTTAAATATCGGATCAATTAATTGTCATCCGCCTTAGGGGGCGAGGGAATTACTTATAAACTAATCCATAAATTAGAAATAAAACAATATTTACTTAGTGCTTTTTAATATTGTTTCAAATCCTGTTGTGTGTGCCAGTGAAACAGGGAAATTTAACAGCTTACTAATTTTATTCCGCTTCAAAACAGCCCTTCTGTTTCTATGCATTCCTCAATCCCAACTCAATAGAGAGCCCAGATTTTGACTGGGTAATTTCCTCACCAAAAAATACATTTAAAAGCTTCTGGACTTGGATGTTGCTGCCAACAGTTCTGTACACTCCTTCTTGTGTGAGTCCTGTAAAAGAGAGCAGGAGATGGAGAGAGTGGATGGGGTTGAGGTAAAAGGAAACTAAAGGGGGAGTTTCCTCCAGAGAAATTCCAAGCAGTGGAAATGTACAGGCTGTTCCTCAGTGCAGGCCTGTCTGAACTGGAGTGAAAATGGGAACGTTGCAGACACCGCCTTGACAACACTAGCCTACGTCTCAACCTCTTTCAAATGAATGATTTGCTTCACTGCTCCAGTGGACGGCTGGAGTTTATGTTATTATATGATGCCTGCATATCTTACTGGTTGTGAAAGATACAGGGAGCATATCATAGTGCTGGTGCCTCACCAAACTCATAAATACAGACTGAGTGTATTTTTACTAAATTAAAGTAGCGTATAGAAGAGTGAATTAGGGAGGGCTGAAGTGAGAATGCACATGGAATCTAAAGAATTTAAGCTGCTTGAGAAATAGAAACAGTTGAATGTGAGGTGCCCACACTGTTAAAAGTGTTCTGATGCCACATGTGAATAGACTCCCTCTGGAGTAATACCTTTGTTGCCTACCTGCAAGCATGATTATTAATAAGCTATGCATAGTACTGGTGCGTTATTAATAGTTCCATTGATGTAAACAAAGTAAAACAGCTCATTTAGTATGGACTGAAGTACTCTACTGTAAGGAAATGTATTATGTTGAGCTACATGCCAAAGTTATGCTCTCCTGGCTGGACGTCACATTGGAGCCAGTGTGTTTTTATTTAGTGCTGGCCTTTAGTGAGAAGGTTCATTCAGGATAGCAGTGAGGCTTTAGCAGATCTCATTCCAAACACTACTCATCTCTGCCCTCTAAAGGGCAATGAGGCAAACTGACTAGACTATGACAAAACTGGCATGAAATCTGATCTGCGACATACAAAGAGAAAACACATGGTGTGTACTGGAACTTTCTGGTAACTTTTTACCTTTAGTTTCAACAAAGTTGATGCATTTTCTCACAAACTTGAATCCAACTTCATTCAATTCCACTGTGGAAGGCAAGTAACATTTTATAGATTTCACAAGCAGTGGCACTACATACAAATGTGTGTGTATGGATGTTCAATGAGACGAATAGATTTTAACTCACTATATTATACTGCAGTAAAATACAAAAAAATTAACACTGGTAATGGTACATACTTTCAGCTTGCTTGTGAATTGGGGAATGATAAATCTGGAATGAAAGGAAAATGTAAGCCACCAAGAAACAGAAATATATGTGCAGCTTTCTGTGGCCATCATAAATTATCTGTATGATGCTGAATATAAGCTATTATTGTAAAGAGATGCTTTTATAATCATATTATTGTTTATCAAAACCAAAGTAAACAGCAAGATGAGGACTATAAACACAATGCCTTTACAGTACAGAACAACTTTTGGACAAGGGGGGTTGTATGGACCCTCCAGTAGGAGGCAGCAAAGAAACTCACAGGCTCTTTTCCGTACATGGCCTCCATCCACAACTTCCTGTTGGCCTCCGAAACTGCCTGGAGTGTGACAGGTGTGTTTCTATGGTTATAGGGACAAGTGTCACAGTTAGGGCATAGACAATATTGCATTTATTTTGTCTACAGTTTTGTTACATGAGACCCTTAGTCCAAATCAAAATGAACTTAAATCTACATGTAACTGCCAAAAAAAGGAAACACTTGAGTATGAGGGATATAAAGTATATTGAAAGTAGGTGGTTTCCACCACCATCAACAAAAACACAACATTATGGAATTTCTAATTTAAGAATGGTGTCGCATCCCTCCAATAGAATTCCAGACACTTGTAGAATCTATGCCAAGGCGCATTGAAGCTGTTTTGTCGGCTCGTGGTGGCCTAACACCTTATTAAGACTCTTTGTTGGTGTTTGCTTTTGGTAGTTACCTGTATTTGTCTGCCTTGATTAATCAACATTTTATGAACTTGTGTCTGACATCCCTCTGTCTGATATGAAATGTCAGTGTATGGCTTGTGTCCCTCTGCTGTGCATATTGTACAGAATGTTTTGCTTGTATACATATGAGTTCATGGTGTTCCCTTTCCCTGAAATCACTGAGTTTGCCATCTGCTTCCAGCAGGATATAGAGGAGCCTGCTGCCAACTGATTGTTTGGGCTAGAATCCACTCTGTACCCACACACCCAGTGTCCTTGTAGACCACCTGTTCACCTCACTGCTCAAACTTGTTTATCCCACAAGGCATGTATCATCTTATACAAAGTCTACCTCATCTCGAAGTCTCAAAGTAGAGCATTTGTACTAACCTCTCGTAAGTTTCAATATCAAAGCAGAAGCGCTTGTCTATGGACTCTGTCTTTCTGCGGAAGCAGGATTTAAGCTTCAGCTCTGTGGGGCCCTGGAATAAACCATGACAGCGTGTAGGTAAAAGGAGGGGGAGAGAGGACTAGAGAGAATCTCTACATTAAAGCTTTGGAGAAAGTTATTAAAATAGTAAAAACACAAGTAATACATGAGCGCATGTGCATTTAAATAATTCCATTGAGTCTGATCAAATATCAGAGATGTGACAAATAGTTGTTCAAGTGTCTTATACAGATTATACGACCTATTTTATGACCTACCTGTTTGGTTGCAGGTTTTGGTTCAGCAGGGACCATGACAAACAGCTTGCTGTCTTTGTGATACTTACAGTAGTACTTCACCCATGACACACCCAAGGCCCCTGAGAGAGCAGGGTGATAGTTTATCATGTCAGGTCAGGGCTTATTGAATACAACATGTTGAGAGGAATGTAGCAGGTTTACAAACTGTAGCATGCATACTTACACTTCTCCTGAGAGTACAAGTAGCCCTCAATGACTGGTTGGCTGTGCATTTTACCGATCTGGGTTGGATCCTTCATTCTCTTCATCAGCTCCTCTATCTCCTCACGAGTGCTCTCAAAGTGGTTCCGCGTCTGCAGATCACATCAAAACACACTCAGACTCATGGTCATGTTGGATGGTTATTGGGAAGCCCTATGACAGCTTCCTGGAGTCCTAACTAGACCCATCACTATATATATATATATATATATATTAGTTAAATGAGTATAACTAATATATATATATATATATAGCCTCCAGGTTTAGGCATCATCATTGTTGAGTCTCATTTAACTAATGTTGTCATTACCATCGGTAGCTACTCACATTCTGCAAGCTGAGCTGTAGCTCCTGCTTATAGGGCATGAAGTCCTGAGTCATCTCCACCGTCAGGTTGTTGAGTGTTAGGATACTGTGAAGAAATGCCAGCACCTGTTCATTGAAAACAACACAACATACAACTGATTATTAGTATATTGATAATTATTCATAAATGGTCCTTATATTCTTATAATGGGCAAATAAATTTTATAATACTTGAAGTGTAAGAGTTCACCGCCGTACTACAGTAGCCTTGCGTACCAGACTTCTAGACTCTCATAGCTGTTCAAAGGCTGTTCTTAACACTCACTCATACCGTACTCTAACACTGACCTATTGCTAATCTAGCCATTGGTTCAAATGAGAAATCAAAATCAATGAGATTGTGAGTAATTCTTTCCTAGTGTGCCATGTTAGACTTGGCTGTCTCAATGTGCAATGGTGTTCAGAGGTAATTATGGTTGTTCAGGATGTGTGCCACTGATCACTGTGGCCGTATCATATAATAGGTTACACAGGCAGCATCTGTTTTGTGTGTGTGTGTGTGTGTGTGTGTGTGTGTGTGTGTGTGTGTGTGTGTGTGTGTGTGCATGCAGCAACACAGGGAGGTGTAAACAGGAAGTGTGGACGACGGAGAGGAAGAAAACACTCACAGGCTCCACCACATCAAACTTCTTCCTGTCCTGCACCTGCTGGATCTGGTACACATATTCCACTGACGACTCATAGAAGTTCCGCCTCTCTTTGTCCAGCAGCTCGTCAGCCTTTGGAGGAATGAAATGGTGATTACAAAAGCAGCTTGTTTCCGAATACTCTTAATATTTGTTGTTATTGGCTAAGCTTTAAGAAGGTGAGCTTGAGCCAGTTCAGTTATCCAATTAGGGAGCATTAGAATAAAATATTCACATTTCACAAACAAAACTTTTAATCCCTTCAGAGTTCCATTAAACTCTTTACAGGAAGTCTCTGTTGAGGGATTTCCACCAACCTCCTGCAGATGAGTTTCCTTCTTCTTAGCAGACAAATTCAGATGTTTATCTAACTGAGAGTAATATTTTTCACTCTCTTTCTCAAACTTCTTCCTTCTTTCCTAAAAGACAGACAGAAGTTTATTCAATTAATTACACAATAATTCAACAAAACATTAGAAATGTTTTTCAGTGTGAGACTTCATCATGTGTCAACAAGAATAATAGCAAGATCATAATGGCAACAGTTTGTACATGCACATGTTGCTCCACACAGCCATAACTGGCCTTGATCAGTTGAGATCTGTGTTTCCCAACCCTCTCCTGGGGGACTACAAAACAGTCCACAGTGTTGTTCACACCCTGCACTGTGTTGTTCTTGCCCTGCACACCTGATTCAACTATCAAGGGTCTCTATTTTTGTCTGGCACTAAGTCGGTGCAAATGTCAAAACCCACATTAGCTGGCAATTACAGCATATAAAAACTGGCACTCTGGCATTTTTCAACCCTTGCGCCAGTATCAGCTCGCTTGCACTGAGGTGAAAGGAGTGGCAATATTTGAGGTGTGTCCTTAAAAACTAGCGCAAAAGTGACAATTTCATTCAGCATAAATAGGGAGATTTGACTCACCAAAAGTAGGTCTTAGCGTTAAAGCGTTTGGTTATGTAATATCCATGACGCACAGTGCCCAAATGCTCATGGAACAACAGAAATGTGCTCTTTGTGCCTGTGTACATATCAATGAAGGCAGTTTTTTTCTTCTTCTGCCCAATGCATTCGCCAGTACCCAATACTATCAATAAAAGGTTGGCTCGTGAGACCGCTTTGAAATAAATCTTAATCACCAAAGCTTTAGTAAAAAATAACGTTTGGGAGCAGCAAAACAGTAAGCGGGTATCCCCTTTTTATCTACAATAGGACAGAATAATTTGAGTAATTTTGAAGGCGCACGTCTTTGGTAACTGGACAAGAGGCACTCTTTGGAAATGGGGATGGATACAAGCAAAATGGAGTATGCAGGTAGGCCTACTGTATGTGAATTGTGAATAACGCAAAAGCATGCAAGTAAAAGCCTCACAAGATGACCATTTAGACACCTTTTATGATAGGCTACTTGGCTAATGCATGGCCAGAAAGACAGCAGACACATTGCTGTTTAACCAGCTTTCGTTATAGTAGGGTAAGGGTAGCCTACTGAGGGCTTGGTTTTTAATCTAATGAAAATAACTTAGATGTTTCTAAATACAGCATGTGTGTCACCGTCATATCTCTCATTCCATGATGGGCATATGTACATGTAGCCTACATGAGGCGCATTCACACTGCACTTTCGCCCAGGGCTAAGGGAGATTTTAGCCTGGGGCTGAGCGAGTGTTCACACTTGCACATTCTAAAGTGGGCAAGCACCAACCTTAGCCCAGGGATAGCTGGCCCTGCTCCTGAGCAGGGTTAGCACTGACTTTTCAGGGCTAGCCCAAGAAACATGGTTCCAAAATAGCCCATGTGAAATGGGGTCAAGAACAACGCATATAATTTTCTGGGTAACAATTAAGTACCTTACTGTAATAGAGTTCCATTAAAATGGGCAAAAATAGCTTTTTAGCAACAAAAAAAATAGTTTTCTCAAGCAAGAATTTAGCAAGGACTGTCTCTGGGACCTATCTGAATGGGGAAGGGAAAATTAAAACTAGCTGTTATTGGCAGAGAGGTTTGGAACTCTTTGCTGCTATTGGTCTATTGACCAATTATCAGGATGGTCATATCACCATGGACAGCCAAAATGCCACACCCATGCAAACCTGCTGGTTAGAAGGTCCTGTGTAGATTGTGTTTCCAAACAGCAACTATTAGGAAATAACACTGATCAAATTGATCAAAGGAAAAAATGAATTTTGACTGCATTGGGCCTTTAATAAAATGGACGAGGACACAAATATTCCGTGCCCCCAGCCGAATTGGAGTTGATGACAACGCAAAGGCAGTCAATAACATACACAACTTGAGACAACCGCATGCAGTATTAAGCCTCGATCAAGTTGATTGGCAAATGAATGGTCAAGCCCTCGTCCCACAACTCCCACCTACAACTTATATATTAATCAAAACCCAGCCTTTTCGCGGCACCATCACCTATTGCGCCCATAATTCCTGCTGTGAAATTAGCAAAAATATTTCTGATACATCCCCGGACCTATAGTGCTACCGTCAGTGCTAAGATTTACCATTGCGTTAGTTTGTTAAAATAGAAGGTTTGGGCGTTGAGTATTAGTTGATTAGATAAATCAGGTCTGTTAGTGCAGGGCTATAACAAAAATGTGGGTGTAGATAGTACTGCCAACACGCTTGGAAGGCCTAGCATTTGTTTGAGCTAGCGTCTCAGCTGAGGTCATCTGCAGTTGATTACAGATGCCAAAGCACTACAGTCCACAACCAATGTTGGACTAGACCATAGCTTCCTTGGCAAAAGGAAGAGAGTCACACAAATATTTAGTTGGATAAAGGGAATCTACCACTTCTTGAAAGCAATGACCATGTATTTAGTACAAATGCTGAGACTAATGTGTGTTAGATAGATCTCCAATCTGGACACAGTACATAATTTCAATGTGGATAATTTGGTCATATTTGGTTGAGACGTTGATTAATGAGATTACAAATTATATTCACCCACTCAAAAAGACAGTTGAATTTCCTATGTGTTATCACTATGCTTTCAACTTTCTAAAAGCACAACCAAATTCCCATGGAAAACAATGTCTGATTTTTGGTTTTGTTGTCACCCAAATGTCTATCACTGTGCTTTCAACCATTTAAAAGCACAGCAAAGTTCAAATGGAAATACAATATCAGACATTTTGTTTATTTAGACAACAGATTAATGTGACATCGCTGTGATTCATCTAATAGCAGAACCAAATGACTGGGATTGCAGTTGAGATGACATTAAAAGTACATGGTGCAAGTGATCAATGCCATTTGAGATTCAGCGCAGATTATTATAGCAATGGTGAAGATCTCCACAGACCTATGATGACTTATGAATGTGATCTTGAACAGTTTATATGATTACATAAGACCTTTATAGTTTTAGTAACCTCAACATGTGGCCACAGATGTGTAACTCGTTTTAAGGTAGAATATTACATTCCTTTGTAAGATAGCCTAAATTAAGGAAACTATTTACTGCATTACAAAGGTAATATTAAATTGTGTTTGGTTGACAATGCAACCAAATATCAACATTTAAAGGAGGAGACGTATCTACTGCTTGGATATTTCCATCTGAGCCACTGGCTTAAACACATTCTTTTACTTTTGGTTGAGTTGGAGATGTGAATCCAATATCATTTGTTAACTTGTCGACAAGTTAATAGGCTATTTATTGGATTTCAAAAGTTATATTAAATTGTGTTTGGTTGTCAACACAACCAAATATAAACATTTGAAGGAGATGTATCTTATGCTTGTGTAGTTCCATCTGTGCCACTGACTTTAAATGCACTATAAATAAAGTGTGATTTGAGTTAGTCCTATACTTTCACTTACAGTGAGCTCCAAAAGTATTGGGACAGTGACACATTTTAGTTTTGGCTCTGTACTCCAGCACATTGTACTCCAGCATTGTACTCCAGCACAGCTTTAATTTGAGGGTATTTTCATCCATATCGGGTGAACTGTTTAGAAATTACAGCACTTTTTGTACATAGTCCCCCATTTTGAGGGACCAAAAGTATTGGGACAAATTAACAAGCTTAGTATTTGGTCCCATATTCCTAGCACGCAATGATTAATTACATCAAGGAATGTGGGACCAAACATTAAACTTTCGACTACTTTAATACACATAAGTGAATTTGTCCCAATACTTAATAATTCAATATCACATTAAATTTGAAATCAACCAGAGCTTGAAACCCTAGACTGTTTATTTTAAACAGTTCTGGGTTGAATTCAAACAATTGTTGTTGATGACTTTGTAAAATGCTACATAAGTCTAAATATCATCATTGCTGAAGTATGGCCACATTTCATTTGCTCAGTTTTTATTTATTTTATTTAACTAGGCAAGTCAGGTAAGAACAAATTCTTATTTACAACCCGGACGATGCTGGGCCAATTGTGCGCCGCCCTATAGGACTCCCAATCACAGCCGGTTGATACAGCCTGGAATCGAACCAGGGTCTGCAGTGATACCTCTAACACTGAGATGCAGTGCCTTAGACCACTATACCACTCGGGAGCCCAAACCAACCTGGACTCAGTGGTAGATGTAACATAGTACATTTAAATCCGTTACACTCCAATCAGTATGATATGTTACGTTTTGTATGGTTTGTATTAATTTGTAGATGTCCATCATCAATTTTGTTTGTTATGTTATGAATTCCAATTCGTATGATATGTTATGAATACTAATTTGTTGTGTCTAATGTTAGCTAGGTGGCTAATGCTAACGTTAACTAGGTGCCTAACGTCAGCAAGGCTAGGGGTTAGGGGCTAAGGTTAAGACTTAGGTTAAAGGGTTAAGGTTAGGGTTCGGGGAAGAGTTAGCTAACATGCTAAGTAGTTGCAACTTTGCCAATTAGTTAAAATTCTAAAGTTGTCCGTGATGACATTTGAACACGCAATAACCATAAATGTATTTTCCATGTTGATTCCATGTCACAATACATTGGAAAATTACATTGATTCAACCAGTTTGTGCCCAGTTAGAAGCTCCTTCCTCCAGAACTTGTCTTTCTACATTTATGTAGTCGAACACTAGTGGTGTTACTACAGCATATCTACTGACTTTGGCTATTTATTCACTTAATCTAAAGGCTCAATTCAATCAACCTGCATTGCAGTAGGACCAAGTATAGATAGAACTAGTACATTTGAATAGTCTTTGCAATGGTAAAAAAGTTTAATGTTGATCAACTGGGTCAGTTTATGGTGAGACTGGGTAGGTACAGTAAAAACAAATAAATTGTGTTTGACTGAATGTCTTGCTGAATAAGTAGGTCGGTGTCATGAGCGTCGGGCTGTATTTTCACAACAAGCAAATCTGGAGGAGATGGAGGAAGGGGAAGGGGGCCCGTGTCACCTCAGCAGCACATGAGAGTGTGATTTATATGCACTGCCAAAACTCAGATCCTGTTTATCTCCCATCTAGTTAAAGTGAAAAAGTGCTACATGAGCACATGACGACTGTTCAATGAAAAGTAGGTATACTCAACAATCCAATCCAGCAACCAATAATTGTAAAATGTAAATACTGAAGTATCCACCCCACTAAATATTATAAATAAATTAATATAAAGCTAAATATGAACTCACCTTTGTCACTCCTATTTGCTCCTTGCGAAACTTCTCCAGTGGCTTGATAAGCAGATCACAAGCATTCTGAACCTGAACGAGGAAAAAACATGAAACATCGAGTGTTCTGTTGGCCATTTGGCAAAAGCATGCCATGCATTACATTACAAACATGCACGATTAGTTATGATAAGAAATTGGATGAAAAAGGGAACCATGCAATTAGAAGCCTAGAAATGAACAGGGAATTATCTTGCACTCCAGCAGGTGTTGCTCTTCTTCCCCTCAAAAAGAGAATGAACTGTAATTATAGAGCAGCTGTGTTTTTTTTTTAAATCCTTAAAGCATCCAGAAAGCCCAGTATAACAGGATCTGCTGCTTTTCACTGCACACTGATAATGCAGGGTCATGACATCATTATTTATATAGCACAGGCCCAAAGGAGGACAAGACCAGAGACAGAGTTCACCCCAGGAAGCAAGTTCCAGTTGGGGTTTCTCTTATTTCCACCTCTGGTTGTACGAGGGTCAAAAAGGTGCTGCTGATAACCCACCAGCATCATCCTGTCATCCTCCACTTCCTGTAGGAGACCAGCAAACTCCTGGAAAGACTCCGCTGTAGACAAAGAGAAAGATAGATATTAGGTTACATATCATAACTAGGACACACATGTGCATAACTACATATTCTTTAACCTTGGACACTGTTTTGACAAAAAGGTAATGTGTTATCAAGATATTCTAGCTGTGTGCTGGTGTCACAATATATTTATAGTATGTCTTGTAATGTCACATTACATTATGGTGTGGCCTGTGTTATGTAACTGTATAGTGAATATATTTGGCAGAGTTCTTGTTTCATTATTATATAGTGTAATTAATGGGGTAAACATTTTCCCTAGAAGATGACAGGTTCATATGCACTGAACAAGGGAGGAAGTGAAATCAATAAAGGCTTTGTGCCATCACCAACAACAAAAAAAGAACTTCCTAAATTCAATGAAGTCAATTACACTGAAACTTTGAGAAACATTAAGAAATCTATTGCCAACCTGTCAATGCTGGGGAGAAAAGTAATAAGGCTGACTAGACTAGAGCCATATAGAGATATGCAGAATATGGCTTTCAGGCTGACCAATACAGTAAGTCTATGTATGTCAAAGTACTATATGAACTTACCAATGTTCATCTCATCATCTGTCAGAGAATCACCAATGAAGTCGAACTGGAACACACTGAGTGTCTGGGAGAACTTCTGCACTGCCATTGAATAACCTTCATAAAACACACATTACACTTTATTGACACAATCAACATAATAACAGTAGCACTTTACATTTAGATATAAAAGGATAAAGGGTGTAATTAGGACATTATCAATTTAATTGTGATATTTATTTTGGTGATTGCCAAACATGGGGCTTATATGTGATTGAACTGTTGTCATTACAGTTCAGCCATAAATAAATAAGCACAGTAGTTGGAGAACAACTAAAGAGAAAATATATGTTTGAGGAAGTCATGCTGCCTGGAATAATAACAATAAGGAGGCCCACCTACTTCCTCTTAGACAACTCTTGGTTTGGGTTAACTCAGGACTATTGTCAAAGTTAGAGACAGGTACTGGTTGGTTCCCATGACTAGCCCAGACAGGCAGCATGAGAACACATCAGAAAGTTTCTGGTTGCTGAATTTCACTATCAGAAATACAAATAATATACTTAAGCAAGAAGGCACGAGGGGCTGTGGTATATTGCCAATATACCACTGCTAAGGACTGTTCTTATGCACGACACACCACGGAGTGGTAGGACACAGTCCTTAGCCGTGGTATATTGGCCATATAATCACAAACCCCTGAGGTGGCTTATTGCTATTATAAACTGGTTACC
Organism: Salmo trutta; assembly: GCF_901001165.1. Lineage (NCBI taxonomy): Eukaryota > Metazoa > Chordata > Actinopteri > Salmoniformes > Salmonidae > Salmo > Salmo trutta. The sequence continues at coordinate 37,989,492 of NC_042975.1, forward strand.
AACGTAATTAGAGCAGTAAAAATAAATGTTGTCATACCCATGGTATACAGTCTGATATACCACGGCTTTCAGCCAATCAGGATTCAACGCTCGAACCACCCAGTTTATAAATGATCTATTTTCAGCATTCTAATGAATGAAGACAGTCATTACATTAGCATAGGTGTGTCAAATTCCTTTTACCTCAGGGGTGTGCCAATGAAGAGGCAGAAAATATCAGACAGACTAGTCCAACAATAACATAGCCCATCCTTTCAGTCAAAGGCAATTCTGTAATTAGGGTTTTCAATTTTTTATAGAAAGTCAACCTCCTCACTTCAGTGATGAAAAAAATAAACTATATACTATACTAGAGGACTTGTGTTTGCACCCAGATGGGTGTTAGGCTTATGATTTATATCATCAGGGGGGAACTCTTATTCCAGCCCCTTATACCTCGACAACAAAAACTCTCTTCAAGTGACTCCCAGTTATCACCAAGACAGAATAAGTGACATATCCTATACTCAGCAGCACTGCATCTCTCCTTACAATGATAGTTTCTGTTTTCGAGATAAAAAGCATGACTTTTGTGAATTGGGCTTAAGAATGGAATCTCGGTGGGTCAAACAATGCAAATACTGTTCTAGTAAATTTGGTCCTATATCAACAAAGGCAGCGGTACTCATGGAGAACATCCAAGAGCTGACGTTTGGGATTAGCACAGTGATACTTTGGTGACACACTGAGGCTAGCTTTCAGTATACCATTGGCCCAGTCTGTCAACCCATCTTCCAGTCATCCCTCAACTCTCCCTCTCTCACACACACACACGACTGGAAAACATCTCATATCATCCACATCCCGAAAAAGCCATGCCCAAGGAACACAATGACTACCAACCAGTGGCCCTGACCTTTCATTTCGGTGATTAGCAAGCTGGACAGTCAAGAAACTGTATGAATGTAGGTCCATTATAATTTCTACAGTTTCAATTTGGTTTTAAAGTATATTTAGTTTGTGTGTGTGTCCCCCATCCCCACCTGCATCACTGCGTGGTAGAACAGTGTCATTGTACAGGCAAAAGCCAGTGTGACAAGTCTGCTGAAAACTGCCTGAAAAGATTATCAGCAACCCCACCAACAAAACTTTTCTGGACAGCTACCACACAAATATGCGGAGGATGGCAAACAAAATAGCAGAGGACTCCTCCCATACGCTAAACTCAGAGTTTGTGCTCCTGCCGTCCAGGAAGCGCTACAAACTTCCCTGATGCAAATTAACTAGGTACAAAAACGAATTTGTGCTACACCCACTGACCCTTATGAACAAATAAGGACACTAGGGGCTGACTCACTCATTCAGGAACGTGCAATAATGAAAAGTGATAAGCGAAATGTAACTGTGTAAAATAATCATGGAATCATTGTCATTGAAATTATAGGGTTGTGCAATAACATTATGTGCAATGCTCAGGGACCTTGGACAGTAAGGGGATGTGCTATATTGAGTATATGAGGGGAGGGGCACAGCTATGTAATGTGGAAGGGATGGGTAAGAATCCTTAAGCTGCACTTTATATGATCTGCAAAGGCAGCATTTTCTCCTTATATGTAGAGTAAAATATCACATGGCAGTGGTTTTGGTGGAGGAGAAAACAGGAAGGAAAAGAGACAGGACCATGGCACGGATAAGGCACAGCACGACAGCAATGAAAAAACGTTGTTTATGCTACAGGTTCATGTTGCTTATGCAGTTCCGTCCAACAAGGAATCACTGAGGAATGCCAATGTTCACTTACGCTTGCTTAGCATGTGGTTTGGGTTTGGTTATTGACTGTGCAAACATCAGGTCATATTTTTTGTATGACTGAAACAAACATTTAAGCCTACCTAAATTGCTCTGTGGATTTTGACTGACTTTATGAAGCACAGTAAAAGTGTCACATGCGCAAGTCAGCATGGGATGAGTCACACATACCAGAGTTCACCAGAGTTAAGTTACACTATAGCTGTAGGTTGTCTGTCTATTAGGTCATGTTTTTTACATGTTATGTTAGTTACATAATTGATAGTCTGCCGTCACAGCCCACTGTCATCCACTAATTATTTATCAAGAAAAGTAACATGTTAGTTAGGCTGATAAACTGGTTGAAATTGTTAGCTTGTCATTCAGCTGCTAGACAAATACTGAACCTGTGTTAGTGTAAAATGTTGTTAAATCAAAATTGAACAGTAATCAATACCAATACAGTCATATTAGGTCACTGTTTGGCACACAATGAATTGGCAATGTTTTTCCATTGATGATGTTATGGATCTGTTCACACATGTATTTTTACAGGAATCCATCAGGAGCTCCAACAGATTATAAACTGTCTGGTTCGAGCCCCGAATGCTGATTGGCTGACAGCCGTGGTACATCAGACCATATACCACGGGTATGGCAAAAACATTTATTTTTACTGCTCGAATTACGTTGGTAACCAGTTTATAAAAGCATTAAGGCACCTGAAGGGTTGTGATATATGGCCAATATTCAAGGCTAAGGGCTGTATCCATGCAGGCATTCCGCGTTGCGTCGTGGGGTATATAAGCACAGCCCTTAGCCTGGTATATTGGCCATACTACACCCCCTCGTGCTTATTGCTTCATTATATCATATCAAAACAGGCTTTGTTTTTTGGAAACAATTGCTCAACTAATTTGTATGTTGGCTGTGTCTAAACAATGCAGGTTCCTCTTCTTCTAAATACTACATAGAAAACATTAAAACCCCACAAACAGTCTATATAGAAAGTAGTAAAAAGGGTGAAGAAAGAGAGAAGCTTACCCTTGATTGCATTGATTACACTGTTGCCGTCTTTGATTACATCTTTGAGAAATTTGCTTGTTCTTTCCAATTCTAATTCATAGCATTTTAGTCTTTCTCTAAAATCCGGACTGTCCTCATAGCAGTCGCTGAACTCAAGAGGAGGATGCCCCATTGCTTATTTTTGGAATGATGTACAGTAGCCTAGATGTTGAAGTTAGAAATCGGAATCAGTGCAGGACATTGTTGATAACATTTCCAGATTGAGATTTGAGTAGCCCACTTCTCCAGATATGAATGCTGTCGAATCCTTGGACCCGTGGCACACAGTGACTCTTCTTTGGTTCCTTGACGCATTAATTCATTAGGTAAACAATGTTAGCTGATTCTTGTTACAATGTATTTTCGTGTCTATCTGGGTCCGTGTTGCCAAGGACCTCCTCCTTTCACACCCATAGTATAATTTTTAAAGGGACAACTACACCAAATATTTTCCATATTGTCATATTTTACTTGTAGTTCTTGTCTCTTACTTCATGTCAATTTGACAAGTCAAGACAATAGACTTTGATCCCCGAACCCCACTTAGCGCAGTGCCAATGCTCTTGAAAATTGCAAGGCAAACCCCTCCATATTGGCATCAAACATCCCATTATTTACATCAGTCACTGTTTATACTAGTATTGCATTCTAACCGGAATATATTCTTTAGAAATTTAGAAATTTCTGGAGATCATGCAAACATAAAAGTGTGTCTCGTTTCTGTACGTTTTTTCTCTCCAGCATGTAGCAAGTTATCCAGCCACGTGACATCATGGTCAAAGCATGACGTCTCATATCCGTCTGGAGAGAGAAAATGGCGGAAGTGGATGAGTTAAGTAAACCTATGGTAAGAATAAAGTACATAATATAACTACCGGTATGCTTGTACAACATTGCATGAATTCTTTAAAATCTTGTTTTTCATATTATACATGAACGTTCTATTAAGCGTTTCTGATACCAATTTTAAATACAGATAGCTAGTAAGGGAATTTCAACATGGGTGTTCAAGTTAGCTAGCTAGCTAATTGTTAGATATTGTAGTTAAGCTAACGTCAGGTAAACGCGTCAACACAGAGAGAGCGAGAGAGACAAGCACTCCAATGAAAGTCGGTGTTCGTTTCTGAAAGGTCACTGTCCATGCAAAAGTACTAAATGGCTTCCAAAATCTGAGGGAGAACTATAGTAACTGTAACGTTAGCTGTCTAATGTTCGCTAACTGTATAACTACCGTTACAGTAAATATATTTGCGCTAGCTAACAAAATGTAATAAGACTGCAGTGAATTATCATGACGAAAGCCAAGAATCGGTTGTTGTCATTATTGAGAAACAAGTATTTTTATGTGTAACATTATGTGTTTAGGGTGTCAGGTAGCCTAGTGGTTAGAGCGTTCGGCCAGTAACCTAAAGGTTTCTGGATCGAATCCCCGAGCTGACAAGGTAGAAATCTGTCGTTCTGCCCCTGAGCAAGGCAGTTAACCCACTGTTCCCCGGGCGCCGAAGGCGTGGATGTCGATTAAGGCAGCCCCCGCACCTTAAATTCGGAAGACACACTTCATTTGAATGCATTCAGTGGTACAACCCGCTTTCCTTTTCCTTTTATTATCTCCAGTTTGCAGGTCTGTCAGATGTATCCATATCAGGAGACATCCCTGTTGAGGGGGAGATCAATGTGCCTGTTGGAACCCCCAGTCATGATGATGAACACTCCACGCTGGATGAACCTGTCAAAGACACCATAGTAAAATTTCCCTCTTCATTCCATACTGTGCACACTTCCATCTTAAATGACCCCTTTTTAATTTGGCTTACATTATGTTAAAGGCCCAGTGCAGTCAAAAAATAGATTTTCATATGTTTTATATATATTTCCACACTATGAGCGTCTGCCTGGTGTCTGCCTGGTGAAATCACCAGGTGGTAAATTACTGTAGTTAACAGACCAATAAGAAAGACAGTTGTAAACCTCTGTCAATAACCGCTAGTTTTCAGTTTTCCCCTCCCCATTCAGACCCCTCCCAGACTGTCCTAGCAAAATTCTTGCATGAGAAATTGGTATTTTTATCAAGAAGCTATTGTTGTTTCATTTTGACCATTCCAGTTGAAATCCATCACTATGACCATGTTTCCATCCACAGTTTTTAATGCGAGTAAAGTCGTACCGTATATTTAAAAAAAATCACTACAGATGTGATGGAAACAGGTAGATTTGGTACATTTAAAAAAAAAAATCCCAACAGATCGTTTGTTTGTTCGACATGGTGGGATCTTTTTGTGTCTGTAAAATTAATTATGTGAGAAGTGGAGGTGGTGGAAATGCCTTTATGCGCAAATATTGATATAATAACCATCATATCGAGGTAAACTTGATATGTTGTGTGGTCCTCCCACTATGACTCAGGAAAACCATGCAGTTTATTAGGCTACATATTAAATAAGTTATTGAGAACGTCACAGGGTGGTGAAAGTGCACAGTAATCTTGATGCTCCTTTCCAATAAATATCGAGGGTCTTGTTCTGGTGACATGATGATTGATGCTTGACTACCGTTTGACAAATAAAAATATTCCTTATGCATAATGATCTCATCATGTAGACTAGCCTACCTGCACTGTATCTGTGAGCTGTTGGCAAGAGTGCACATGCCAAGACCAGAGTAGGCACATTTGCTATTTAACACAACAGTTTTCGTAAACAACTATGAGTAGAGTTTTGTCACTTTAGATTTTTCTTCGGTACATGATAACTTAAGAGTACATTTTTGTGTGCACTATGTCATCATGCACTGACTTTTATCCACAACAAGTCAGTTTGGTGGGAAAATGCACATATTTTCTTTATACAGATTTTTGAATATTCATATGACAATCTGTTGCCAATTGAATGGAAACCTAGCTAGTAATGTACTTAATTGTCACCCAGAAATTATTTGATATTGGGATAGAAACGGCTGCATTGGACCTTTAAAACCTCTTCTAAAATCCCTCTCATGTCTCATTTACAGTTACGAGATCTGAAAGCAGTGGGGAAAAAGTTTGTTCATGTGATGTATCCTAAGAAGAGTTCAGCGCTACTGAGAGACTGTGAGTACTATATACTTTGAAAGATGAATTAATCTTTTATACTAACACAATAAATTGGTATTACATCATATGACCTAGCTGTATTTTACTTTGTGATATCTATCCAACACGTACAAGAATAACAGTATGTATATAACAAACATGATTTAAACTGACATTTGTAATAGTACCTAGGAAAATGTGACAAACTAAATGTGCCAGGTGTTTGGTCATCACTACTTAACATAGCCACAAAGTCATTATTATGGCTAAACCCCGCCTATTTCAATAATTTCTCTTTTTCAAATCTGATTTTAAATCTAACCTTAACTCCATTGCTAACCTTATGCCTAACTTTAAATTAAGACCAAAAAGCTTATTTGTTTTCATAAATGTTTACGATATAGACAATTTTGACTTTGTGGCAGTGTTAACTAGTGAAAACCCAGGTGTTCTAGTAATATTATTTTAACTTCCTCCTGTACTACCTAGACAAATGTGACAATGGTAATTGTGTTTGATGTTCTAGGAAGATTGTGTTAACTTCCTCCTCTTTTCCAGGGGACTTGTGGGGCCCCTTATTGCTCTGTGTGACACTGGCTCTGTGAGTATTCGTGTTTCAATGTAGTAGCAGAATATGACTGACACTCTTTTAAAGGGGCAATCTGCAGTTGCTGCATCCATTTTTGGACTTATAAATGAATCATATGTACCCATTTTATTGTTGAAGAATATAACTTAGAAATGCCTCATGAGCTTAGTTCAACTGTCATACCCCATCAGAACCCAAAATGTAAGCTTGTTTTACTCCAATGTTTGTAAACAAAGTAAATGTAAGCAAACACTATATAGCCTCAAAATATGGTTAAAACGATAATTTTGATGTAATGGATGGTCTTTGTATCCATAGCCCTGTATATGAATTTGAGAGTGGTTGCTTTTCTCCAGCCCCATCCCTTTAGCTTTTTACCAAAACGGGGGCAGGTAAAATTCTTTATTATTGTTTCAAGTGCTGATTGCCATTTAAGAATGAAAGACGACTGGAGAAGGATGCGCTATGGATTTATAATGTTTCTTTCCTGTTTTCAGGATGCTGCAGGGGGGTTCAGTTGACAGTAAGGAAGATGGAGGGCCCCAGTTTGCAGAGGTGTTTGTGATCATCTGGTTTGGATCTGTCATCATCACACTGAACTCAAAGCTGCTGGGAGGCACCATGTACGTATCCATAATTTACATCTGCCCAACTTTCTAGCCAGCTTTTAATCATTATAGTCAAATTAATCAATTTAAAAAAAAAAAAAAATGCTTTTGAACATGCAAGTACTGTAATATGATTAGTTCCTTAAGTGGTGAATTTTATTTATTAATTGAAAACTTAGAAATATTTGCATTTAAAATTCCTGTTTTTCTTTCCTCTAGATCTTTTTTCCAGAGCCTGTGTGTGCTAGGCTACTGCATCATGCCTCTGACTGTGGCAATGGTTGTCTGTAGGCTGGTGCTGCTGGGTGGGTCTGGGATGGTCAGCTTCAT